>NC_083878.1:6743611-7070833 GCF_032452875.1 Bos javanicus | reverse complement strand
CGCTGAGCCTCTCATTTATATCATAAACCATCGAGTTCAGAAGGATGTACATTCATGTAAAGAGCACAAGGTATTTTTCCCACCCAGAGGAGCAGCGTTCAGCAGGAGGCAAGAAGAAAAGCAGAGAAGAGATGCCTGGTGTTTGCTGACCCTGGACAGTCACTGAGAGGAGACTCAGCACCCCATTCTCCCCTGCCACCAAACAAAAGAGAGACCCTGGCCTCCTCCCGAGAGAGGAGGCTTGAGGGGACTCTGGAAGAGACCAGAATCCCTGGGCTCCCCAAGGTGTAGCCCTGGACACCACCCATGTCGTAGCAAAGACTTGGGTCCAGCATGGCCCAGGCCAAGGGGCAGCTGGACAACAGAAATGCTGGGCCTGGGCCAGGCTGCCTCGCTAGGTCCAGTGTTCAGAGTCCCAGACCCTCCAAGGGGACATCAGCGGGGCTGAGATGAGCTGGCACAGGTTGGGACCAGCAGGGCAAGCTCAATCTCCACTGGGGGATGTAAGTCCAGAGAGTGACCTTCAGGCAGAACCCTTATCCGGACCCCAGGACAAGCCGAAAGCTTTCCCTACCTCCACCTCCATCACGTCCGAAGAATCCCAGTTACCGTCCAGAGGAAAACAAGCTGCTTGAAGAGGGAAGAGTTCTGAACAGATTCTCTTAGGTTATGCAAAGAGACTGAGCCGTAACCCAGTGCAGACTAAACAACTCTGTATTGCCAAGATTTTTTTTTTTTTTTTTTGCTGGCATCAGATGGAAATGAGGCTTCACACGCTAAGCTGACTTCAGTCGTGGAAAAGTTTTTCAAAAATTACATGTTCGCACAAGGGGCCTCTGTGACTCTGGCTACGCCTGGTTCTTTTTGTTGTTGTTATTTATGGAACTGCCGGTAAGTGTTCACAGAACCACAGTGTTCCCTGAGAGGGGTTTAAAAACCACTGTCCTAGATGGACTTCCTTCTACGGTCTAGTTTTTCTGCTCCGTTCACACATTTTCCATCCACTGGCCTCCAAATAATGACTTTTTAAATCTATGTCTCTTTCTACGTCCTGTCACCGCAGCTTCGTAGCTTTAATGAGCTGGAGGCTTCCTTTCTCCACATAAGTAGTTTACGCGTAAAGTTTACACGTAAGTGTAAAAGTTTCTTCTTCAGAAGGACACAGCTCTTCTGATGAAGGCCATGGGACGGGCAAGCATTCGGGCCCACAATATTAGCAAGGACCCTAAGGAGAAGCACAAGGAACTTCCTTCCAACTGCTACCACCCCAGCAGGGACAGGCATTCCCACTCACATAGCGGCAGCAGCCATGGTGTCAGTAAGCACAGCACCGATGAGCTGCCACCCACTGTTCTGAGGAGTCCTGTGGGCCTGAGCAGTGCTGGCATCTCCTCCAGTTCTGACTCTTCAGGGAAAAGCTGTGTATCAATGATGTATCTCAGCACCATCACTCCACAATGAGCGCAAATTCCACAAGTTCAGGTGGACAATGGACATCTCAGCGCCCTCGTGAAACTGGACAAGAAGCCAGTGGAGACCAATGGCTCTGATGTCAATCACGAGCACAGGTCAAACAGCCAGCATATGGACCTTCATCATGTTGGACTCACTGTTAAGTGCCCAAGGAATGAACGTGTATTCATTTCTTTAGGTCAATTTTTCCTTTACTTTTTTAATTTAAAAATTGTTAGCATGAAAAACTTCCTCCTGACATGGAAATTTCTGTGATCATCTTTCTACTCAAGTTCCTCTGATTGTTAAGAATTTTAGCAATCAGACAGCTACACATGAACTAGAAGAGGAGAGCCGGGGAGAAAGTATAAAATAGCAGAAAACTTCCATGGAAAATAAACTACTTCTTAACCTCCTTTGTGTGCTTCCCAGGTGGCACAGTGGTAAAAGAATCGACTGCCAATACAGGAGATGCAAGAGACACAGGTTCAATCCCTGGGCTGGGAAGATCCCCTGCAGGAGGAAATGGACATGCGCTTCAGTATTCTTGCCTGGAAAATCCCATGGACAGAGGAGCCTGCTGGGCTTTAGTCCACGGGGTTGCAAAGAGTCAGACACGACAGCACGCACACACATGCACATAACCTCCTTTATGAAGAAGAAAAGACACACACGGCAGGCAGCACTGCCAACTCTTGGTTCTAATTGCAGCTTTCATCTTGTTCAATGAAGGTAAATGGCCACGGAGACTTCTAGTGTCTGGTTTTTGCCACGTTAGCGCAGAAAGAACACAGCAATTTCCAATGGCCGACTGCCTTAGTAACTTCCAAGAATTGTTAGCAACCTAGCAGAACTGGACTGGCGGGCCTTCTCTTTTATACCAGGCTGTCTTTGACTTGGTGACTGCTTCAACACATAACACAAAACCACGTATGACCACGTCATCTATCACCATCCAAAAGGCAGCCGTTACCAACTTCCCTGCGTCATCAAAAAGAAAAGGGCTGAGCGAACCTTTTGTGCTTAGTCATACACAAAATACGTAACAAGAGTACCGCTTTCCTTAAACACAGTTCTCAGTCTAATGTTCTTTCCTTGTAACCCTACACGGTCCCGGCATCACTGGTTTTCTACAAGATTCTGGAACTGGTCACCTTCCCTTTTTTCCCCAAGCACCCAAGCACCTTCCAAAATCCAGATGTTGCAATCTCTCAACCCTTTGATCCTTTTGGAATATAACTGCCAAATTAATTTCTTTAAGTGGTTTCCTTCAACATGATCACTGTAATACATTAAAGGGATTTTCCAGGGGCTCAGTGGTAAAGAATCCACCTATCAACACAGGAGATGCAAATTCAATCCTTGGCTTGGGAAGAGCCCCTGAAGGAGGGCATGGCAACCTACTCCAGTATTCTTGCCTGGAGAATCCCACGGACAGAGGAGCCTGGCGGGCTACAGTCCACGGGGTCCCACAGAGTCGGACACGACTGAGTGACTAAACAAATATATTAAAGGTGGATGAAAATTCTCTACTCCTCCTTTAATTTAGAGGCAAAGTCAGATTTCCCTTCCCTTGAATCTGGCATCCCCTTAAATCAGTGACTTACCCAACCAATTCTAACCAATAAAATGAGGTAGAATAGGATTTCTGGGACTTCTGAGACAAGATCATCAGAAACCTTTCAGCTTCTTCCTGAGTCTCTTGGAGGACTCTGTTGGTGCCCAAAGCTACCTAGTAAGAAGTATTACTCTCCAGAGACTGCCGCACTATTAGAAACCTTAAACTCCATAAAGACCACATAGATATACCCCAGTCCACAGCCCCGGCTGACAGCCAGGACCTACCCCAGCCATGGGAGAGCCATCTTAGATGTTAAGCCAGTCAACTCTAGTCAGCTACTATCTGACTACATACCCGGGAGGGGCACCAAAGGAAAACCTCCCAGCTGAGTCCCCTCAACCCACAGAAGCATGAGTGATAATAATACACTGTTTTTTTAAGTCACTGAGTTTGTAGCACAATAACAGACCAGAAGCAATGGCCACACTCAGGAATGTGCCACGATTCTCTGTGGCCCATCCTGAACCATGGCAAGTCAGCCCAGCCTGCGACATCTCCCAGAATTAAAATGACACTGATCTCTTTTCTCCATCGTCACCTCTGAACACTGCCTAGTCACAGAGTTCCTTAATATCTATCTCACCAGCAAATAAAGGAAAAATGAGAGGTATGAGATGGTCAAATAGGTTTAGCTTTAAATACACTATTCAGAGTAAGAGAAGTGGCTTATAATCTTGTACTTTTCAGCAAATGCTAACTGCGAGAATGATTTAGTTTCTAGTGTTGTTATTCCGTGATTTTCCAAGAAATAGTACAACCCGTGAGAAGTAAGCCTCTGTCAGCGAAGATGCTTAGAAGAGTAATGCGAGGCCATGACTTCTGACATCAGAAGCAGAAGAAAATCTGGGCAGACTCAAGAATGCCTAGTTGTTTAATCGTTTCCCTAATTTCCAAAGGCATGGACTGCAGCCCACCAGGCTCCTCCGTCCATGGGATTTTCCAGGCAAGAGTACTGGAGTGGGGTGCCATTGCCTTCTCCGAAAGGTTATACTAACACTCACCTATTCCTTTCTCTTGTCTTTTCTCAAAACAATGTGGCAAAAACTTGGCAGCTGGTGAACTGCTGTCCAACAGTCACCCCTGTTCACTTTGCCCCCAGGGAGAATGGAGCTGGGTCCAAGTGTTGGGAGATGAGGCCATAGGACCACAGAGGCCTTCTTTGCCTCTTGCATTCTTATTAGTAAGTCTCTAACTTAAGAGCTTTGATGGACGATGCTGAGCCATCCCAACTCTGGGATGGCTAGACCTACTGATGGGCTCAGCCTGTGGTCAAGAATACAGCTGGTACTGACCTCGGAGAAAGCCAATGCCACGGGGCCCTGAGTCATCCCAAGAGTGACCATAGTAGAAGCTTATGATCTTAATTCCTCAATAACTGCATAAAATATTCAGACTTGGGACCAGTTTTGGGCAGGAGACACAGAAGATTCCCTGAGTGTGACTTCTGTATGGGCACCAAAGATGCCTTCTTGTATTCCTCTAGATCTGTGCTACCCAATACATGTAGCCTCTAGAAGCATGAAGCTATTTTAAACATTAGTAACTGACATGAGTTTGAGCAAACTCCAGCAGCAGCCTGGCATGCTGCAGCCCATGGGGTCACAAAGAGTAGGACATGACTGAATAACTGAACAACAACATAATTACTTTACATTCATAAATATAATGCTTTGTCCATAACTATTTCATATCTATATTTTTCGTTTCTCTGGTAAATATAATATCTTCAGGGATTAGAACCATGTATTTTGGAGGGAGGATGGGGAATCTCTCTGCTCTCTGTCCCAAAACACTCATATCAACCATATCACTACCCTGGATGTCAGAATTAGTCAACGTGTAGGCTAAGGAAAGTCTACCCTGGTGGCTTACATGGTAAAGAATCTGCCTACAATCCAGGCCCATTGACTCATTCTTGGCTGGCAGCAGAATTCTGCTACAGTTTCTGCAAGTTCACAGATATGACAGTCAGCCATGAGCATGCCTCAAATTCCTTAAACATCTCAAAAAATGTTCTCTCAATTTTGGTTGGAAATGCTTTGAGAATATTTATATAAACATAGACCAGAAATAATGAATATTAGCCAGGATCAAGACTTTTGGGGAAACAAGTAGATTGTGAATGATCTCAAGTGAAAAACAGCCTGGTGATTGCCAGGTTCTAACAAGAAAAGCTCCCCAGGTTGTGAAGGTAGGAAGGAAAGTGAAGGGGGAGAGAGAAGGGGCGGCCTATGAATCCACTATCTCCAGTCTTGCTGAGCCCAAGAATACTGAAGAAAGACGTATTAGCCATCACGGTCATTTGAACACAAGCATCAGGAGGAAGATGTTTAGAGGAAATTGTATGAATGTTGATAAAAGATTGTTAAAGAGTAAAAGATATTCTACATTAGTAGTTTTCAAGGGGCTTCCCTGGTGGCTCAGATGGTAAAGAATCCACCTGCAATGCAAGAGACCAGGGTTCGATCCCTGGGTTGAGAAGATCCCCTGCAGGAGGAAATGGGAACCCTCACCTACTCCAGTATTTTTGCCTGCAGAATCCCCATGGACAGATGAGCCTGGTGGGCTACAGTGAAGCACACAGTGGTTCTCAAAGGTCCCTGAGACCCACCCAGGAGGTCTACAAAGTCAAAGCTATTATGATACTAATTCAAAGATAGCCTGTTCTTTTTCTGTACATGTCTTCTCACAAGAAGCTTTTGTTATTGTTGTTCAGTCACCCAGTCATGTCCAACTCTTTGGGACCACATGGACTGCAGCACTATAGGCTTCCCTGTCCTTCACTATCTCCTGGAGTTTGCTCAAATTCATGTCCATTGAGTCGGGGATGCTATCTAACCATCTCATCCTCTGCCGCGCCCCCTCCCCTTCTCTTCCTGCCCTCAATCTTTCCCAGCATCAGGGTTTATTCCCGGTGAGTTAGCTCTTCACATCCAATGGCCAAAGTTTCAGAGCTTCAGCTTCAGAACAGTCCTTCCAATGAATACTCAGGGTTGAATATCACAAGAAACCACATGACCTATAATATCTCAAAGACTAGGTGCAGATACAAGAATTTGTCTTCTGCTGAGCCAAATATTAGTGAGATTTCCACAACAATGGAAACAGTATAAAACAATGCCAGAAAAAAATTCTAGTTTTAAACTCTGTTTTAAAAATCTAATAATTTTTATAAAGGAGATGTGACTTATGGTAACAGGTAATGAAGTTACTATTTTCAATGATTAATAAAAATTCATTTTAATATTTAGTTTCATTTCTAGATCAATATCAATAGTTAATCCATATAAACAGATCTTTTTAAGTTTAAAGTTTACAATAATTTTTAAAAGTGAAAGGAGGTCTTTAAATCACAAGTTTGAGAACTTCTGTTCTGCAAAAAGCTTGGGGAGGGCTTCTCTGGAGGCTCAGTGGTAAAGAATCCACCCACCAGTGCAGGAGACATGGGTTCAATCACTAATCCAGGAAGATCCCACATACTGTGCAGCAACTAAGCCTGTGTGCCACAACTGCTAAGCTTGTGTTCTAGAACCCAGGAGCCTCAACCAGAGAAGCCACCACCATGAGAAGCCTGCACAGGACAACTTCAGAAAAGCCTGTATAGCAATGAAGACCCAACACAGCCAAAAATTCATTTTAAAAAAGCTTGGGCAGGTCTATGGAGACCACTATGAAGTTCAAGGAAGCATCTTCCCAGAAGCAAGGATCAAGGGAAGATCAAGGGGTGAGAAGGGAGAACCACCCCAACAATGGCTGCTTTATCTGTTACCCAGACTTTGAAATGGAATTGCACTAAACAGCGCCCCTCTGAGCCTCCCTAAGAAACCATGCCCTAGTTCACCAGTGTGATCTGAACTGCTCACTTGGGTTACACAAATCCTAGCCTGAGTTTCTCAAAGGGTGTGCAAGACAGTCAGTATCATTTATAGCTTACCTCACCACTGGATCCCTAACTGTTCATCTGACCCAAACCTCAGGTCAGGTCAGTTCAGTCGCTCAGTCGTGTCCGGCTCTTTGTGACCCCATGAATCCCAGCACACCAGGCCTCCCTGTCCATCACCATCTCCCGGAGTTCACTCAGACTCACGTCCATCAAGTCGGTGATGCCATCCAGCCATCTCATCCTCTGTCGTCCCCTTTTCCTCCTGCCCCCAATCCCTCCCAGCATCAGAGTCTTTTCCAATGAGTCAACTCTTCACATGAGGATCTGACCCAAACTTAGTAACTGATTATACAGGAAGGACACACAAACATCAGGACATACACATATCTGACAATGAGTTAGATGCTTTCGTAGAACATCCATTCAGAGTCTATCATACAGAGGGAAGGAAGGAAGTCAGAAAAAGAAAAACAAATATCACATATTAACACATGCATGGAGAATCTATAAAAATGGTACAGATGAACCTATTTGCAGGGCAGGAATAAAGATGCTTCCCTGGTGGCTCAGCCGGTAAAGCCATTGCAGGTGGCTCATTCCTGCAATGCCAGAGACCCGGATTCAATCCCTGGATTGGGAAGATCCCCTGGGAAGGGAATGGCTACCTACTCCAGTATTCTTGCCTGGAGAATCCCTTGGACAGAGGAGCCTGGCAGACTACAGTCCATGGGGTCAGAAAGAGTCAGACATGACTTAGTGACAAAACAACAATCCACTCAGGCTCTGTGAATCTATGGAAGGGTATAACATTCCTGCCCTGTTAACAGAGAAACTTCACAGGGTAACTGAGAAGCTTACAGATAATGAATGTACCTGAGAATATTTTTAACTGAATAGTACTGGAGTGGGTTGTCATTGCCTTCCCCGAATAATACTATACAAAGAAGCAAATATTACTGAAGCTTTATGAGCCATAAACTCCTAATGTGATCCCATTTTGAAATAGGGATATTTCTGGCAATGAGTGGATCCATATTTCTGACTAAAAGGGTAGATACACTAGTATATACACCAGCCAATAAGTTTCTCATTCCAAAACACCAACCAAAGCCACAGCTAAAAAGCGGGGATTATCTGCACAAATACTCCAGTCTAAAGTAATCAGGGATGAAAGGTACAAATAGCTTGGTCTCAGGTGATAGGACACTAAATACAATCAACATCACAAAGGACTCTCAGGAGCCGAAATCTAAACAGTACTCAAAGACCGCGAAGGGCTTCAAGGAAACAAAACGGTGGTTGGCAACCACAAGTTTCTCAACCTTCCTCACGCAAACTCTGAAACGTTAAGTGTTGCCGAGCTGAAGTGGTTCTGTTTCTCTTCATTTTTCATTGTTAAAAAGCTTTGCCCAAATTTGAATCATTTCCTTTCTGAACAACTGCAATCTCTCTTTCCCGTCCTTCCTACGCAATTAAACTCCCTATCGCGTCTGCCAGAGAAATTCCGTCCTCGTTGCCAAGTAAGCTCTCAAGTTGTGAGATGGCAGGCGTGCATGCGCATGCGCACACACGTTCCTGCTCTGCTGAAGCCTCTCCTGGCGCGTCAGAGCACGTGTCTGCATCTCACTTACTGCACACGGTCCTTCATGATCTTGTCTACTCACGGTCTGTTTCTACTAGCATGTGTGCCCCCAGGAGGATGGGAATTTGGTTTGTTTTATTCACCATCGCATTATCATTATCTGGAAGAAAGCCTGACATGTGGTAGATGCACATCATGGAAAATGAATGTCATTGAACTCTGTACATTGAAAACTCTTTTACTTGATTTCAGGGTTGTTGTGTTGTTTTTTTTTTTTTTGTCCCTTCCATTTAATAATACTTTATCTTCTTTCAGGGGCTTTCCTGGTAGCTCAGATGTCAAAGAATATGCCTGCAAATGCAGGCGATTCGGGTTTGATGCTGGGGTCGGGAAGATCCCCTGGAGACGGGAATGGCAGCCCATTCCAGTACTCTTGCCTGAAGAACCCCATGGACAGAGGAACCTGGCTGGCTACAGTCCATGGAGTCGTGAAGAGTCGGACATGACTGAGCAACTAGCATCTTTTCATCTAACTTTTTATTTCATATTGGAGTATAGCCGATTAACAATATTGTGATGGTTTCAGGCGGACAGCAGCAAAGGGACTCAGCCATACATACACATGTATCCATTCTCCCCCAAACTCCCCTCCCAGCAAGGCTGCCACATAACACTCAGCAGTTTCCTGTGCTGTACAGTAGGTCCTTGTTGAATAATACTTCTTCTTCTTACCCAACTCTTTGTCACAGCCCTTGAGAGGAATCTTCAGCTGTCTTTGTTACATCTCACCATGCACTGTTCATGAACATGCAGGCCTTGAGTTTGAGAACAACTTTCCTATACTGGGAGGGCTTCCCTGGTGTCTCAGATGGTAAAGAATCTGCCTGCAATGTGGGAGAACTGGGTTCAATCCCTGGGTTGGGAAGATCCTCTAGAGAAGGAAATGGCAACCCACTTCAGTATTCTTGCCTGGAGAATCCCATGGATACTAGAGTTCTTGGGGTTGCAAAGAGTCAGACATGACTGAGCTACTAACACTGTCCTATACTGGATCCTTCTGAAGGAAGATGGAGACCTGACTCAGCCAATGGGACTCAAAGGATGGAGCACAGTGTTTCTCAACCTTGACCCCATGGGGAAGTGAGAAGAGGAGAGAAACCTGATGTTTGAATCAGCAGTCAGCCATTTCCAGGGCTGCTGCAGGCAAAGGCCCAGAGGAAGGATGTGTGCAGGAGCTCAGACCAGCTCTCCCAACCCTGGCTTTGCCTCCTGGGCTCACAAGTGGGCTGAGAAGAGAACTAACACTGTTGTCGCTATTTACTGAAGCGCAGTGCCTTCAAACCCAGGGTAGACCCAGAGGGCCCCGTGCCTGGCTGTGCGCCAGAGTCTCCTGGACCTTCTATAGTCCTGTCTCCTGAGCAGACTCTACAGGGAGTGCCTGCGAATCTGGATGTTTTTTTATAAGGGCTTTTTGGGGGTTTGTTTTTGTTGTTGTTTATGTGGCTGTGTTGGGTCTTAGTTGCAGCACAGCGGAACTTCATTGCATCCTGCAGGATCTTTTTCTTTTTTCTTCTAATGTGGCATCATCTATTCAGTGGACATGAACTTGGGCAGACACCTGGAGACGGTGAGGGCCAGGGAAGCCTGGTGTGCTGCAGTCCATGGGGTTGCAAAGAGTCAGACAGGACTTAGTGACTGAACAACAACATGTACAAATGAATCACTGTGCTGTAGAGCAGAAACTCACACATGGTAAATTAACTATACTTCAGTCTTAAAAAATGGTTATAAACCTCTTAACTCATCCCTTAGAACAAACCTACGAGTTGGAGAAGAAAGCACTGTTTTCTCTGGTTTGTGCTTGTTGTCTGCTTGCTCAACCCTCGACTTGATTCCATTTCTCATTCAAAATTTGTGACTTATCCAGTAATAAATCTTCCAGGAGAACTACTTCAAATGCCAAGTCTTGCAGCATCTCAAGCATCACAGGTTTGTTTTCTTTTTTTTGCATGGATGGGCCCCCAGGAGATCCTCTCGGCTTTGCTCAGCTTTCCTTTAAAAGCACAGAGAATGTGAGCATTCCTTTTAGAACTTGTCTTTATGCATGTGAACTCTGCCTAGATATTTTACAGTCAAGACCACAAGAAGGGCTTGACACAGCGGCACTGGCTGACCTGGCTGAGCAATAAGTACCAGAGTGGGGCTGGAAGCACTTCATATTTAGTGCTTCTCCTTTGTAAACATCTTCCTGACTCCCGCCCCTCACCTGTATACCAGTGTACACTCTGGCTGCGAAACGTGACGTAATTCTGAGCCCGTCTTTATGACTGCTCTCAACACACATCAGAAATCCTCCCCTTTACTTCCTGGGGAAGTTCTCACTCCCAGAAACAAAAATAAGGTTACCAAGACCTATGACCAAGGAGGATGGAGATACTGTTTGCGGCAGACAAAACCCCACCTAAGAATGATTCTTCATTGGGGACCTCCCTGGTGGTCGAGGCATTGAAACTTTGCCTTCCAATGCAGGCAAAGAGCCCTGGTTGGGACGCTAAGATCCCACATGCCTTGAGGCCAAAAAGCCAAAACATAAAACAGAGGGAAAATCATTACAAAGTCAAAGAAGACTTTTTAAAAATGGTCCACATCATGGTACATATATACCATGGAATATTACTCAGCCATTTAAAACAATGAAATAAGGCCATTTGCAGCCACATGGATGGACCTAAAGAGAGTCATTCTGAGTGCAGTAAGCCAGAGAAGGAGAAATATATGACACCCCTTATATGTGGAATCTAAAAAGAAATTATATAAATGAACTTACTTACAAAATAAAGAGACTCACAGATAGAAAATGAACTTGTGGTTGCTGAGGGGAAGGGATAATTAAGGACTTTGGGAAGGTCATGTACACTCTCCTATATTTAAAATGGACAACCAAGAAAAACCTATTGTACAGCGCATGGAACTCTGCTCAATGTTATGCTCCAGCCTGGGTGGGAGGAGGGTTTGGGGGAAAATGGATACATGTATGTGTATGGCTGGGTCCCTTCACTGTTCACCTGAAACTACTATTGTTAGTCAGCTATATCCAATATAAAATGCTTTTAGTGTTAAAAAAGATAAAAATAAAAAAAATTTTTTAAGATTTTAAAAATGGTCCAAATTAAAAAAAAAATTATCCTTCATGCAGAGATGATACAGGAAGTTGTAAGAGAAAATGCTCTAGTATGGTTTTCCTAGCAAGTTGTTCAGAGAAGGCAATGGCACCCCACTCCAGTGTTCTTGCCTGGAGAATCCCAGGGACAGGGGAGCCTGGTGGGCTGCCGTCTCTGGGGTCACACAGAGTCGGGCACGACTGAAACGACTTAGCAGCAGCAGCAAGTTGTCTGGCAGACAGAAGATAGCACCTGCTAAAAAACATGCACTGATCCTTCCAGATAGCTGGGGAGTAGCTAAGAAAGAGCCTCCAGGGGATGGGTCCAGTTGTCATCCTCCAAAGCTGTTCCGCCATGTTCCTCTGCATCCTCAGCTACCTTCCCCTGCCTCAGTAGTGGGGGCCATATCTGAGGTAGGGTTGTATTAAATAACTATATTCTTTCTAGGTCACTCTTTCATTGTTTCTGGTTGCCTGGCAGCTTCTACCTTTGAATGAGAGGCACCCATTACCTTAAGGAAAGGAAGACAAAGGCTGGAATAAAGAAGGTATTGCTCGTCTTTGAACTCCACAGTAGAGTTTAAGGCCATGGCCAGGCTATAGCCTAGGCTAAAATGTCCTTAATTGTGATATGTGCAATGGGAAAGGGAAAAAAAAAAAAGTGCTGACAAGTAACTATGACATCATCTATTGCAAGATGTATCTTCAAATGTGGTGGGAAAGACTCCAGACTTTGTCAAGAGGCAAAAAGGAATTATTTGCAACTCTTCAAACTGGTCTTTACTTCTCAAGAATCAGGGAAGAAGAGTGGACCCACACACAAGAGAGTGAGCAGGACTGGACTAGGGTGGGGTGGACACGGCCAGTGGTTGTGGGAAGAGCCTGCAGAAAGCGGAAGAGGAGGACGCAAGAGCTTAGCTCTGACGGTTAAGTCTGGAAGTGGGGCTAGAAACCTGTGGTCACTGGGCTGTGGTCTTCCCCTGGGGTGGCCTGGGAGGTGGAAGTTCCCCAGAGAGGTGGGCTCAGAGAGAGACCTGGCTTCTAGCCGGGCACTTGGGTGCGGCAGGCGGGGGGCAGTCACAGAGCCAGGGAGCCACCACCAGCAGAGTGGGAGGAGCCAACAAGGATTTCTGGAACCAGGAGACTGGAGTCCAGGGGCCTCACATCTGGGGGGCAATAGGAAAGCCCATGGCTGTTGGCACCAAGTGGCTTCTTGCCCCGCACCTGATGAGACCTGCCACACCCAACAGACACACGGGGCACCGGAGACCACAAGGACCCAAGGACAGGCTGCGACCTGACCCAGAAGAATGAGACATCCCTGCGGGGTGTGTGAGCGGGGGTCCCCCCCTCCACCACCCCTGCAGACGTGCACCCACCTGAGAGGACCAGAGGAAGCCTGAGGGGGATGCTCTGAAAGGTCATTTCCCAGGAGTTACTGAGAATAAAAATAGGCTCAGTGGCAGATATAGTAATGCCTCCCACACCGGACTGAAAACCTTCACCTTGGACTCACATGCTGGAACTTACTGATCCTGACCTGTGCCCATTCAGTAAATATTTATGCAGCTCATGCTTCCTGCCGGGCAGTGTGCTAGGGATTTAGGATGGCTCCGAGAACAAATCAGAAACCCCCCCACTGTGGAGCCCACATCCTGCAGGGTGTGGGCAGACGGTGCACTGTGAAGGTGATAAGGAAGGGACTTACGCAGACTGGGAGATGTGAAGCTGGAAAACTAGTGTCTGCCTCGAGGAGTCTGGGCCTGAGAGCAAAGCCATGCCCCGTTACACAGCACTCACCCCCACTGCGCCCCTGTGCTGGGCTCCCCCAGCGCCGCCTCCCTGTGAAGAGCACTGAGGACAGAAGAGTCAGCACAACACAGGTCCCGTCCTCAGCCTCAGCGGCCTGCTGGCTCAGCCAGGGCGCCGGCACCCCCAGCTTCACCGGGCAGGAACTGGGCTTTTCCGCCATCTCACAGTTGTTTACCTGGCATTCAGGGAAGTGGCGCCAGGCACTGGGCAGGCACACAGCACGCTCACACGCACATGTGAAACACTCACAAAGTGCACACAAGCCCCAGAAAATATACGCACGCGCACAACATACAGAACAGTCACAGAGCACACAGTCTCACAACATGCAATCACACACACAACACACACACATATTCATAACACATACACCAAACATCATGCAACAGATACCTACATACTCACACAATATACAGAGGCATAACACACACAAAAGATACAACACAACACACACTCAAACAATACACCCTCACACAAAACACACAGAAAACAGCCACGCAACACACCATATATGCATAAAACACACACTTACACAACATATACAAAATAGTCACAGCGTACAATACACACACAACACAGTCACATACTCATACAACATACACAAAACATACACACAGCAAACACAACCCCTCCCCACCCCACACACACAACATACACACTCACACAACACACACATCCAAGTCTCCATGCTAAAATGTTTTCACGTTAAATCCTCCGGACAGAGATGCAGGTGGACAAGGCCAACCAAGCAGGTGAAGGTGAATGAAACGAAAACCCGGAAACCTGGGGGCAGGGGTGTCCCAACTGAGCCACCTCAGGACTAGGCTTCGGGTCCCGAGTTCCCACAGGAGCCCCCACAGGGGGCCTATGAATGGTTTATGACCATGAGAGTGGTTTACAGCCAAGATTTCTGGGTCTGCTCTCGTTATGTAATTTCTGCTAAGATGTTCCAGATTCTGTCCATGCCAAGGCCAAGAGGGTGTCTTTCGACACCTGGCACTTCGGGGAAGTTACAATCACATTGTGCAACTGTGTCATTGGGTCTCCTTTCCAGAAGTTAGTCTGACACAGTGATTTAAAACATTAACCCGCCAACTGCACGCAATTTATTTTCCGATTTTCAGCAGATCAAAGTAAGTGCAATATTTGTTTTTCTCTTATGTTGCCTATCCTTTAATCTGCTGAAACTTAGAAAATATTTTTTTTCTGCTATTGCCAGGTTATTGTTTTAAATTTCTCTACATCAGACTAGCTTCTAGAAAGAAACCTCAATGACATATATCAATGCATATACGTGGAATCTAGAAAAATGATACAGATGAACCTATCTGCAGGGTGGAAATGGAGACGTAGAGAACAGACATATGGCCACAGCTGGGGGATGAACTGGGAGAGGAGCATTGACAAGTACACACCACCATGTGTGAAATAGATGGCTAGTGGGAAGTGCTGTGTTGCACAGGGAGCTTAGCCTGGTGCTCTGTGATGACCTAGAGGGGCGGGATGCTTGGGGGTGGGGGACTGGGAGGGAGGTCCAAGAGGGAAGGCATATATGTGTACAGCTGATTCACTTCATTGCATGGCAGAAACCAGTGCAACACTGTAAAGCAACTATACCCCAATTAAAAAAAAAAAAAAAGAACTATCACACAAAAAAAGAAAGTGCAATTTGGTTTCCATAGTAAATATCCCAGCTTGGCATGACAGCACAAAGTGATTGAGAGGCTTCTGTGGTTAAAGGCATATCTTTGAAGTGCCATAAGGAGCTTATGTTTTAACTAGATATACTTGAATTATTGAAAGAAAGTTCTAACTGCAGCACCAAATTACAGCTTTTACCATTACCTTCTTATAAACATTTCCTTGGTACAGAGCTGTATACTTACTAGGAGCAATTTTAAAAGAATTGTGTCTGTATTTCTTTTCATGATATTAATACTTCCCAAACACATCCTTTGCCATGACTGTGATGAAAAACTCCCAGGAGGTAACAGTTTTAGCCCCTTTTCAAGGTCTCAATAAACGAGAGTAATTCTTGAAACTCAAGTGCTCAGGATGTTTTCTGCTCAGCTGTGCCACCTGCCCCAACACACAGCAGTGTCTCTGAGAAACCCACATCACACATCCCCAAGGGGCCATGCAGACCTGGAAAGACATATCCACAAGCAACAAGCTGCTTCACGTCCTTTGTGGAACACAGCAAGATTCACCTAAAGAAATAAAGAAGCAAGGAACACATGAGAAGAATATTAGGATGGAGACTGGAAGACGGCTCTATCAGTGCGGAAGTGACTGAAGTAAGACAGTGGCAACTGTTTAAAGATCTGAGATATCGGAGGTAACCAACAGTAGCATATGCAAGCATCCTGTTGCAATGTCAAACAAATATGCGTGGTGGGGATGCCATAAACACTTCACACTGGAGGCTCAAGGTGCCTCCAGCTCTACTCTTTCCAACAGGGCTATGTCAGCCTCAGTTTCCCATCAGTCACGTGGGGATAACAGGGCCCACCTGGCCAGGATGGTGGACATACAAGTAAACTGCTTACTGCTGCAGCTGGCACATAGTAGGTGCTTTGTGCAGTTATTTTTGGTCCCAAAAGACAAGTGGGGAAGGTGTTATGATTTCAAGCATAGAGTAAAGATGCCTTTCCAGTCCAAAACTGGACATATGGTTTGATGAGAAAACAGGAAGATATGGGAAACATTGCCCAAATATTTAAATATTTCAATATTTTATCTTCTGACTTTGTTACATAGCTATGATTCATATGCAAATAAGCCTTCCCTTTATAAAGTAATTTTTTCCCTTCCTCCTTTGTGATCAGATTCTTTCAAACTAGGTCAAACACCTATTGCCATGGGATTATGAATTATACTATATACATATATGTATATGGATTATACATGAGAACAGTAAGAAGCAAAACTGATCAACTCTAGATATGCAAATTTATCTAGAAATATGTCAGCCTTGTAATATAGAAAACACTAGGAACAAGCATAGAAAGTCAGCTAATGTGATTTCACCCCTTTCTTCTGCTAAGAGAAAAAGTGGACCCAAGAGTTTTCAGGATGATTGTGTGTGGGGCTGGCGGGGGGGGAGGGAGGAATTCTCCAATGTCTGGAACATGATGCAAATAAATGTTCTTAAATTGAAATATGATTGACATCCTATGTTAGTTTCAGATGTACAACAAAATGACTGAATATTTGTATATATTACAAAATGATCACAAGCCTAGTGAATAACCATTGCTACCCACAGCTACAAATTTCTTTTCCTGTGATAAGATCTAATCTCTTAGCAATTTTCAAACATGCAGTATTCTTAACTATGGTCATTATGCTGTATGTGACATCCCAGAATTTGTTTATTTTATAACTGGAACTCTACATTTTGACCCCTTCACCCATTTTTATCCTCCCCACCCCCTGCCCCTGGTAACGACCAATCCGTTCTACCTCCGAGATGATTTAAAATCGGACTTAGACAAAGTTATCTCAATTATAGAGAAATCACTCCCTCTCTTTCTTCCCCTTTTAGACAGAACCACTAGCAACATTTTCTTATGAATAAAATTCTCAAAATACATTGATGAACTTCTAGAGGCAATAAAATTAATCGAGAACCATCATTGGCAGAAGGATGTTGGCCATTTGTGCCAAAACCTGACTGACCTTTCAATGTGATTATTGTATTGTGAAAAGAATTTTAAACAAGCAGTTACCATATTTACGTAAGAGTCAACATGGCCAAAACTGAAATAAATACTGTGCAAACCATCAAACCTCTTAATGACCAGAGAATCTTTTTATTTTCAGTTTCACTGTTACTATTTGAGACAAGAGTACATGTGTGGGAAGCTCTTCAATTTCTCCCTCAGGAGGAGGACTGGGGAAGAAAAAAGTAGAGAAAAGGAAAGATGGATAAGGCAGGGATGAGGAGAAGTC
The DNA here is from genome assembly GCF_032452875.1 of Bos javanicus. Taxonomy (NCBI): domain Eukaryota; kingdom Metazoa; phylum Chordata; class Mammalia; order Artiodactyla; family Bovidae; genus Bos; species Bos javanicus. The sequence goes on along the minus strand of NC_083878.1, from coordinate 7,053,369 downwards.
TGACCCACCCTGATGCAAAACCCACCCACCTTGTGGCTGCAAAACGGACATGCACGACCTAAATGGGCTTTTTTCTCATTTTGGCAAATGAGATGTTTATACCGAGACTTCTCTTCTAGAGCATCCAGATTAGCTGGATAAATAATGCTAGGCAAGCCCCGACTTGCCTGTTGCTCGGTCTTGGCAGTCAAACCCCACCCCCACAGGGTGCCCCACTCCTCTGGATAAAGCCGAGAACCCTTGCTCTTGTTCCAGACCTGCCCTGCCTCCCTCAACTCCATCTTTCTGACAAAGTTCCCTGTTGCCTGGATGCTTCCAGGCTGAGGTCAAATCGCATACCAGTCTCCTTGCCAGTTTTACCATTTCTCCCTCATTCCTTCTACCCAGAATGTCATCCTTCGTCTTCCTCCAGCTCAAGACTCCCTCCTCCTCCTCCTCCTCCTCCTTTTTCTCCTCCTCTTCCTCCTCCTCCCAGGCCCATCGTCTATATTGTATGCCCCTTTCAGAGGGCATTCTAGGGTAGTTCCCACCCCTCCAGCCAGGGGAAGCCAGGGTGACCATCTCCACCTCCTCTGAGCCCTTGGCTTCCCTTCTGCCTCCCTGTAGCACCAGCACCCCAGATTCTGTATGGCTGAGTTCTTCTCTCCCTGATACTCATCAGGTGCTTAAAGGTAAGCTCTTCCCCTGACTGGCCATAGCTGGAGCAGAGCAGATGTTTACATCTTTGCCTGATGAATGAAAGCACTCCATTCACACTGCTTATACCCACAGTCCCTTAGAAAATTCAAACCACATGGACAGGACAGAGAGCCCGTGATCATGTCCGGGGATAAGCTTTCTGGGAAATGGACCTAAATTCCCCCAGCAGAGGGATTTAGCAATCACTCAGGACAACTCTTGTGCTAGCCAGCTTCTTGTTGACTTGGGCAATTTACAGAAATTACGGCTGTCTATTTCCCGGGTCAGTGGTTCTCAGCCTGCATTAGACCAGCTACCCCCAGAGAGTATTTTTTTAAAAAATAACTCTTCCCAAGCTGTGTCTCAGTCTTATTCCATCAGAACCTCTCGGGGTGGGGCTGCTGCTACTGCTAAGTCGCTTCAGTCATGTCTAACTCTGTGCGATCCCATAGATGGCAGCCCACCAGGCTCCCCCGTCCCTAGGATTTTCCAGGCAAGAATGCTGGAGTGGGTTGTCATTTCCTTCTCCAATGCATGAAAGTGAAAAGTGAAAGTGAAATCGCTCAGTCATGCCTGACTCTTAGCGACCCCATGGACTGCAGCCCACCAGGCTCTTCCGTCCATGGGATTTTCCAGGCAAGAGTACTGGAGTGGGGTGCCATTGCCTTCTCTGGGGGTGGGGCAGAGGCACCGATATTTCTTAAGGCTCCCAGGTGATTCCAACAGGAAATCAAGACGGACAAACACTGACCTACATCATAGAGGGTGATGTTTCTTCTATCTATATGTAGCTGAGTGGGTCCCCTAATGCAGCCACACCATTTTCTACACTGACTGGGCAGACAGGGTCCAGGCAGAGGAATAGAGTCCAGCTCCAGGGACTTATTCACACCCAGAAGTTTTCCCTAGAACAACAGTTTATGATCCAGATATCAGTTCCAGACTAAAGGAAGTGTCTGTCTCCACCACCCCTCCTCCACCCCACCCCAGCATTTTTCACTTTCCTATGAACCTAGTTTCTATCCACCATGTCCCCATTACCTAAATTTCTTCAGTATTATAACGGGGGGTGGGGGGGCGGGGAGCGGAATCTTAAAACTCTGATCTTGCAGTTAAGTAAATCTCAGAATTTGAGGTTGATGAGAAATATTTAAGCCTGGTGAGTGATGTGGGGTGCGATTTCCCACATCATTACAATAGCAAAAATGTAACCTCTCCTCCCTATGAGTCAGCTCAGTAACCCACTGTGTTCATCTAGAGAAGTGCTTAAACCTTGAGAGAAATGTATTCAAAAGAGGTTGTCACGGCAAGTATCACATAAGATTTTTTTAAATCAACAAGTCAAATAGATACCCATTCCATCACCTCTGACAAGAATCATACATTTTCTCTCCAGGAAAGAAATGCTGTCATTTTTTGTACATCATTTTACAGTTTATTACGTTGCTTGTTTTCCAGCTTAATCAAAATACGATTTACGTATTACATGTGTGTAATTTTAGGACTGTACAATGTGTTGATACATTTTAATACTGACAAATATCACCACCATACTGTCAGCTAATACCTCCCCTCATCATATAATTACCACTTCTTCTTTTTTTGTAGGTGGGAACCTTCAAAGTTTACTCTCTTAGCAATTTTTAAGTATACAATACATTAGCCAGAATCTGCATGCTGTCCATTTGTTGGTGGTCAGTGGCCAAGTCGTTTCTAACTCTCTGAGACCCCATGGACTACAGCATGCCGTGCTTCCCTGTCCTCCACTGTTTTCCAGAGTTTGTTCATCTTATCCTTTGTCACCCCCTTCTCCTCCTGCCTGCAATCTTTCCCAACATCACGGTCTTTTCCAATGCTGCATATTGGATCCCCAAATGTGTTTCTTTTTTAAAGATTTTTTTTTTTTTTTGATGTGGAGCCCTTTTTAAGAGTCTTTACTGAATTTGTTACAGTATTACTTCTGTTTCATGTTTTGGTATTTTGGCCCCAAGGCATGTGGGATCTTAGCTTCCCAACTGGAGATCAAACCCACACCCCCTGCATTGGAAGGCAAAATCTTAACCACTGGGCCACCAGGGACATTCCCCAGACTTATTCATCTTATAACTAGAAGTTTGTACCTTTTGACCAACATCTCCACCGTTTCCTTACTCCCCATCCCCTGGCAGTACCACTCTACTGTTTCTCTGAGTTTAGCCTTTTTGGATTCCACATGCAACTGATATCATACAGTATTTGTCTTTCTGTCTGGCTTATCTCATTTAGCTTAACGTCCTCAAGCTATGTTCTTGCCAAAGACAGGATTTCCTTTCTCATGGCTGAATAATATTGTATGTCCAGTATATACCACACCTTCTTTATCCATTCATCTACTGACAAACAAATAGTTTCCATGTCATGGCTATTATGAATAATGCTGCAGTGGACATGGGAACATAGGTATCCCTTTGAGATATCAGTTTCATTTCCTTTGGATATATACCCAGAAGTGGAATTGCTGGATCATATGCTAGTTCAATTTTTAACTTTTTGAGGAATCTCCATACTGTTTTCCAAAGTGGATGCACCCATTTACCTTCCAACCAACAGTGCACAAATGTTCCCTTTTCTCTACATACTCATTAACATTTGTCCTCTATCATCTTATCGGTGTACAGATTATTCATTAACAGAGAGATGGTATGATCTGTGAAACCAGGTTTCTCTCACCTATTTCAGGCAGGGGATGTTTAAACCTTCCAGAGAAATATCTATTGAGTTCCTACTATGGTTGAATTTTTACTTTATTGCATGTATGGTATTGATTTCAGCTTAAAAATTATCAGCAGGTCATTTCAGAGGCTAGAAAATAACCCTGCACATAATGCCTTTTTAAAACTCTCATCAGAAATGGTAGACGGGAGCCTTAATTATATTTCTCATGTGAACAAACTCTGACAGCTTCAGCACTTCTACAAATAGGAGTTCAAATACATTGCAAAAAGAGCCATCACTGACTAGCACTTTGCCTCTTGGAGTCTCATCATCATGTCAGCACAATGAAGCGTGAAGCTCAACTGGGAGCCCAGCTGAGGATGCTGCCGTTCATCTGCCATCGTCAGGAGGTGGCAGCGCCTGTCCCTGCCGGTCCTGAGCCCCATCTCCCTTTGGACACATTGAAAATAGTAAAGCCTGTGTACAGAGCACAGGAGATGTCTGTAAAGCACCCAGATGTTGCCAGGAGGGGCAGGATGATGGCTGATCCTGGCTCATTCAGGAGCTGGAGGCTCTGTTGGCCCCTCCAGGACAGGATGACAAAAAATCAGCCCAGAGCAAAGAGATCAAAGGGCCAGCGAGTGAGAGCCAGGTAATAAAAGGTCTGAGAAAAGTTGTCCCAGATTTCCGGTCAAGTCTGCCCTCTCACTAAGTCCAGGAATGAAATGAGGGAAACCACAACAAACTTTGGAGTCATATTCATGGTTGTGGAATGTGTTGGCTCTGTGACCACGGTGGAATATGTTGTTGGCATAACTGATGGAGTGAAAAGACAGCCTTCGGAATGGGAGAAAATAATAGCAAGAAGCAACTGACAAACAACTAATCTCAAAAATATACAAGCAACTCCTGCAGCTCAACTCCAGAAAAATAAACGACCCATCACAAAACGTGCCAAAGAGCTAAATAGACATTTCTCCAAAGAAGACATACAGATGGCTAACAAACACATGAAAAGATGCTCAACATCACTCATTATCAGAGAAATGCAAATCAAAACCACAATGAGGGACCATTTCACGCCAGTCAGAATGGCTGTGATCCAAAAGTCTACAAGCAATAAATGCTAGAGAGGGTGTGGAGAAAAGGGAACCCTCTTACACTGTTGGTGGGAATGCAAACTAGTACAGCCACTATGGAGAACAGTGTGGAGATTCCTTAAAAACTGGAAATAAAACTGCCTTATGACCCAGCAATCCCACTGCTGGGCATACACACCAAGGAAACCAGAAGGGAAAGAGACACATATACCCCAATGTCCATCGCAGCACTGTTTATAATACCAGGACATGGAAGCAACCTAGATGTCCATCAGCAGACAAATGGATAAGAAAGCTATGGTACATATACACAATGGAGTATTACTCAGGCATTAAAAAGAATACATTTGAATCAGGTCTAATGAGGTGGATGAAACTGGAGCCTATTATACAGAGTGAAGTAAGCCAGAAAGAAAAACACCAATACAGTATACTAACGCATATATATGGAATTTAGAAAGATGGTAACGATAACCCTGTATGCGAGACAGCAAAAGAGACACAGATGTATAGAACAGTTTTTTGGACTCTGTTGGAGAGGGAGAGGGTGAGACGATTTGGGGGAATGGCACTGAAACATGTATAATATCATATAAGAAATGAATCGCCAGTCCAGGTTCAACACAGGATGCTTGGGGCTGGTCCACTGGGATGACCCAGAGGGATGATACAGGGACGGAGGTGGGAGGGGGTGTTCAGGATGGGGAATATGCGTACACCCGTGGCGGATTCATGTTGATGTGTGGCAGAACCAACACAATATTGTAAAGTAAAAAAAAATAAAGTAGTGAAGTGATAAAAATAATAATAATAAATAAAAATTTAAAAAAAATAATAAAGGCAATCTGAAAGGAAAAAAAAAAAAGCTGGTCATATCATTGTCACAGACAGATTGAACACAGATATCAGAAAAAGCCTAAAAGTCTATGAATCCTAAAATAGTGATTTCAATTATAATTAGTACTGATGCAGTTCCAGTTTTATAAATGTTTCTGGACTTGTCCTTTGTACTTGTCCTTTTGACTGCCACCATCTTTTACCTGGTGGCTCAGATGGTAAAGAATCTGCCTACAATGTGGGAGACCTGAGTTCTATCCCTGGGTCAGAAAGATCCCCTGGAGAAGGAAATGGCAACCCACTCCAGTATTCTTGCCTGGAGAATTCCATGGACAGAGGAGCCTGACAGGCTACAGTCCATGGGTTGCAAAGAGTCAGATACAATTGAGTGACTATTTAACACTTTATTACTAGACAGTCCCAGCCTCTGCCCCATGTTGTGTTCATTTGGGCCACTCTGTTTGGGTCAAGCACCGGGAATTCACCTGCAGAGTCCCTTCTCCTCGGTAACAAACCCTGGACCAGGAGGCAAAGCTCCCTGAGATGTTAACTGATCTCCCAGCTGTCTGACTTCCTGCCCAGGTAGTCCTATCTCCATGGAAACCTGCATCCCTGAACACATCTTCTCGATCAGCAGTTCCTAAATCCTTCATTCCAGACTCATCACCTACACACACACACACACAAATTGCCACTCTGCTCTGGCCACAAATGACCAGTGTGCCCTAGGGAGGACCCCGAGAGCCCACCCAAAAACACCTGACCTCAGTTCCTTGTGTTTCTTCACAAGATGGACGCATCTCTGAGCTTCAAGCCCTACCATCAGGCATTTGAGGGTGTGGTCCAGCCCTTCTGCAGGGTCCTGCCAATACTCCAGACTCAGAAACGGAGCAACCCCATAATAATGCAACCAAAGAGGCCAGAGTGAAAGAGCACACAGGCTACAGAGAGAGAGCCCTCCTCCAGTGATGAGGCTGAGGGATTTTGATCTGTTTGGGCACCCAGGGAGCTCAGTGTTAGGGGCCAGTCCCAGCTCCATCCTTGGTCTACCCTGTGGCCTTGAGGAAAGAGGCCTTTCTTCACCTCTAAAGATAGAAGGAACACATTACCTGCCTCTCCCCAGAAGGACGGAAGGGAAGCTCGAGCCCCTGCAAGCAGCTCCCACAGTGCTCTGCAAGGCCTCCCGTCTCATCTGGAGCCAGAGCGGCTGGGCCCCTTCCCTGCCCCCTCCTGCCTTCCTTCTGGCGTTGACATTTGATTCTGTCTTGAGGCTGCACTAGAAGCGACCGCTCACCATCCTCCTCTCTGGGTTTCCCCGTCCTCCTCCTCCTAACCCTAGAAGCGCTGAGCACAAGACTCAGCCTGGACTGAAAGTTCAAGAACCATTTCTTAAAACCCTTGGCTAATTTAGTAAAAGCTGAGATGCCAAGCAAGTCCCTAGTGCACGAGTTTCGTTCCAGGGAGGGTAGAGGGTGCTTCTGTGGAATGTCTGTGCCTCCAGGTTCAGGCAGAGCACCTGTTGCTTGTCACACGCCCAGGAATTCAGGGCTGGGCGAGAGAGTGCCGTGTCCTGGGTGCCAGCCTGCCACTGTCTTTCATAAATACAACAACATCCCCCAGCACTTGCACAGAGGGACTGGATCTGCCTAATGTCACACAGGTGAACACTTGTGGTCTGGGAGGTAAGCCTGTGCACACGCAGGCATCATCTCCCCAGGCTGTGACTGGCAAGTTCAGAATGAAATCCAGGCTCTGCATCATGGCCCCACCACTGTCTACACCACCGTGATCTGGCCCCTGCCTCCATCTCTAAGCTCCCTCCCACTCACTCAGCCCCCACATACTGAGCTTCCTCTCCCCACCAAGGGGCTCAAATCCCACTGCCCCTCTGCATCAGACCTCACCCCTCCTCACAAGGACTCCCCATCACCAGGTGACTCACACCCAGCCCTTCACCACTGTCTCAGCAGCCATCTGTGTCTTTCACGATGTTTATCACACCCTCAACTCAGGCTACTGCCCGGCCCCTCCATGTAATCCTCGAAGGCTGCAACCAGATTGCTCTGCCCTACCATGGTGCCCCATGGGTGGATAACCACAAGGCTTAAAAAACAACTGCTGTGATCACAGCTGGTTTTAAAACGATCTCAATGCCACTACACACATATTAGAATGACCAGTGGCAACTTACTCCAGCATTCTTGCCTGGGAAATCCCATGGACAGAGGAGCCTGGTGGGCTACAGTCCATGGAGTCACAAATGGGTCAGACGCGACCTATCAGCTAAACAGCAGAGTGACCAAAATCCACAACACTGACAGCAGATCCCGTCAGGGATGTGAAGCAACAGAAATTCTCAATCACAGCTGGTGAGAAGGCAAAAAGGTGCCAGCACTTTGGAAGACAGTCTGACAGTTTCTTATAAAACTAAACACACTCTTACTGTAGGATCCTACAGTCACTCTCCTTGATGTTTACCCAAAGGGGCTGAAAACTTACATCCACACAAATACCTGCACATGGACGTTTAATAGATGCTTTATTAATAATTGTCAAACTTGATAGCAGCCAAGATACCATTCAGGGGGTGAATGGATAAATTAAGTGTGGTCCATTTAGACGATGGAATGCTATTCAGTGCTGAAGAGAAATGAGCTCTCAAGCTATGAAGAGACATGAAGAAATCGTCAATGCAAAATCCTAAGTGAGAGAAGTCAACCTGAAAAGGCTACATAACATTTACAATCTGAAGAGGCAAAAGCGTGAAAACAGTGTTGGTCACTCAGTCGTGTCTGACTCTTTGTGACTCAGGAGCTTTGACTCATCAGTCTCCTCTCCTCTTGAAATTCACCAGACAAGAAAACTGAAGTGGGTTGCCATGGCCTTTTCCAGGAGATCTGCCCGACCCAGGAATCAAACCCGGGTCTCCTGCATTGCAGGCAGGTTCTTTACCTTCTGAGCAACCGTGGAAGCCCAAAACTAAGGAGGCAGTAACAAGTTAAGGGGTTGCCAGGGGTTGGAAGGAGAGATGAACAGGTAAAGCACAGTGAAATGCCCTGCGTGTTACTATAATGATGGGCACATGTCATCCTACATTTGTCTAAACACAGAATATACAACACCAAGAGTGAATCTTAAGGCAGACTATCTGGACTTTGGGTGATAATGACGTGTTAGTGTAGGTTCATCAGTTGTAAGGAATGAACCACTCTGGGAAGGGGGCATATGGACAATGGAGCAGGTTATACACATGTGGGGCAAGGGCTATATGGGAAATCTCTTTACCTTCCCCTCAATTTTGCTGTGAACTTAAAAGTGCTCTCAAAAAATTAAGTCTAGGGACTTCCCTGGCAGTCTAGTGGTTAAGACTTCACCTTCCAAGGCAGGGTGTATGAGTTTGATCCCTGGCCAGGGAGTTAAGATCCCTTATGCCTTGTGGCCAAAAACCCAAAAGGTAAAACAGAAGCAACATTGTAACAAATTCAATAAAGACTTTAAAAATGGTCCACATTAAAAAAAAATCTTTAAAAAAATAAAGTCTATCACCAGTGTTTTATAGTTTTCTATATATAGGTCTTTAGTTTCTTTAGGTAGATATATTCCTAAGTATTTTATTCTTTCCGTTGCAATGGTGAATGGAATTGTTTCCTTAATTTCTCTTTCTGTTTTCTCATTATTAGTGTATAGGAATGCAAGGGATTTCTGTGTGTTGATTTTATATCCTGCAACTTTACTGTAGTCATTGATTATTTCTAGTAATTTTCTGGTGGACTCTTTAGGGTTTTCTATGTAGAGGATCATGTCATCTGCAAATAGTGAGAGTTTTACTTCTTCTTTTCCAATTTGGATTCCTTTTATTTCTTTTTCTGCTCTGATTGCTGTGGCCAAAACTTCCAAAACTATGTTGAATAGTAATGGTGAAAGTGGGCACCCTTGTCTTGTTCCTGACTTTAGAGGAAATGCTTTCAATTTTTCACCATTGAGATAATGTTTGCAGTGGGTTTGTCATCTTTCTGGAGAGTTTTTATCATAAATGGATGTTGAATTTTGTCAAAGGCTTTCTCTGCATCTATTGAGATAATCATATGGTTTTTATTTTTCAATTTGTTAATGTGGTGTATTACATTGATTGATTTGCGGATATTGAAGAATCCTTGCATCCCTGGGATAAAGCCCACTTGATCATGGTGTATGATCTTTTTAATGTGTTGTTGGATTCTGATTGCTAGAATTTTGTTAAGGATTTTTGCATCTATGTTCATCAGTGATATTGGCCTGTAGTTTTCTTTTTTTGTGGGATCTTTGTCAGGTTTTGGTATTAGGGTGATGGTGGCCTCATAGAATGAGTTTGGAAGTTTACCTTCCTCTGCAATTTTCTGGAAGAGTCTGAGCAGGATAGGTGTTAGCTCTTCTCTAAATTTTTGGTAGAATTCAGCTGGTGAAAGAAATCAAAGAGGACACTAATAGATGGAGAAATATACCATGTTCATGGATTGGAAGAATCAATATAGTGAAAATGAGTATACTACCCAAAGCAATTTATAGATTCAACGCAATCCCTATCAAGCTACCAACAGTATTCTTCACAGAGCTAGAACAAATAATTTCACAATTTGTATGGAAATACAAAAAACCTCGAATAGCCAAAGCGATCTTGAGAAAGAAGAATGGAACTGGAGGAATCAACTTACCTGACTTCAGGCTCTACTACAAAGCCACAGTTATCAAGACAGTATGGTACTGGCACAAAGACAAATATTGATCAATGGAATAAAATAGAAAGCCCAGAGATAAATCCACGCACATATGGACACCTTATCTTCGACAAAGGAGGCAAGAATATACAATGGATTAAAGACAATCTCTTTAACAAGTGGTGCTGGGAAATCTGGTCAACCACTTGTAAAAGAATGAAACTGGACCACTTTCTAACACCATACACAAAAATAAACTCAAAATGGATTAAAGATCTAAACGTAAGACCAGAACTATAAAACTCCTAGAGGAGAACATAGGCAAAACACTCTCCGACATACATCACAGCAGGATCTCATGACCCACCTCCCAGAATATTGAAATAAAAGCAAAAATAAACAAATGGGACCTAATTAACCTAAGCTTCTGCACATCAAAGGAAACTATTAGCAAGGTGAAAAGACAGCCTTCAGAATGGGAGAAAATAATAGCAAATGAAGCAACCGACAAACAACTAATCTCAAAAATATACAAGCAACTCCTACAGCTCAACTCCAGAAAAATAAACGACCCAATCAAAATGGGCAAAGAACTAAATAGACAATTCTCCAAAGAAGACATACAGATGGCTAACAAACACATGAAAAGATGCTCAACATCACTCATTATCAGAGAAATGCAAATCAAAACCACTATGAGGTACCATTTCACACCAGTCAGAATGGCTGCGATCAAAAGTCTACAAATAATAAATGCTGGAGAGGGTGTGGAGAAAAGGGAACCCTCTTACACTGTTGGTGGGAATGCAAACTAGTACAGCCACTATGGAGAACAGTGTGGAGATTCCTTAAAAACTGGAAATAGAACTGCCTTATGATCCAGCAACCCCACTGCTGGGCATACACACTGAGGAAACCAGAAGGGAAAGAGACACGTGTACCCCAATGTTCATCGCAGCACTGTTTATAATAGCCAAGACGTGGAAGCAACCTAGATGTCCATCAGCAGATGAATGGATAAGAAAGCTGTGGTACATATACACAATGGAGTATTACTCAGCCATTAAAAAGAATACATTTGAATCAGTTCTAATGAGGTGGATGAAACTGGAGCCTATTATACAGAGTGAAGTAAGCCAGAAGGAAAACATAAATACAGTATACTAACGCATATATATGGAATTTAGAAGATGGTAACAATAACCCGGTGTACGAGACAGCAAAGAGACACTGATGTATAGAACAGTCTTATGGACTCCAATGAAACATGTAAAGAATCATGTAGGAAACAGTTGCCAGTCAGGTTCAATGTATGATGCTGGATGCTTGGGGCTGGTGCACGGGACGGCCCAGAGGGATGGTATGGCGGGATGGGGAACACATGTATACCTGTGGCGGATTCATTTGATATTTGCAAAACTAATACAATTATGTAAAGTTTACTAAAAATCCTGTTATGTAAGATATGAAAAATTTAAAAACACTGAGTTAACTGCTTCCCCCATAAGATCACCAAAGCTAAATAATACAAAGAACAACAAAAACAGCCCCCAGTTTGCTAGTATACCTATTTTGGTAGGCACATGAGGAAATACTCTCTCAAACATTCCTGGCAGGGGTGTTAATTATTACAACCTGTTGTAACAGGTGAGAAATCTTGAAATATACATCAGATCACAAACCCACTCAGCCTTTGACCTGGCAGTTCCACTTCTAGGAATTCAGCCAACAAATACTCTTGCTAGCACTTCTGCAAAATGACACAGGCAGGGCTATTTCTTATTCATTGCAACATCGGTTGTAATAGCAAAAGACTGCAAACAACTTGAGTCAGCAAAAGGTTAAAAGGAAGCCTTTTTGATGCAGATTTAGAACCAAGTACAGAAGAGCGTGGGCTTCCCTGGTGGCTCAGTGGAAAAGAATCCGCCTGCCAATGCAAGAGACCTGGGTCAGGATGATCCCCTGGAGGAGGGCATGGCAACCCACTCCGGTATTCTTTCCCGGAGAATCTCATAGACAAATGAGCCTGGTGGGCTATAGAGTCCATAGGATTGAAAAGAGTCAGACATGATTGAAGCAACTTAGCATGCACCCACGCACAGAAGAGTGTATGTGCTTAGTGTGTGATGGTTAGTTTTCTGTGTCAACTGAAACGGGCCATGGGATGCCCAGATAGCTGGTGTGTCTGTGAGGGTGTTTCTGAAAGAGATTAGCACCTGAATTGGTGAACGGAGTAAAGCAAATAGCCCCCTTTCCAGTGTGGGTGGGCTTCCTCCAATCCCTTGGGGACCTAAATAGAGCAAAAAGGCAGAGGAAGATTGAATTAACTCTGCCTGAAAACTTGGTCAAGGACGTCCATCTTCTCCTGCACTTGGCAATTCTGATTCTTAAGCCTTCGGACTGGACAGGAGTCTACACCATTGCTCTCTGGCCTTCTAACTATACCATCTGCTTTCCTGGGTCTACAACTTATAGAGGGCAGCTCCCAGGACTTCTCAAGCCTCCATAATGGCATGAGCTAATCCATACCTTGTTATAAGAATCTTCCTGGCTGGGGGAAAGGGATAGTTAGAGAGCTTGAGATGGATGTGTACACACTGCTATATTTAAAATTGATAACCAACAAGGACCTACTGTACTGCACAGGGAACTCTGCTCAGTGTTACGTGGCAGACTGGATGGGAGGGGAGTTTGGGGGAGAATGGATACATGTATATGTATGGCTAAATCCCTTGGCTGTTCACTTGAAACTATCACAAAATAGTTAGTCAGCTATTAGTTGGTCAGTCAAGTCGTGTCCGACTCTTTTGTGACTCCATGGACTGTACGCCACCAAACTCCATGGGTTTTCCTAGGCAAAGATGCTGGAGTGGGTTGCCATTTCCTTCTCCAGGGGATCTTCCCAACCCAGAGAAGGAACCTACATCTCCTGCATTGTCAGGAGGATTCCTTACCACTGAGCCACCAGGGAAGCCCATTAATCACCTATATTCAAATATAAAATAAAAAGTTTAAAAAAAAAGACTCTTCCTAGATAGATACAGACAGACAGGTATATAACCAACAGGAGACTGAAACAGCTATATCAATACCTATATATTAATACATCTACATACATATCAATCCCCCATTGGTTCTCCAAAGAGAGAACAGATCCAGTGAGAAAGAGGTGGAAGAGACTAGTAACAGTCACCTATTGATGAGGAAGACTTGGCTGAATAACCTTTTTAAAGCCTTTTAAATTGTGTGCTATTTATTCAAAAGCACATGAACTGTGTGTTTTTATTCGTCATCCCTCAAGTCCAGCAGCCCGTGAACTCTAGAGTGAGGCTGTGTCGTGAACCCCAGGCGTGCATTAACTGATGTGACTTCAGGCAAATCACATCTCTGTGCTTCCATTTCTTAATCTGCAAAGTAAGATGATAATAAGGACTCCCTCATACACAGGGCACTCAGAACCGGATGTCCCACATTAAGGAAGTACTCTAATGGTTATTTGCCATGATTATTACTTATCCACTATAAGCGTCAAACCGTTGCTGAACGTGTACTTGACCCTGATTTTAACAGCTGACCACTGAGGTCAGAGTGAAATCCTGTACCCCCTATAAAGCCTTCCATACTTGTGGCAAGCCCATGGGACTTGCACTCACTAAAGCCGCCATCTCCATTCTCCTGGTTCTACCCCTGGTTGGAATGCATCCGCTTCACATCCATTCAGAGCTTTAAAGTTGTACTCAGTAGAAACAGAAACCAACCCACACTAAACTAAACAAAGAAAACAGTCAATGCGCCCCAGGAAAAAAGCTCCGGTTTTGAATCTTCCGTAATTCCTCTTGGGGGATATTCATTTCCCTGGAGAGTTGGGTTAAAATGTTCCTAGCTTGCTTCCGCTGATTCATTCAAAAAATGTTTATGCCCCACTTCAAAGGGTGTCAGACCCCAAACCAGGACCTGGAAAGAAAGGAACACATAAAACCAGGCTCTGCCTTTGAAAAGTTCTGACTGGGGATCAGAGCAGAGCAAGTGGATGGTGACCATGCAATGTGAGAAGACTAGCATGCAACCCCATACACAAATAAGCAAGCAATAAAATAAATCCATCTTCAATGTCCCTGTGCTACTGAATCTAAGAACAAAGAAATATGTTGAAGTTTAGAACTATTTTGACAACATCATCAAAATTTCAGCACGCAGCTCTCTGAAAACTAGACACTTTATAAGGTGAGGCTATATATAAACTTCATATTAATAACAACAGTAATAATACCATTCGGTATTTTTACTTTTTTTCTATTTAAAGAACATTCCTCTAGCCTTTCCCTTTATGTCCCCAGTTCAATCACGTGGTGGGGTGGACAGCCAGTCCTTATCTCTAAATTTAATAGATAAAAAGGAGATAAAAGATTGAGTTTGCTCTGGGTTGTTCAAATGGTAAAAAGTCAGCAAAAGCATTCAACTCCCCCACACAGTCAGTGAGCTTACTAAGAGATATCAAATGAGGTCAAAGACCACAGAAATTAGGTTGGCAAAAGCTACTCTGAGTGAGGATTGCTTTGATGATGACTAACCAAAAAAAGATACGAAGCTGAACCCAAAGGGGCAGAATAGGAAGCCAGAGGTTTCACAAAAAGTTGTCCTTAAAGCAAATTAAGACAACAGAAGACTCCTTTCCAGTTATCAGATGAGAACACTTCAAAAAAAAAAAAGGTGAAAACCCCAATGCTGGTGAAAGTGTGAGAAAAAAGTGTTCATACAGTGCTGGAGGGAGTGTACATGACTAGCACTTTCCTAGATTAATTGAGTAACAGAATGGAGAGCTTTAAATATGCTGATGCCCTGGACCTCTGGGAATTATTCCAAGGAAAGAATAAGGAAGAGATGCATAGGATCCCCTACGAGCATGTTAGTCTGGAGGATGTTAATAATAGAAAAGAAAAAAACTCAAATACACCAACATGATTTAATAACTCATCTATGTCATGTGACTAAAAAGCTTTTGTAGGAAGAAGTTCATTAGCAGGACAAGACCCTCACAACATACCGCTGAAAGGCAAGAGCAGGTGATAAAACAGCACGGACAGTCCAAGCATGGTTTTTCCAAAATGTAAATGTGTTTTGAGAAAACCACACCCACCTAAACACTAACAGTATTTATCTCACAATGTTAGGTTTTTATGTTCTACCTTTTTAATTCATCTCTATATATTCTTTTTCAATTGTCCTTTTGACCATGAGCATGTGTTGTCTGTATATGTTTTTAAAGATGAGACTTAAGAAGTGGATCTTAGCCACTCCATGATCTTGCCTGAGAGTTTCATTCCTCAGCAACTTCACAGTGCCCCAAAAGGTTTGTGTGTTAAAGAATAAAAGCTGAATAATAAAGAATAATAAAAAATAAAAACTGTTGAGTAGAGACAGTCCATAGGCTTCTTTCAAAATTCCTCACAGCTTGTCAACAGATGAATAGATAAAGAAGATGTGGCATATATATGGGTACACACAGAATAGAATTCTACTTAGCCATTAGAAGAATGAAATAATGCCATTTGTGGCCAAGTGGATGGATCTAGAGATCATACTAAGTGAAGTCAGAGAAAGACAAATACCATTTGATATCGCTGATGTGGAATATAAAAATTATACAAGTGAACTTCTTCATGGAACAAGAGAGACTCACTTACATAGAAAACAAACTTATGGTTACCAAAGGGAAAAGAGGGGAAGGATGAATTGGGAATCTGGGATTAACATATACATACTACTATATATAAAATAACCACCAAGGACCTACTGTATAGCACTGAGAACTCTACTCAATACTCTGTAATGACCTATATGAGAAAAAAAAATCTGAAAGAGCAGCTTTATATACAATTGATTCACTTTACTGTAAACCTGAAATTAACACAGCATTGTCAATCAGCTATACACTAATAAAAATTTTTTTAAATAAAAAAATAAAATGTACTAATATCTAAGTTAACATTTAGGTTTAAAAAATGTGAAAAGTATTAAAAGTATAATAATATAAAGTAAATTAGAAAAAATACTGAAGAAACTCTAAAAAAGTACATTTTCAAATAAAGAAAATTCATCACTGCGATCAGGAAGATCAAATGATCAAAATCAAATTAGAAATGTCAAGAAATGTCCCCAGTCCTTCCAAACAGCACATCTCCTCTTTCCCCAGCAACCCGCCCACCTCCAGTGGAACACAGACTTCCCCCGCCCCCAGCACACACAGGGTGGCCCCCAGGCACCTGTAGGTGACACAGTGATTCACCAGACCACCAGTCACTCACTGCACCTTGTCAGCTGTCCTTTCCACCATCTAGCCCTTCATATGCTCACAGCCACCGTGGAAAGTCACATTTGGCAAAAGAGCAAGAGGGAGATTTAAATTGAATTGAAAGGTTAACCTCATTTTGTTTTCTTCTTTCCTTAAACTTCTCGAATTCTGACTGACCCAACAACACTATTAGAGAGTATATGGAGGTCAAGGGTGTCCAGTAAGGCTCCCCTGATAGCTCAGTTGGTAAAGAATCGACCTGCAATGCAGAAGACCCCAGTTCAATTCCTGGGTTGGGAAGATCCCCTGGAGAAGGGATACGCTACCCACTCCAGTATTCTTGGGCTTCCCTTGCGGCTCACCTGGTAAAGAATCCACCTATAATGCAGGAGACCTGGGTTCAATCCCTGGGTTGGGAAGATCTGGAGAAGGGAAAGGCTACCCACTCCAGTATTCTGGCCTAGAGAATTCCATGGATCCACAGTCCACGGGATCGCAAACAATCGGACATGACTGAGCAACTCTCACTCAATAAGACAATATGGACCATCCCCTGAGAGCCTACAGTCTCCTTACAACTTCAGGTGTAATATTTGCAACGCCTCTGAAAAAGCTTGCTCAATACAGTGCTGTCTGACCAGGACTCCCTGACCTACGCAGGCCTCTGCTCTGGAGGTGATGGCCAGTCCTGGTATCTGAGTGATTCCCTGGGCCCAGCAAACGGACTCAGTTTCCAGAGCCCAATAAAAATAAAAACCAATAAATAGCAACAACAACAAAAACCACACGCAAGTTTTCAAGATTCCATTGTAAGTCTTTGTGGAAGGAAGCATGCACAAGTCTTGATGATACAATATATTATAATCTTAAATGCAATCAGTCATGTCATTTTATAGTAATGCAATGCCCTCAGCCAAACAAGGGCTGAGATGATGCCACTCTAGAGTCGTAGAAGCATAAAGGAAAGTCATAAAGTAAGTCTTGATTCTGCCGTCAGCTACAGCATTCTAAAAGGACTTTACAGGGACTTCTCTTGTGGTTGAGTGTTAAGATTTCACCTTCCCATGCAGGAGGCGTGTGTTCCATCCCTGGTCAGGGAGCTAGGATCCTGCATGCTTTCCAGGGGAAAAGCCAAAGCATTAAACAGAATCAATATTGTAACAAATTTAAAAAACAATTTTTTTTTAAAAAAAAGGACATTACAATATCCTTCACTTAAACCTCATGATGTATATGACTGTGTGTGTTAGTCACTTAGTTATGTTCGACTCTTTGCAACCCCATGGACTGTAGCCCACCAGGCTCCTCTGTCCATGGAATTCCCCAGGCAAAAATACTGGAGTGGGTTGCCGTTTCCTTCTCCAGGAGATCTTCCCAACCCAGGGATGGAACCCAGGTCTCCTGCATTACAAGCAGACTCTTTACCATCTAAGCCACCAGAGAAGCCTTTGCTGGCTAAGAGGAAGTATATAGTCATATATCTCCCACATATTTCTTAATCTTCCATAGAATAAAACATATGTAATCATAGATGGGGCTTCCCAGGCGGCTCAGTGGTAAAGAACCTGCCTGCTAATGCAGGAGATGCAGCCTTGATCCCCAGGTCAGCAAGATTCCCTGGAGAAGGAAATAGGAACCCATTCCTGTATTCTTGCCTGGGAAACCCATGGACAGAGGAGCCTGGCGGGCTACAATCTGCGGGATTGCAAAGAGTCAGACGCATCTGAGCGACTATAACAGCAGCAGCAATCACAGGTGATCTATTAGTAGGGCTCACAGGCACACTCAGGGTTTTAAATATGCCTACAGAGCCACATAACACTAAGAAATCCTTCAAATCTTGTTTTAAAAAACAGCACAATGCTGTCAGTTTTATCAGACTCCATTCCTCCTTCCTAAATACTTCAGCGTATAAGTAAACAAAGGAAAAGGAGGGGGGGAGAAATGCAGAAACAAAAGCTAAAGTGCAAATCCATCATCTTACCCACTCCTTTCCTCGCGACTGGAGGCTGCGGGAACCGCTGGCTCCACCAGAGGCGGTAACTCAGGCTCAGCCCGCGGCGTTTCTTTTCCCACCTGTGAAGCCCGCTGAACTGACGGTGGTTATTAAAAACAAGAGTGCATCTCGAAAATCAGCCCTGAATGGGGTTGCTGATGGCGGTTTTCTTTTTCTAGAGAGCTCCAGGGCTGCTCAGCACACAGGAGGGCGAGGCCTCACAGCTTGTCAGAAGACCCAGCTGTGCAGAGGCCGGGCGAAAGGAGAAAGTGGGCTCCAATGACGCCTGTTAGGGCTTTAATCCTCAGCTGTGACACATGGAGGGAGCTATGAACAGGAAACTCAGAGCTGGGCCCCCAGCCAGAAACATTCAGAAAACGTGCCAAGCCCTTTCGAAATACCACACTCTCCACTGAACACTCACTGCTAACAGTTCACAGGCTGTCTCTCTTCTCAAGTGACGGAGCCATAGACCCGGGCCGGGCTGGCCCGCAGACATCCAGTCTGTCAGAGTTCCCGTCATCAGAGTCTGAACCAGTCAAAGCCAGGCCTGGATCTCCCACCTCCTCCCTCTTCTCCTCCAGATCCTCCTCCTAACGACATCCACAGATGTGAGCTCCCAGCAATACCGAAGGACCCTTCCTTCAAGCTTGTGTATGTTTCAGATGGAGGATCTCTTCCTAATGCACCCACTGCCTCTGCCACATGCCCTGGGGACCCTGCAGGGATCTCTTGAAGCATCCAGGAGGGGAGGAGACCCACTGGTCATCCCTGGACTCAGGGGGATTAGGGAAGATGGGGTCCCAGCCCGAGCCTCTGGCTCCCACTTGGAGCCGCTTGATCCCATCCATGAGAGAGGGGGCTGCCGAACCCCTCCTCTGACTATCTCTCAGGGGCTCCCCTGCACCCCACACCTGGATTCATGTTCTCAACACAACCCAGGTCCCACCTATCAGAGCCCTACTCATAGTCTGAAACACAAGGGCCAAACTGGCCAAAGCTTATATTCTGGTACCCAAGGCCCACCCCCAGCAGGCTCTGCACACCTCTTCACCTTGTCCCCACCGCCCTTCAAAAGAATTCTCTGTGCCCACTCAGATGGGCCACCACTGACTCCAGAAGACGATGTTCAGGGACTTCCCTGGTGGTCCAATGGTTAAATACTTTGCCTCCCAATGCAGGAGTGTGGGTTTGATCCCTGGTTAGGGAACTAAGACCCCACATGCCTTGTGGCCAAAAAACCAACACATAAACAACAGAAGCAATATTGTAACAAGTTTAATAAAGACTGTAAAAATGGTCCACATTAAAAAAAAAATCTCTTAAAAAAAGGCAACATTCAAATGGCATGGGTTCTGCAGCTACCCTCCTGACCCGACTCCCCTTCTCCTCTTGAATGTGATGCCCTTTCAGACACAACACTCCCCCCTCCTCCTTGACCCCCTCTCCCCACATTTCCGGTCTTCACCAAGGTTCATGTAGGAGTACCCCCTTCCACATCTTGGGTGATGCCCGATGCTCTAAACCCATGGTTCCACTCCCTAAAAATAACAGAGATGCCAAGAGTGGGCACTTACCATGCATCAGGTGCATTTCTAGGAACTTTTGATTCTTTCAGCCCATTTTACAGATCAGGCAACTGAGGCACAGAAAAGGCAAACGCTTTCCCTGAGATCCCTCAGCCAGGTAGGGTGGAGCCTGTGTGGAGTCCAATCTGGCCTCACTCTTTCTTTCCAGGCACCTGTGCTGTTTATTTGGGAACAGGGAGTATGTACTCAGAGAGGGTGCAATTTCCTCACCCTTCTCGATAGCCGTTCCAGAAGGGCTTCCCAGAATACTTTCCCAGGCTAGGTAATTACAAGTAACTGTGATTAATTGGTAGTTTAATGAGCTTTAATTGAGAGACCAAATGGTCCACCTGAACTTCAGTGGACTGGGCTTTCAACATTAGGAAATAAACAGAATAGTCTTGAGGTTAAGGCAACATGCTTGTAGTCCAGGGGTCCCTAACCTCTGGGATCTACTGCCTGATGATCTGAGATGGAGCTGATGTAAGAATAACAGAAATAGAGTGCACAAAAAGTGTAACATGCTTGAACCTTCCTAAACCATCCCCTACAACCCACAGTTGGTGGAAAAATTGTCTTCCACAAAAGCAGTTCCTACCCTGGTGCCAAAAAGGTTGGGGACCACTCCTGCAGAAGTTTCACTGACATTTTTAACCTATCTTAATGGGTGCATCCAGGCCCTGGACATCTGGTGCATGAACGGACTGCTAAAGACATAACCTCACTCAAAGAGCTGAGATGCCCTGATGAGAAGAGCCGACTCATTGGAAACGACCCTAAGGCTGGGAAAGATTGAGGGCAGGAGGAGAAGTGGACAACAGGGGACGAGATGGTTGGATAGCACCATTGACTCAATGAACATGAATCCGAGCAAACTCTGAGAGACAGTGGAGGAAAGGCAACTGTGGGGTGGCATAGAGTCAGGCACAACTAAACGACTGAACAGCAACAACCCTCAAAGGTCTAGGGTGAGGAGGGGCAGGGAGAAGTCCCCACCCTTCCTCCAACGTGGAGTAGCTGAGGTTTCGGGGACCTGATCCACCCCCAGCTCCAGAGGCAGCCCTACTGCTCTGAGTCATTAGATCTTCAGAAATACTCTAGTACCTTCTAGGCTGCTGGCCAGGTCCTATAAATGCTGGAGGTGAATGACATTTCACTGAAGAGATGTTTCTGGCTCCCACTAGGGGCAAGACCCTCCCTATGCTCTTTGGTAGAACAACAGCAACAAAATCAGGAAGACCCAGCTTTTGTCCCTAAGAAACTTACTACCCGGCTGATGGGGAGGCCGTGGATGAGACACTAACAGGCTTAACCCACTGTAGGTATTGATATTTGCCTCCCAAAACAGGAGTTTGTTTTCCCAATTTTTCCCTAATCAGTTCATCTTTATTCAACACTTAGTGGAGAGGAAAGATTTTTGTTTCCAGGACGTTTCTGATCCTCTTTTCCACTCCAGACAACATCTCCCTTCCTCCTGCTCACTTCTCAGCAAGGAGACACACACACACACACATGCACACACACATACACACTCCCGACTGGGTTTTGTAAGTTGCTTAGTCCCCCCCGCCCCACAGAGTTCAGGGGGAAAAATTAGTCATACTGGGCAATAACAATCCAATACCAGAAGTTTACGGAAAATCCCCAAACTCCAGGATCCTTTATAAAGGCTGGAGCTCAGAACTCACTGAGCAAAACCTGGAGCATTTACCATGAAAACTCTCGAAGACATCACTAGGATACAATTTTATCAGCAACATGGCCTTTGCAGAACTCTGGAGCACCGTATTTCTACTTCATAGGTCAGAAATAACTCATATCTTCCCCCCGAATACTTCTATGGAAAAGTTTACACGTTCAGAATGAATCTGCATTTAAGAATACCTGGAATGTGGCTATAATCCATGTGCTTCACGTGTTTCCTTAATCCATGTGTCGTCCACATGTTCCCTACACATCAAAATTGATGAGAATGGAGAATGCAGAAAAGCATGGGAATGTGCATGTGCACGCATACACACGTGTGTGTGCCTGTGCAAGCATGTCCAGACCTGGAATCTGACCTCACCTCTCCTGCCATGTACTACGGGTCCTTAAGAAAGGATGGGAACCCTGTTTTACTAGGTTCAGCAATTTTGTAGTTAATCTGGTAATTAAACAGACACCTCCCTGGGCCCCAGGAGACCTGGTAAAAGGGCCTGCTTTAACTTCATGGGGGACTTAAGATGGCTCAGATGGTAAAGAATCTCCCCACAGTGCAGGAGACCTACGTTCAGTCCCTGGATAGGAAAGATCCCCTGGAGGAGAAAATGGCAACCCACTCCAGGATTCTTGCCTGGCGAATTCCACAGACAGAGGAGGAATCTGGCGGGCTACAGTCCATGGGGTCATAACAACTGAGCGACTGACACTTTTAATTTCACGAAGGTGGCTTTGAGGAGTCAATTTCACTTCCCTGGACTTCAGTTTCTACCTCTGGGAAAAAATACAGCGTAATCTAAATCCATGCTACACAAAGTGTGGCCACCAGCCAGGGCGGGCATCGTCAGGAAATATGCTAGAAATGCAGATTCGCAGGCCCTGCCTCAGAACAACTGACTCAGAATTAGCATTTTAATAAGATTCCCACGTGATTTGCGGGTGCACGGTAAAGTTTGAGCAGCACCGGTCCAAACGTTCTCTGAAGTGCCTTCCAGAGCCACATTTTGTTAGTTTAACCTCTGTCCCTTTCAGCTAGAGCATCAACATGCCATGGCCAACGGCTGCCCATGACCTTTGTGGTCAGGCCCTGGGAGGATCTGGTCAGAAGCCTGCAGGCTGACTTCACTCCCATTCCAGGCAATGACACACAAAAAGTCAGATCATCTCCATGACTGTCCCAGACCGCTAAGTCACACTCTGTCTTCCAGCTTCCTACCAAGCCTCTTAGGAAAAGGCCACCCCTTAGTACTTCCTACCTCCAGACAGCTCCCACAGCCATCACTGGGTCTCAGGGGTTGTGCAAGCAAAGATTAGTGAACAGGAAAAATGCCAGATGGATTATTACAGTGACTGTCTTCAGCACTTAATGGAGCCATGATCACTA
This sequence comes from Bos javanicus, assembly GCF_032452875.1. NCBI lineage: Eukaryota > Metazoa > Chordata > Mammalia > Artiodactyla > Bovidae > Bos > Bos javanicus. The sequence goes on along the minus strand of NC_083878.1, from coordinate 7,030,425 downwards.
AGACGAAGAATAAGCCAAGCCTCAGGAAGCTCACCAAATCTCCTGTTTGATGGGGCTATGATGAGGCGATTAGGCAAAGTGTGAATGTGTATATTAGTCACTCAATCTTGTCCAACTTTTTGAGAGCCCATGAACTGTAGCCCACAGGGCTCCTCTGTCCATGGGTTTCTCCAGGCAAGAATACTGAAATGGGTTGCCATTTCCTGGTCCAGGGGATCTTCCCCATCCAGGGATCCAACCTGGGTCTCCTGCATTGCAAGCAGATTCTTTATGTCTGAGCTACCAGGGAAGCTCCATTAAGCAGAATACTGCAAATTTAATGAAGCAGGACTTCATGAAGGCATTTCAAATCTCTTTCTTTTGAGCAAGATGAAGAATGCAGTTAGCAGAGTTGAATTCTTTCCTCAACACCCACACTTCATGACACATGGGTTAATTTGAAGAGGGGTCACCAATGGAAAACCTCGGGCACTGCATTTGGTTCTTCCAATGAAAGCGGCTGCCAGGCTGGGTGTGGTCACCCTCCAGCTGTAATAAGTCAAGAGAGGAGACAGGGTGGATGGAAGGAATACATTTCCTCCACACACCCACAAAAAGCAAATTCAAGATTAAAAAGCAAAGCTGAAATCTGAAATCAAAAAAGAAGAAAAAAAAATTACCAAGTGAGCATTAGCCAAAAGAACCAGAGAGTATGGAAGTGGATGTTGATAACATTCCTGGGGGTCATGAATGCAGACGAGAGAGGGCTACAGGGGCCTCCCCAGTGATTCAGTGGTTAAGAACCTGCCTTGCAATGCAGGGGACATGGGTTTGATTCCTGGTCAGGGAACTAAGAACCCACAGACTGCCAGCAACTAAACCTGCAAGTCATAACTTTGGAAGCCCACGTGCTTTAGAGCCCACGTGCCACAGCTGCTGAGCCCATGTACCACAGCTAGAGAGTCTGCGCTCTACAACGAACATCTCGCACGCCACAACTAAGACCCAATGCACCCAAATAAATAAATATTAGAACAAAATTAGAGAGACAGGGAGCCACAAACCTGAGCCAGAGGTTGGGAAGGGAACTGGGAGCTGCAGAGCAAGTTCTTACAACATAAGGGCACTCTCACCACATGATGGGAGATGCAGACTTAAAATCTGAATTCACGGAGTGAGTGAATCAGGACCCCGAAGACCCCATGAAGATGGAACCAGAGGCCAAATCTAACAATATAAAATGTTATAGAGACAAATCTAAAGTCCTGTTCTTACTTCCCAAACCTAGTTTCGTAAGTACAGGACAAGACACACAAAAAGCAAAATCATGGGTGGCAGACAAAACCAGACAGATGTCGGGGTCCTGGTCAACTGAGCCCTTAGTTCAATGGACCCTTTATTTTTTTAAGTTCAGTTAACCCTTGGTTGACTGAACCCTTAGAACATCTTTGAACCCTTCATGTGATGGGAGAAACAAGCTCAGCTGCCCTGGTGGAAGCTTAACTTCTAATACAAGGGAGGGTGGTCACTCTTTGTGCCCCAGACCCTAACACAGAGACGGAACTAAGACAATGGAACAGAACTTTCTGGAGGCCTGTCTAAGACCCAATGCAATGTACCATCTACTTTGTAACAACAGAACTCTCCGCAATGAAATGAGTCAATCCACAAAGGGTGTGCTGCCCCATCCCGGAAGTGCTCAAGCAGAGGCACCTGCGTGGTCAGGAGCATCTCACAGGAGCCACTCTGCCACCGCTACTTGGCCGTCTGATTTTACATTCAGCTTGTGGGTTGTTCCCTGTGGTTTTGTTTTGCTCTCGTGGCAAATCAGCGTGCTGAGCCAGGCATTTTCTCATCATTCACATGTTGAAATAGGAAACCAGGGCCAGCAGGGACAAATCCCAAACTAGAATTCAGATCTGGAGACCTTAAAACCTTTCCTGGTTACTCTCTTCCAATGCCTGGTTATAATTTCTGTGCTTTTTTGGACGCAGTTTTCAGTTCTTCCAGTGAATGAGGAAGTCACTGCTTTTAACAAGGTAAGGTGAAATATTTACCATGTGTCAAGTTCTAAATATGAGTCACAGCCCAGCAAATGTGCCTAACTAATCGTACCATTAAATTTTATGAGGAAACACTGTCTTCGGTTGTTCTTTGACACAAGTTAACTAGTGTCATAAGTGTGTAGGAAGGTTCAGTCATTCCAATTAGTACAGATTTTTAAAACATTTTGTTATTAAAAAAATATAACCATGATACAGAAAATAATAAGGAAAAAAGCGAAGACTCAACATTCCTCCTGATCTTGCTACCAAATTCTCATCACTGTTAGTTAGCATTTTGGAATATTCCCATCTACTCCTTTTTTCTTCTAGGCACATATATCTTTGTAATCTCTTTTAATATTATATCACAAGTGGTTTTATGTTATCACCTGACTTTCATAACTATCATTTTTAGTGCCACATACTGCATGTCACCTCTTATTCTGACACTTTGCCCCTTTTCCACAATCTTGATGGTGTCTATGGTTTTCACTTTACATTCAAGAAGAAAGAAGATTTTATCCACACATTTTGTTTTAAAAGTCTGGATGAGGGGGTGAGGGGGGAGGGATAAATTAAGAATTTGGGATTAACATATACACAGTCATATATAAAATAGATCATCAAAAGGACCTGCTGCTGCTTCTGCTGCTAAGTCGCTTCAGTCGTGTCCGACTCTGTGCGACCCCATAGACGGCAGCCCACCAGGCTCCCCCATCCCTGGGATTCTCCAGGCAAGAACACTGGAGTGGGTTGCCATTTCCTTCTCCAATGCATGAAAGTGTAAAGTTAAAGTGAAGTTGCTCAGTCATGTCCGACTCTTGGCGACCGCATGGACTGCAGCCTACCAGGCTCCTCTGTCCATGGGATTTTCCAGGCAAGAGTACTGGAGTGGGGTGCCATTGCCTTCTCCGTCAAAAGGACCTACTATATAGCAAAGGGAGCTCTACTCAATATTTTGTGATAACCTATAAGGGAAAAGACTGTGAAAAGGAATATATATGATATATGTATAAATGCATCATTTTGTGGTACACTTGAAATTAACACATTATAAATAAATTATACTTCAGTAAAAAAATCATTTAAAAAATAGATAAACAAGGACCTACTGTATAATAACATGGAACTTGACTCAATATCTTGTAATAATCTATAAGGGAAAATATTCTGAAAAAGAGTATATATATACACATGTATATATGTATACACACACACATACATACACACACGTATTAACTGAATCACTTTGCTATACATTTGAAACTAACACAACATTGTAAATTAACTATACTTCAATAAAAAGAGAGGAAATTAAAAAATACAAGTCCAAGTAGCATCTCCATGGCACTCACAGTGGTTATTTGGAAAGGAAAGAATTGTAATAATACAGGCTTGATTTCATATTTATGTTTTTCTGGTGTGCTATAGATATTTTACTAAAAGTCTGCATATTTCCTTGTAGAAACTTAAAAAATCTGTAGACTATGACGTTACAGACTCAGTGACTACAAATGGAACACTTACGCACTCCTAACCCTTCTGTAGCTGCCACTGAAAATGTCCACAAGCACCATGGCATACAGTGCAAGGAAAGCAACAGAACACTCGGACTGCTTTAAATATAACAGCCATCGTCATCAAATGCACTAGGAGGTGTGCGCGCGTGTGTGAGGCCAGAAAGCATCATTTCCCGAGCTTGCTTGCCTGTGCCTGTCAGTCGTGTCCGACTCTTGGCAACCCCATGGACTGTAGCCTGCCAGGCTCCTCTGTCCATGGAATTCACCAGGCAAGAATCCTAGAGTGGGTTGCTATTTCCTACCCCAAGGGATCTTCCCAACTCAGGGATAGAACCCAGGTCTCCTGCATTGCAGGCAGATCCTTCACCACTGCACCACTAGGGAAGCCCTTTCCATGCTTATTAGACCTATATCCTCCTAGATAAAGATTTCAGGAGCAAAAAAACATTAATTTTCCAGCTTACTGCAAATATGGTTTCAATTATAGAAATCATAAAACGGTCTAAACATAGCTATAAGCTAACAAAAAGCTTGCGAGTCTACTCAGTTTTTAACTCAGTACCGAATCCTGTTCTTCTAGAAGCAGTGCTCCTTAGAAGTCAGTTCATAATTATCTTTTTTTTTCTTTTTTCTTGTCTAATTTTTTATTTTATGAAAGTATGATAACATTTACAGGAGACTTAGAAAATACAGAACAAGGTTATATATTGTTTCACTACATCAATTCATAATTACTATTGTACAGCAGAAATTAACACATTGTAAAGCAATTATCCTCCAATTTAAAGAAAGAAAAGCAAAAAAAAAAAATACTTTAAACAATGTAAATGACATGTGAACAGCTGTAAACACAATATAAATATAAATAGCTATGTAAATAGTTTCCAGGATATAGCAAATTCAAATTTTCCTTTTTGGGAAAAACAAAGTCAGTCAATCTCCTAACTATCCCCAGCCCCCTCACTGTTGAGGAATCCTTGCTATTAATAATCATGTTCTCGAAAGCGATGCTTCCTTTTCAGTTTTTCTTTCGGACACGCTTGCATCAGCTTCTCTAAAAAATCCGAGTGCTTATTGTCTAAGGGGTGGTTCTGCACAGCTATTCTCACCATATTCTCCACTTTGTATCACCAAGAGAGGAGAGGAAAGGCCGTTACTGGAGAGAAGAATCTGGGGTCTGAGTCTGACACCAATGGCCATGTGCTGTCCACAGGGCTCCTTTCCCCACAACCACTGCCCTGTGTTAAGGCAAGTACGGGGTGAAATGACCCATAAGAGGTTCTGAGAAATTCAGAGACTATGATTCATTTACTTCTCAATCTATGCTTAGGATGTGAGCTCACTGCTGAGGCTCAGCTCTCCCTTTGACCAGCTGTGTGGCCCTGAGCAAGTTTTCTAACCTGTCTGTTTCTTGGTTTTACATCTATAAAACAGCAACGATATTTGTATGTTCTTCATTGCACTATGGAGCATTTAGAGTGAAGTCATGTACACACTGCTATATTTAGGACAGATAGCCAACAAGGACCTACTGTATAACACGTACATGGAACTCTGCTCAATATTATGCACCAGTCTGGATGGGAGGGGGATTTAGGGGAGGATCAGTTCATTCGCTCAGTCATGTCTGACTCTTTGCGACCCCATGGACTGCAGCACACCAGGCTTCCCTGTCTGTCACCAATCCCCAGGCCTGCTCAAACTCACGTCCATCGAGTCGGTGATGCCATCCAACCATCTCATCCTCTGTCGTCCCCTTCTCCTCCCACCCTCAATCTTTCCCAGCATCAGGGCCTTTCCCAAGGAGTCAGCTCTTCGCATCAGGTGGCCATAGTATTGGAGTTTCAGTTTCAGCATCAGTCCTTCCAATGAATACTCAGGACTGATTTCCTTTAGGGTGGACTGGTTTGATATCCTTGCTGTCCAAGGAAATCTCAAGAGTCTTCTCCAATACCACAGTTCAAAAGGATCAATCCTTCTTTATTATCAGGCTTCCTTATGGCCCAACTCTCACAACCATACATGACTACCGGAAAAACCATAGCTTTGACTAGACAGACTTTTGTCAGCAAAGTGACGTCTCTGCTTTTTAATATGCTATCTAGGTTGGTCATAGCTTTTCTTCCAAGGAGCAAGCATCTTTTAATTTCATGAATGTATAAGTGTGGCTGAGTCCCTTTGCTGTTCACCTGAAACCACCACAACATTGTTAATCGGCTATACCCCAGTACAAAATGTTTTTGGTGTTAAAAATAAAATATCCCAAAGGAGTGAGATAATACATGTAAAGCACTTAGAATAGTAGCTGGTGTATGCAATTATTTAGTTATCTGTAATTTTCTTTGTTCTTTATTTAAAAAACAATGTGCCACAGAAATAAAATGAAAACAAAATTTTCCTTCAGGAGCATCCGACTCAGTGAACCATCTCCATCTACTCTGTAGCCCTTTCTTTCTGTCTCTCTGAGCCCTTCTGTATTCTGCATCCTCATTCTCTTCCTAACTTCTAGCTACCAAGACTCCCAGGAATCACAGCTGCCAAGCCAAGTCAGGCTCTTCGTCCACCTCTTTGCCTCAATCCTCCCCCTCTGGGAGGATCAGTGTGACTGTATGATCAGCTGAGCTCTGCCCTAGCTTGATCAAGTTTACCCACCCACAGAGTACTTCCCCTGCGGTTGTTCAGCACTTCCCTATCGCAAACTTGTATCAAATACTGAATTGGCCTAAGAATACAGATTTAAAAACTCCACTTTCAGGAACCCTACAGTCAAAGACAGTAGGATGTGGGCCAGAGGGCTGTCCTGAGGATGTTCAGTTCAGTCGCTCAATCGTGTCTGACTCTTTGCAACCCCATGAACTGCAGCACGCCAGGCCTCCCTGTCCATCACCAACTCCTGGAGTTTACTCAAACATACGTCCATTGAGTCAGTGACGCCATCCAACCATCTCATCCTTTGTCGTCCCCTTCTCCTCCTGCCCTCAATCTTTCCCAGCATCAGGGTCTTTTCAAATGAGTCAGTTCTTCGCATCAGGTGGCCAAAGTATTGGAGTTTCAGCTTCAGTATCAGTCCTTCCAATGAATATTCAGGACTTATTTCCTTTCGGATGGACTGGTTGGAACTTCTTGCAGTCCAAGGGACTCTCAAGAGTCTTTTCCAACACCACAGTTCCAAAACATTAATTCTTCAACATTCAGCTTTCTTTATGGTCCAACTCTCACATTTATACATGACTACTGGAAAAACCATAGCCTTGACTAGATGGACCTTTGTTGACAAAATAATGTCTCTGCTTTTTAATATGCTGTCTAGGTTGGTTATAACTTTCCTTCCAAGGAGTAAACGTCTTTTAATTTCATGGCTGCAGTCACCATCTGCAGTGATCTTGGAGCCCAGAAAAATAAAGTCAACCACTGTTTCCACTGTTACCCCATCTATCTGCCATGAAGTGATGGGACCAGATGCTGTGATCTTAGTTTTCTGAATGTTGAACTTTAAGCCAACTTTTTCACTCTCCTCTTTCACTTTCATCAAGAGGCTCTTTTGTTCTTCTTCACCTTCTGCCATAAGGATGGTGTCATCTGCATATCCAATGTGAGTGGGGGTGGGGGGCAATCAGCACAAAATCAACTTGGCTATCTGAGCACCCCTTCCAGCTCCCCCACAGGCTCACTCCACACCCACATGTCCCCCTAACTCTCACCACAAGGCACAATTATTAACACTCCCTCAGCCCATCCATACAGGCATCATAATTCTTTTACTGTCATTGTTTCTTCACATTTGACTCTTTAAATAACCAGTGAATATTGACTTGCTGTAAGTCTCTTCAGTCATATCTGGCTCTTTTGCGACCCCATGGACTGTAGCCCACCAGGCTCCTCTGTCCATGGGATTTTGCAGACAAGAACACTGGAGTGGGTTGCCATTTCCTTCTCCAGGGGATCTTCCCAACCCAGGGATCGAACCTGGGTCTCATTATGTCTCCTGCATTGGCAAGCGGGTTCTTTACCACTAGTACCACCTGGGAAGCCCAAATATTGGCTTAATTTTACCTTAAAAATCTTTCTTCTAGAGAGGTGGGAAGAAAAGAGACTATCTGTTCAGTCATCATTAACATTTTATACGACAGAAGGTTGACGCTATATATATATATATATATAATCATATATAAATTATATGCACATATAAAGTCAGACACAACTGAAGTGACTTAGCACACATACAAATATTGATGTATTGAATGGCTTATATGAAAAGCCAATGACCAGAGATTCCCACCAAATTGACTTAGGACCCCTTCTGCCAATAGACTGAGGACAAAGATTTCAACCACACAGGATGAAGAATAAGATGAAAAGCATAGCATCTCACACAAAAAGGTAGAACTCACAAAGGATTAAAACTTTCTACATGTACGAACTCATGAAAGATAACCCTAGAGGCAAAGAGCAGAGAAAACTGGTTGTCTCAGTCTTGTCTCTAGGTGATGGCTGACAAAGAATTGGCATCTCCCATGAAAACATGTGCCCTCTGACACAGCTTTGTAGTGAGTTAGAGCCTGATTTTACACACTTTTATGTGCTTTGAAAAGGCATAAGGCAATTTTAGCAGTTCTAAGTCTCTTGGCTGAGGAAATTAAATAATCTCTGGAGGAAGACACTAGAAACAAGCCTCAAAAAACTTTCACTGATAGATGTCAAACAAACATGACTTCACAACCGAAAATCTAAACATAAAAGTACATAAGCTTTTAAGCATTGACAGAAGAAAAAGAAGAACCAGGCTGACAAAAGAAGAGAAAAACCTTCAGCTATTGAATGATCAGACATGCAATATAAAACAAATATATTTATATATGGCCTTTCCTGGTGGTTCAGATGGTAAGGAATCTGCCTGCAATGAAGGAGATGCAGGTTCAATCCCTGGATTGAAAAGATCCTCTGGAGGAAGAAATGGCAACCCACTCCAATATTCTTGCCTGGAGAATCCCATGGACAGAGGAGCCTGGTGGGCTACAGTCCATGGGGTCACAAAGAGTGAGACATGACTGAGCAACTGACACTTTCACTTTCATATATACGTGTGTGTGTGTGTGTGTTTTAAAAACTGAAAGAGAAACAAAACATAGTAAGGGGCAAAAGAATATAAAAAATAGGCAGACTAAAAGAAGACACACGTACTATTTAATAAAACTGATTCTGAAATGAGGCTGTAAGTTTAGAACAAATTTCAAATTATTGGTATCAGACACAGACCCTATTTTCTTACTACAATGCAATCAAAGTGAGAATAACAAAGACACACATATTTGGAAATGTAAACGCACACTTGGACCTAACTTATGGTAATGGCAGAAATTATAATACACTTAAAATTAAATCACACTTTTTAAAAACTACATATCAAAACTCACAGTATAAAGGGGCAATTTTTCACTTTAAGATTATATATTTGAAAAAAGGTTCAAAGTAGTAAACTCAAGCTGCCAGGTTTCTTTGTCCATGGAATTCTCCAGGCAAAAATACTGGAGTGTGTAGCCATTCCCTTCTTCAGGGGATCTTCTTGACCCAGAGATCGAACCTGGGTCTCCTGCATTGCAGGCAGATTCTTTACTATCTGAAACACCAGGGAAGCCCCAAAATAACTTTTAAAGAATATTGAAAAAGAAAATCAGATCAGGGCACTTGAATGAAGCAGACACCTAAACTTATTCTAAAGCCCCTGTAATTAAAGAAGGTATGAGGGTACACAAACCAGGAACAGAATAAAGGGCTCAAAAGGAGGCCCACACTGGGATGACAAGGCAGGGACAATTCATACTCATTAAACACGTACATTCTCCCCAGTTTTACGACCTCCCTTGTGGTATGGCGGGGGCCAACTAACTAGCTCTGGACAAGTAGCTGTGAGTACAACTGACCTGTTGAAGAGTACAGGTTTTTTAGCTTAAGTCCTTTATTCTTCCCTGGTGGCTCAGAGGCTAAAATGTTTGCCTGCAATGTGGGAGACCCGGGTTCGATCTCTGGGTCAGGAAGATCCCCTGGAGAAGGAAATGGCAACCCTCTCCAGGACTCTTGCCTGGAGAATCCCATGGACAGAGCAGCCTGGTGGGCTACAGTCCACGGTGTCGCAAAGAGTCGGACACAACTGAGCGATTTCACTCACTCACTTTATACGGTACCTTTATTCCATTATAAACCTAAAGTATTTTGCAATTTAAAAATGAAAACTCATCAGTGTCCCTCTCTTGTCTTCTTGCTTTTGTGCTCAGTCACTAAGTCGTGTCTGACTCTTGGCAACCGCATGGACTGTAGCCTTCCAGGCTCCTCTGTCTGTGGAATTTTCTTGCTTTCAAAGGAAAAGAAAACTCTGTTGTAGTGAAACATCATCAGATAAAACAGAATTTATAAAAAAGTGGAGTTTTTCTCCCTAATGGAGAAGTTGGCTTCCTTTCCTTTAACCTTTTTTTTTTTTTTAATATTGATTCATTTGGCTGTGTCGGGTCTTAGTTATAGCATGTAGGATCTTCGTTTCCGCCCAAGGGATCTCCAGTTGTGGCTCCTGAGTTCAGTTGCTCCAAGGCATGGAGGATCTTATTTTCCCAACCAGGGATCAAGCCTACATCCCATGCATCGCAAGGTGGATTCCTACTGGACCCCAAGGAAATCCCCTCTTCCGTTATCATCACTGTAACCTCTTTTTACAACCGAGGTCAGGTTGGGTGCTTTTCCCCCATGATCACTATAAAAAATGGCATCATCACTACCACTGTCCAAGAATTGTACCTAGGTGACTATCAGAAAAAGTCTTGGTTCATGAGGCAACATTACGAAGGGGTACTGCAGGGGAAGGAGAGTATAAAGTTCAAAGGTTAAACTCTTGAGAAAATTCAAAGTGGAAAATTCTTTAAGTTTTGGCATATATATATAAGCCTGTAAGATCATCACCACAATCAAGAGAATGAATATATACATCACCTCTAAGATTTTCACACACCCGTTTGTAATTCACCCCCCATTGTTCATACATATGGACTTTTATTTTTAATATTCTGTTCTATTCCACTAACCTGTTTGTGTATGTGTTCAGTTCAGTTGCTCAGTCATGCCTGACTCTCTGAGACCCCATGGACTGCAGCACGCCAGGCCTCCCTGTCCATCACCAACTCCCAGAGTTTACTCAAACTCATGCCCATTGATGCCATCCAACCATCTCATTCTCTATCGTCTCCTTCTCCTCCTGCCTTCAATCTTTCCCAGCATCAGGGTCTTTTCCAATGAGTCAGTTCTTCCCATCAGGTGGCCAAAATATTGGAGTTTTGGCTTCAGCATCAGTCCTTCCAATGAATATTCAGGACTGATTTCCTTTAGGATAGACCGGTTGGATCTCTTTGCTGTCCAAGGGACTCTCAAGAGTCTTTTTCAACACCACAGTTCAAAAGCATCAATTTTTTGGTGCTCAGCTTTCTTTATGGTCCAACTCTCACATTCATGACTACTGGAAAAACCATAACTTTGACTAGATGGACCTTTGTTGGCAAAGTAATGTCTCTGCTTTTTAATATGCTGTCTAGGTTGGTTATAACTTTTCTTCCAAGGAACAAGAGTCTTTTAATTTCATGGCTGCAGTCACCATCTGCAGTGATTTTGGAGCCCAAAAAAAATAAAGTCTCTCACTGTTTCCATTGTTTCCCCATCTATTTTCCATGAAGTGATGGGACCAGACGCCATGATCTTAGTCTTCTGAACTAAGGCTGTATATTGTCACCCTGCTTATTTAACTTATATGCAGAGTACATCATGAGAAACACTGGCCTGGAAGAAGCACAAGCTGGAATCAAGATTGCTGGGAGAAATGTCAGTAACCTCAGATATGCAGATAACACCACCCTTATGGCAGAAAGCGAAGAGGAACTAAACAGCCTCTTGATGAAAGTATATGTATTGGTGCGTATGTTACTGTGTGTGCATCAGAGAACTGTCGTCACTTCACAAGATAAAATATTTATCCTAGGAAATAGACTTCTACATAGTTCCACTGCTGGGCTTGTAGATTAATTTTTAGGAAATCAATCAAGTATAAAAGTGTCATCTTTATCATTCTAAGCATAAATGTAGCATCCCCTCACACACAGACACAACAACCTATGTTCATGGGCCAAGTCATATATTCTCAGCTCTGACATAGGAAATAGCAACTCACTCCAGTATTCTGGCCTGGAAAATCCCATGGACAGAGGAACCTGGTGGGCTACAGTCCATGGAGTTGCAAAGAATCAAACACGATTGAGTGCCTGCACACACGTGTGCGCACACACACACACACACACGCACACACTGAAATAGTAATGCACATTGTCATTTCCTGAATTCAATATCTGACAACACAGAACTTTCTCTTTTTCACTTTTTGAAAAATTATTTAATTTTTTGTATTAAAGGAAAGTTGATGTACAGTGTTGTATTGGTTTCAGGTGTATAGCAGAGAGTCCAATTATTAACATATACATATATATTTTCGTTGTTGTTCAGCCACTAAGTTGTGTCTGACTCTTTGTGACCCCTTGGACCACAGCACATCAGGCTCCCCTGTCTTTTCATTGTGTTCTGGAGTTTGTTCAGATTCACGTCCATTGAGTCAGTGATGCTACTGACCATCTCATCCTCTACGTGCTGTGCTCAGTTGCTCAGCCGTGTCTGACTCTTTGTGACCCCATGGACTGTAGCCTGCCAGGCTCCTCTGGGGATTCTCCAGGCAAGAGAACTTGGACTTCAGTTTGCTCTTCTGCCCTCTCATCCACTCTGAGGCACAGATAAGCCCCACCTCTGACGAACAAGAGCTCTGCTTCTAGAGGAACTAGTGTTACAAAAATGCTTCCCTGTGCTCTGTTCTCTGAGTTCATATGTTGTGTCCAAAGTAGAATTTTCAGTGTTATTTTTGGCATGGGCCACAGTGTTATTTATCTCATGAATGAGGAAATGAATGAGGAAGATTAAAATAAAAAAAACTGGTTTAAGGAACCCTGAAAAACACAGGCTTATATAACCAGCTGGGGAAATGAAGATCAAGACAAGACTAGCAAGAACGGCTTCTTCTGGGGAAGATGTACTATACAAAACACAAGCTAGGTGTTGCTGTGACTGCTGGATAAATACAAATAAATTTAAGAAGCTTACTTTTAAAAAACATCAGAGACCTGTGAAAGCAATAAGGAGCAGGAAGACATTTTTTAGAAAAGAGAGAACAATTGCAGTACGAACTTATAATCATCAGCTATTTTTTTCTCTGATATTAACCAATCCTGACTGCAAGCCGAGAACAGAGCTTGGCTCAAATGTAGGATGTGCCTGGAAAAAGAGAAACCAGTGAAGTTTTTCATAGTCATGTGGGGCAACTCTGACAGCTTAGGAACTCGAGGGCTCCCAAATGCATGAAAGTGAAAGTCGTGCAGTTGTGTCTGACTCTTCGCAACCCCATAACTGTACAGTCCATGGAATTCTCTAGGCCAGAATACTGGAGTGGGTAGCCATTCCCTTCTCCAGGGGGATCTTCCCAACTCAGGGATCGAACCCAGGTCTCCCACATTGCAGGTGGATTCTTTACCAGCTGAGCCACCAGGGAAGCCCATACACATGACAGGTTGCAAAATAAGACATTTGCTGAGGTCTGGGTAGGATAGGTAGCTGGTGAAGAAGGCTGAAAAGCTTTTCAAATGCCGAAAGAGATCTCCTGAAGTCTTGAAGCAATCACAAGTCAAAACCTCCCCGGCAGACAGGGCCTGTCTCATGCCCATAGCCTTTTCTTCCCCTCAAGATGAGATTTTTCATCTCTGGGGACCGGACACTGGAGAGCAGGGTTGTGAGTCTCTGAAGGGCATGCCTGGATCTCTCACAATTTTTCAGAACTAGAGAAACAAGAGAGTAACAAGGCTGTCTACAAAAAGCCCAGAAAAGTCTCAGTAATGACACAGGGGTACACCAGCGTCCAGCTAGTCTTCAAAACTGCCAGTCTGATGGGACTGAGTTTAAACATCTCATGTGCTTGAAGAATAACAGGGACACGCTTGACACATAATAACATCATCTGAGCCTTTTTTGCACATTATCTGGCAAAAGTAAAAACTTTCTGGGATTTCCCTGGTTGTCCAGTGGTTAAGAACCTGCCTGTCAATTCACGGGACATGGCTTCTATCCACGGTCCAGGAAGCTCTCATGTGCCAAAAGCCAACTAACTCATGTGCCACACTAGAGACATCCTTGCACTGCAACTGGAGGAACCTCCCTGAGCACCATACCCAGAGAAAGCCTACACACTGCAGTGAAGACCCAGTGCAGCCAAAAAAACTAAAAACTTACTGAGGAGGCAAGAGAACAATAGTCAAGGGGGGCGGGAAGCAGTGTTCTTTCCTACAAAAGAATCATTTCAACAATCAAATGGAAAAATTAAAGCCAGACCTCGAAACACCATCTAACACCATATGTAAAAATCAATAGTAGGTAAACTGCTGATCTAAATGTGAAAGGTAAAACAGCAAAGGGTTTTAAGGAAAACATAGAAGGAAGTCCTCATGACTTGGGAGTAGACAAAGATTTATTCAACAGAACAGAAAATAATTCCAACCAAAAGTGAAGCAATATTGATGGATCAAGACTGTTCATCCAAAGACACTATTAGGAAAGTAAAAATCCAATCCACAGAGTTGAAGGAGAAATTTGCAATTGACATATCTGACAAAGTATTCTTATCTAGAACATACTAAAAACTCCTGCAGGTCAATAAGAAAAATACAAATGACGCAATAGAAATATGAGGGCTTCCTTGATGGCTCAATGGTAAAGAATCCACCTGCCAGTGCAGTAGACACAGGTTCCACCCCGGGTCTGGGAAGATCCCACGTGCCGAGGGGCCTGTGCCCCACAACTACTGAAGCCCCACGCCCTAGAGTCTGTGCTCCACAGCCAGAGAAGCCACCACGATGGGAAGCCCACACGCCGCAAGTAGAGAGTGGCGCTCCCGCTTGACGCAACAGAGAAAAGCCCACAGAGCAACAAATAGGGCACAGCCAAAAATAAATAATTTTAAAAAATAGAAATATTAACAAAAGACTGAAGAGAGATTTACCAAAAGAGAATATTCAAATAGATATTTTTTTTAATGTTCAACTTTATTAGCCATCTGGGAACTCAGTTTAAGCCAGAATGAGATACCAGGACATACCTACCAAAATGATGAAAAAGAAAGAAAATACCAGAATACAGGAAAACAGAGAAAATTATTGTAAAAATTTCAATAAATGGAGTTCTCCAACATTCCTGCTGGGAGTACATATGAGTAAAATAGATTTAAGAAACTGTGAGGCAATATTTACTATTATCTAGCATCTTGCCTGGCAAATCCCATGGAGAGAGGAGCCTGGTAGGCTGCAGTCCATGGGGTTACTAGGAGTCAGACACGACTGAGCGACGTCATTTTCACTTTTCGTTTCATGCATTGGAGAAGGAAATGGCAACCCACTCCAGTGTTCTTGCCTGGAGAATCCCAGGGACGGGGAAGCCTGGTGGGCTGCCGTCTATGGGGTCGCACAGAGTCGGACACGACTGAAGTGACTTAGCAGCAGCAGCAGCATCACTGATTCAATGGACATGAACCTGGGAACATTCCAGGAGATAGTGAGGGACAGGGAGGCCTAGCTTGCTGCAGTTCTTGGGGTCACAAAGAGTTGGAAACTACTTAGCAACTAAACAATAGCAACAATCACCCAGAAACATGTGCATATCCTCCAATCCAGGAATTTCATTCCCGGGCTTACAACCAACAGAAAAGTGTAGAAATGTCCATCAAAAGACAAAATATTCATAGCAGTTCTATATATAACAGCCAAAAACTAGAAACTACCTGGGTCCATCTGCAGTATATAGGATAAATAAATTATAGCATATTTCCAAAACTTGATTTTGTGAAGACTCACTGAGTTGTCAGTGGTAAGTTCACTTTTCTACAACATCAAAGGGATGTATTTAATTCAATCGGGCTTCACTTAGCTGGGCTTTTCAGCTCAAGTTTTTACACAGCCTTTCCCATTTGAGCCTCATGTTACAACAGCTAAATCTTGGTTTTGCCAACAAGGAAACTGAGATTTAGAGTCTCAAGGAGACCTTGACCAAGGCCACAGAGCTAAGTAGCAAGGTCAAAACAAAATATTCCTATATATGTGTATGCGTACATAGTCAATTCAGTCATGTCCAACTCTTTGTGAACCTATGGACTGTAGCCTGCCAGGCTCCTCTGTCCATGGGATTCTTCAGGCAAGAATACTGGAGTGGGTTGGCATTTCCTTCTCCAGGGGATCTTCCCAACCCAGAGATTGAACCTGGGTCTCCTGCATTGCAGGCAGACTCTTTACCGACTGAGCTACAAGGGAAGATAATATACTTGTACATATCAGAAGGAAATGGCAACCCACTCCAGTATTCTTGCCTGGAGAATCCTATGGACAGAGGAGCCTGGTGGGCTACAGTCCATAGGGTTGCAAGAGTCGGACATGACTTAGTGATTAAACTACCACCACCACCACCATATATATAAAGTTGTATGTAATTAAGATTAATTACATTAATTTAATATACTAATATTTAGCTAAAGTATAGGTTCATAGTCTCATTTTTACAAATCATTGGCCTATAATGTAGCTATTTTTAGATAACTGGTACCTATTGTTAGGGTTAGGAAGATACCCTGGAGAAGGGAATGTCTACTTACTCCACTATTCTTGGCTGGGAAACCCCACGGACAGAGGAGCCTAGGCAAGTTACACCCCATGGGGTCACAGAGTTGGATATGACTGAGCGACTAACACACATAGTCTTTGGTGCTTGAGGAAAAGCCTTTAAATGCATCTTCAGCAACCTGAGATTTACTAAGCTGGTCTCATATTTGCTTCAAACACTAGACCAGAGCAGCCTGGGATGGACAAGCCAATGTCTACAGGTGTCAAGATTCTCTCAGGGGTTACTCTTGACCACTCAGACCTGCCAATTATTTTATTAAAAAAGAAAAAAGGAACCAGTAGGATGACATGTAAGGTGGTGACATCACCCTGTCCAGGTGCGCCCCCAGGTGTGTTTGGGGAACACAGTGTCCATCTGAGGGGAAGGTGGCTCCCCAAAACATTAAAATAAAGATTCTAAGCTAGGTACAGTCAGTACCAGTCAACAGCACCTGATAGATGGGAAGCTTACATCTATCTGCATTTTCTTTCTGAACACCCACTCAAAGACAGTGTTCTCGAGAGTGTGGAAACAATTCAGCGTATGAAACTTACTCTCCTGGTGTGGCAGCCGAACTTCATGGAGCCTAGAGCGGGGTGAGATGTCCCCAGCAGCCAGCTGGCAGGCATCATCCAGGGCTGTCATGTGCCGGCCCTGCAGAAGCCCACAGTCCCAGGAGAGGGCCCCCGCCAGCCTCCTGCTGCTCTGCCAGCACTCCTGTGCTGTCACAAAACTGGCCCAGGTCCAAACCCCAACCTCAACCTCAGTTCCTGGGAGGAAGTCAGTCTTCACAGGCAAAGCCCCATTTTCATCATGGGGTGAGTTTTCAGAAAACATTGACAAACTCTCACCATCTCTGAAGGTACCCAGACAACCTCACAGCCTGGACTCAGCTCTCACTTGCACTGACCAGGCAGCTATTTTCAACATCCCCCAGCACTAAATGTCACTACAAAGACAGCCCCATGGATGGCACACTCACTTGAAGGAATTAAAGAGAGAGAGAGAGAGAAGGCATTGCACAGGTTCATTCTCTCCGTCTGCATCTCTATTCCTGCCCTGCAAATAGGTTCATCAGAACTATTATCTAGATTTCATATATATGCATTAATATACCATATTTGTTTTTACTTTCTAACTTACTACACTCTGTATTATAAGTTCTAGATTCATCCACACCACTACAAATGACTCAATTTTGTTTCTTTTCATGGCTGAATAACATTCCATTATATATGCGTACCTGAACATAACTTCGAGCAAACTCCAGGAGGTAGTGGAGGACAGAGGAGCCTGGCACGCTGCAGTCCATGAGGTCGCAAAGAGTCGGACATGAATGAGAAAATGAACAACGATGACAACCAAACAAATACATGTCCCACATCTTTATTCATTCATCTGTTGATGGACATTTAGGTTGCTTGCATGTTCCTGCTGTGGTAAATAGGGTGGGATGAATTGGAAGCGTAACACTGACATATACACTAATGTGTATACAGTAGCTAGCTCGTGGGAAGCTGTGCTGTAGCACGGGGAGCTCAGCTCAGTGCTCTGCGATGACCCAGAAGGGTGGGAGGGAGGCTCAGGAGGGAGGAGATACCTGTGTACCTACAGCTGATTCCTGTTGTAGTACAGCAGAAGTGAATACAACTCTGTAAAGCAATTATAGTCCAATTTTTAAACAAAAAAAATTTTAAAGGAAACGCACTGTACAACTTTACAAGGAAAGCTAGGACTCAGTCCCCAGAGCCTCTTTTTGTCAGAGCAGTTCCAACAGGAAAAAGCAGGAAACCAACACCTCTGTTATCACCTAACTTTAGCTGAGTAGGCAGAATACTCAGGGCGTCATTTGCAAGAAATAACTTTGACTTTACTCTGGTTCCAAAGTTTTTATATCAAGTAAATACACGATATCTGTAGAAAGAACATCCTTTGATCCAAAACGTACACGCTGCATGACACATCCTTAGCTTCGGGACAAACAAGACCATCATTTTTGAGAAGACACGATTAATATCTTCCTCTCTTGTGGGCAAAGTGTACCACATAAAAGAACATTTTCCAGAATGTTTAAATGAAAAGATTAGATTTAAAATGTCATGAAGACATTTAAATGAAAGGATTCCATTTACACATTTAAATAAAAGGATGAGATTTAAAATGTGATGAAGACAATGTACAGGATGGGGAAACAGAGACAAAGGCCATAGTAAAGCCAAAAAGAAATGGAAGAAAATTTAAAGAAGAAAAGGAAGGAGAAGTGAAAGAAGAGAGTGTGTGGGCGGCTGGCAAGGCAGCGGGCATCTGGCCCACATCCACTGATTCACAAACTCCAGGGGTGGCACCCTAGCAATCTGTGCCCGTCAGTCACTCTGAGGCTGAGTCTGAGAAACACAGAATTGGAGCACCCTGTGACCCTTATCTCAGCTTTTGGAAAGATGGTACTGCATTTTCTCTGTTTGAAAGACACCCAGGAAAATGGGCCGTTAATAATGAATAGTCAGCTTTGTTGTTGCTCAGGTGCTAAGTCATGTCCAGCTCTTTGAGATCGCATGAACTGCAGTGCACCAGACTCCTTTGCCCTTCAATATCTCCAGAATTTACTCAAATTCATGTTCACCGAGTCAGTGGTGCTATCTAACCATCTCATCCTCTGCCACCCCCTTCTCTTCCTTCTTTCAATCTTTCCCAACATCACGGTCTTTACCAATGACTCACATTGTAGTGAGTAGTAGTAGTAGAGCTTCAGCTTCAGTCCTTCCAATGAATATTCATGGCTGATTTCCTTTTGAATTGAGTGGTTTGATCTCCTTACAGTCCAAGGGATTCTCAAGAGTCTTCTCCAGCACCACAATTCAAAAGCATCAATTCTTCAGTGCTCAGCCTTCATTATGGCCCAATTTGCACATTGTACATCTACTGGAAAAACCATAGCTTTGACTATACAGACCTTTGTCAGCAAAGTGATGTCTCTGCTTTATAATGAATAGTCAATAATGAATAATTAATAATGGGCAGACATGTTATAGCCACTGGGATCACCAAGAGAGGAAGGAGCCTCTGGGCCACCCTGACCAGTGAGCCCAATTCCATGAGCATTTGAGGCCACTGCAACCTTTGGGTTACCACCTACATCTAATTATCCCCTGGCTTCTAATCAGCAGCAACAGGATCTCTGGCTTTCTTCCTGGGCAGGAAACTGGGTTACTCACTGGCAGCTGAGGTGCTTCCCAAACCCCTGACCCAAGAATGGGCAGGAGCTGTTATTTCCTGTCTCTGGGTACAATTAGTCTAACTCAGTCCTCATCTTTATTCTATTATCACTTGATCATCTGCAGGGAAATGGCTGAAGCCATTGTGGAATCAGACAGATAGATGCTCCGGTGTGTTGCAGGTTCAAAGGAGTTATCTTCAGTTCTTGATAGAGTGCCAGATAGCCCACTGGGTGTGGTTCCAATTTTCCCAGGCTCAGTCAGTTTCAACTAATTCAGCATATTTCTATATGACTGTTTTAAACCTCTGCTCTTAGAAATAGGCACTCTCATATATTCTTAAGAAAGTCAAATGGATGGACCTAGAGATTGTCTTACTGAGTGAAGTAAGTCAGAGAAGGAGAAATATTGTATGACAGTCCTTTGATGTTGAATCTAAAAACAAATGATACAAATGAACTTACTTACAAAACAGAAAGAGACTCACAGACTTAGAGAAGGAATTTACAGTTGCCTGTGTGCACTTTCACTTTTCACTTTCATGCATTGGAGAAGGAAATGGCAACCCACTCCAGTGTTCTTGCCTGGAGAATCCCAGGGATGGGAAGCCTGGTGGGCTGCCGTCTATGGGTTGCACAGAGTCGGACACGACTGAAGCGACTTAGCAGCAGCAGTGTGCATTGCCATATTTAAAATGGGAAACCAACAAGGACCTACTGTATAACACATAGAACTCTGCTCAGGGTTACATGGCAACCTGGATGGGACGGGAATTTGGGGAAGAACTTGTCTAGTCCCTAAGTCGTGTCCAGCTCTTTTGTGACTCCATGGATTGCAGTTCGCTAGGCTCCTCTGTCAATGGCACTCTCCAGGCAAGAATACTTGGATGAGTGGCTATTTCCTTCTCCAAGGAATCTTCCTGAACCAGGGATCAAACCCAGGTCTCCTGCATTGGCAGGCAGACTCTTTACCACTGAGCCACCAGGGAAGAATGTACACATGTATCTGTATGGCTGAGTCCCTTTGCTGTCCACCTGAAACTATCACAGCATTGTAAATCAGCTATATTCCAATAAAAAAGTTTTTTTCTTTAAAAGAAAGCTTTGAGATATAATTCAGTTCAATTCAGTCCCTTAGTCATGTCCAACTCTTTGTGACCCCGTGGACTGCAGCATGCAGGCCTCCCTGTCCATCACCAACTCCCAGAGTTTACCCAAACTCATGTCCAGTGAGTCAGATATGCCATCCAACCATATCATCCTCTGTCGTCCCCTTCTTGTCCCACCTTGAATCCTTCCTAGCATCAGGGTCTTTTCAAATGAGTCAGTTCTTCCTATCAGGTGGCCAAAATGTTGGAGTTTCAGCTTCAGCATCAGTCCTTCCAATGACTATTCAGGACTGACTTCCTTTAGGATGGACTGATTGGATCTCCTTGCAGTCCAAGGGACTTTAAAGAGTCTTCTCCAACACCACAGTTCAAAAGCATCAATTCCTCAGTGCTCAGTTTTCTTTATGGTCTAACTCTCACATCCTACATGACTACTGGAAAAACCATAGCTTTGACTAGATGGATCTTTCTTGACAAAGTACTGTCTCTACTTTTTAATATGCTGTCTAGGTTGGTCCTAACTTTTCTTTCAAGGAGCAAGCATCTTTTAATTTCATGGCTGCAGTCAACATCTGCAGTGATTTTGGAGCCCAGAAAAATATAGTCAGCCACTGTTTCCCCTTCTATTTGTGATGAAGTGATGGGACCAGATGCCATGATCTTAGTTTTCTGAATGTTGAGTTTTAAGTCAACGTTTTCACTCACCTCTTTCACATTCATCAAGAGGCTCTTTTGTTCTTCACTTTCTGCCATAAGGGTGGTGTCATCTGCATATCTGAGGTTATTGATATTTCTTCCAGCAATCTTGATTCCAGCTTGTGCTTCTTCCAGTCCAGCATTTCTCATGATGTACTCTGCATAGAAGTTAAATAAGCAGGGTGACAATATACAGCCTTGATGTACTCCTTTCCCTATTTGGAACCAGTCTGTTGTTCCATGTCCAGTTCTCACTGTTACTTCCTGACCTGCATATAGGTTTCTCAAGAGGCAGGTCAGGTGGTCTGGTATTCCCATCTCTTTCAGAATTTTCCACAGTTTATTGTGATCCACACAGTCAAAGGCTTTGGGATAGTCAATAAAGTGGAAGTAGATGTTTTCCTGGAACTCTCTTGCTTTTTTGATGACCCAACAGATGTTGGCAATTTGATCTCTGGTTCCTCTGCCTTTTTTAAACCAGCTTGAACATCTGGAAGTTCAGGGTTCACGTATTGCTGAAACCTGACTTTGAGAATTTTGAGCATTACTTTACTAGCATGTGAGATGAGTGCAATTGTGTGGTAGTTTGAGCATTCTTTGGCATTGCCTTTCTTTGGGATTGGAATGAAAACTGACCTTTTCCAGTCCTGTGGCTACTGCTGAGTTTTCCAAATTTGCTGACATATTGGGTGCAGCACTTTCACAGCATCATCTTCCAGGATTTGAAATAGCTCCACTGGAATTCCATGACCTCCACTAGCTTTGTTCATAGTGATGCTTCCTAAGGCCCACTTGACTTCACATTCCAGGATGTCTGGCTCTAGGTGAGCAATCACACCATCGTGATTATTTGGGTCATGAAGATCTTTTTTGTACAGTTCTTCTGTGTATTCTTGCCCCCTCTTCTTAATATCTTCTGCTTCTGTTAGGTCCATACCATTTCTGTCCTTTATTGAGCCCATCTTTGCATGAAATGTTCCCTTGGTATCTCTAATTTTCTTGAAGGGATCTCTAGTCTTTCCCATTCTATTGTTTCCGTCTTTTTCTTTGCATTGATCGCTGAGGAAGGCTTTCTTTATCTCCTTGCTATTCTCTGGAACTCTGCATTCAGATGCTTATATCTTTCCTTTTCTCCTCTGCTTTTCACTTCTCTTTTCTCAGCTATTTGTAAGGCCTCCTCAGTCAGCCATTTTCCTTTTTTGCATTTCTTTTCCATGGGGATGGTCTTGACCCCTGTCTCCTGTACAATGTCACAAACCTCCGTCCATAGTTCATCAGGCACTCTGTCTATCAGATCTAGTCCCTTAAATCTATTTCTCACTTCCACTGTATAATCATAAGGGATTTGATTTAGGTCATTCCTGAATGGTCTAGTGGTTTTCTCCACTTTCTTCAATTTAAGTCTGAATTTGGCAATAAGGAGTTCACGATCTGAGCCACAGTCAGCTCCTGGTCTTGTTTATGCTGACTGTATAGAGCTTCTCCATCTTTGGATATAATCAACCTGATTTCGGTGTTGACCATCTGGTGATGTCCATGTGTAGAGTCTTCTCTTGTGTTGTTGGGAGAGGGTGTTTGCTATGACTGGTGCATTCTCTTAGCAGAACTGTATTAGCCTTTGCTCTGCTTCATTCTGTACTCCAAGGCCAAATTTGCCTGTCACTCCAGGTGTTTCTTGACTTCCTACTTTTGCATTTCAATCTCCAGCTGTGACGAACCTCGCAGAAGTGTGGCCGAGAGGAGTTACCCCACATCCGAGGTCAGGGGCGGTGGCCGGGAGGGGCTACCCCACGTCCAAGGTCAGGGGCGGCGGCTGGGAGGAGCAACCCCATGTCCAAGGAGCTGTGGCTGCACAGGCGCAGGAGGGCCTAGAGGAACTACTCCACATTCAAGGTCAGGAGGGGAGGCAGTGAGGAGATACCCCTCGTCCAAGGTAAGGAGCAATGGCTGTGCTTTGCTGGAGCAGCCGTAAAGAGATACCCCACATAAAACATAACAGAAACCCAAGTAAGATGGTAGGTGTTGCAAGAGGGCATCAGAGTGCAGACACACTGAAACCATAATCACAGAAAACTAGTCTATCTAATCACACGGACCACAGCCTTGTTTAACTCAATGAAACTAAGTCATGCCCTGTGGGGCCACCCAAGATGGGTGGGTCATGGTGGAGAGGTCTGACAGAATGTGGTCCCCTGGAGAAGGGAATGACAAACTACTTCAGTATTCTTGCCTTGAGAACACTATGAACAGTATGAAAAGGCAAAATGATAGGATACTGAAAGAGGAACTCCCCAGGTGCCCAATATGCTACAGGATATCAGTGGAGAAATAACTTCAGAAAGAATGAGGGGATGGAGCCAAAGCAAAAACAATACCCAGTTGTGGATATGACTGGTGATAGAAGCAAGGTCTGATGCTGTAAAGAGCAATATTGCATAGGAACCTGGAATGTTAGGTCCATGAATCAAGGCAAATTGGAAGTGGTCAAACAGGAGATGGCAAGAGTGAATGTCGACATTTTAGGAATCAGCGAACTGAAATGGACTGGAATAGGTGAATTTAACTCAGATGACCATTATATCTACTACTGTGGGCAGGAATCTCTTAGACGAAATGAAGTAGCCATCATGGTCAACAAAAGAGTCTGAAATGCAGTACTTGGAGGCAATCTCAAAAACGACAGAATGATCTCTGTTCGTTTCCAAGGCAAACCATTCAATATCACAGTAATCCAAGCCTATGCCCCAACCAGTAATGCTGAAGAAGCTGAAGTTGAATGGTTCTATGAAGACCTACAAGACCTTTTAGAATTAACACCCAAAAAAGATGTCCTTTTCATTATAGGGGACTGGAATGCAAAAGTAGGAAGTCAAGAAACACCTGGCTGCTGCTGCTGCTGCTAAGTCGCTCCAGTCATGTCCAACTCTGTGCGACCCCAAAGATGGCAGCCCACCAGGCTCCTCTGTCCCTGGGATTCTGCAGGCAAGAACACTGGAGTGGGTTGCCATTTCCTTCTCCAATGCATGAAAGTGAAAAGTGAAAGTGAAGTCACTCAGTCGTGTCTGATTCTTAGCAACCCCATGGACTGCAGCCCACC
Source organism: Bos javanicus (assembly GCF_032452875.1). Taxonomy (NCBI): domain Eukaryota; kingdom Metazoa; phylum Chordata; class Mammalia; order Artiodactyla; family Bovidae; genus Bos; species Bos javanicus. The sequence continues at coordinate 7,006,000 of NC_083878.1, read as the reverse complement.
AGGCTCCTCCATCCATGGGATTTTCCAGGCAAGAGTACTGGAGTGGGGTGCCATTGCCTTCTCCAGAAACACCTGGAGTAACAGGCAAATTTGGCCTTGGAATACGGAATGAAGCAGGGCAAAGACTGATAGAATTTTGCCAAGAGAACTTACAGGTCATAGCAAACACCCTCTTCCAACAACACAAGAGAAGACTCTACACATGGACATCACCAGATGGTCAACACTGAAATCAGATTGATTATATTCTTTGCAGCCAAAGATGGAGAAGCTCTATACAATCAGCAAAAACAAGACCAGGAGCTGACTGTGGCTCAGATCATGAACTGCTTATTGCCAAATTCAGACTTAAATTGAAGAAAGTAGGGAAAACCATTAGACCATTCAGGTATGACCTAAATCAAATCCCTTATGATTATACAGTGGAAGTGAGAAATAGATTTAAGGGACTAGATCTGATAGATAGAGTGCCTGATGAACTATGGACGGAGGTTTCTGACATTGTATAGGAGACAGGGATCAAGACCATCCCCATGGAAAAGAAATGCAAAAATCAAAATGGCTGTCTGGGGAGGCCTTACAAAATAGCTGTGAAAAGAAGAGAAGTGAAAAGCAGAGGAGAAAAGGAAAGATATAAGCATCTGAATGCAGAGTTCCAAAGAATAGCAAGAAGAGATAAGAAAGGCTTCCTCAGCTATCAGTGGAAAGAAATAGAGGAAAATAACAGAATGGGAAAGACTAGAGATCTCTTCAAGAAAATTAGAGATACCAAGGGAACATTTCATGCAAAGATGGGCTCAATAAAGGACAGAAATGGTGGGGACCTAACAGAAGCAGAAGATATTAAGAAGAGGTGGCAAGAATACACAGAAGAACTGTACAAAAAGATCTTCATGACCCAGATAATCATGATGGTGTGATCACTCACCTAGAGCCAGACATCCTGGAATGTGAAGTCAAGTGGGCCTTAGAAAGCATCACTACGAACAAAGCTAGTGGAGGTGATGGAATTCCAGTTGAACTATTTCAAATCCTGAAAGATGATGCTGTGAAAGTGCTGCACTCAATATGCCAGCAAATTTGGAAAACTCAGCAGTGGCCACAGGACTGGAAAAGGTCACTTTTCATTCCAATCCCAAAGAAAGGCAATGCCAAAGAATGCTCAAACTACCACACAATTGCACTCATCTCACATGCTAGTAAAGTAATGCTCAAAATTCTCCAAGCCAGGTTTCAGCAATACATGAACCCTGAACTTCCAGATGTTCAAGCTGGTTCTAGAAAAGGCAGAGGAACCACAGATCAAATTGCCAATATCTGCTGTATCATTGAAAAAGCAAGAGAGTTCCAGAAACACATCTATTTCTGCTTTATTGACTATCCCAAAGCCTTTGACTGTGTGGATCACAATAACTGTGGAAAATTCTGAAAGAGATGGGAATACCAGACCACCTGACCTGCCTCTTGAGAAACCTATATGCAGGTCAGGAAGTAACAGTGAGAACTGGACATGGAACAACAGACTGGTTCCAAATAGGAAAAGGAGTACATCAAGGCTGTATATTGTCACCCTGCTTATTTAACTTATATGCAGAGTACATCATGAGAAACGCTGGGCTGGAAGAAACACGAGCTGGACTCAAGATTACCGGGAGAAATATCAACAATGTCAGATATGCAGATGACACCACCCTTATGGCAGAAAGTGAAGAGGAACTAAAAAGCCTCTTGATGAAAGTGAAAGAGGAGAGTGAAAAAGATGGCTTAAAGCTCAACATTCAGAAAACTAAGATCATGACATCTGATCCCATCACTTCATGGAAATAGATGGGGAAACAGTGGAAACAGTGGCTGACTATATTTTTCTGGGCTCCAAAATCACTGCAGATGGTGACTGCAGCCATGAAATTAAAAGACGCTTACTCCTTGGAAGGGAAGTTATGACCAACCTAGATAGTATATTCAAAAGCAGAGACATTACTTTGCCAACAAAGGTCCGTCTAGTCAAGGCTATGGTTTTTCCTGTGGTCATGTATGGATGTGAGAGTTGGACTGTGAAGAAGGCTCAGCACCGAAGAATTGATGCTTTTGAACTGTGGTGTTGGAGAAGACTCTTGAGAGTCCCTTGGACTGCAAGGAGATCCAACCAGTCCATTCTGAAGGAGATCAGCCCTGGGATATCTTTGGAGGGAATGATGCTAAAGCTGAAACTCCAGTACTTTGGCCACCTCAGGCGAAGAGTTGACTCATTGGAAAAGACTCTGATGCTGGGAGGGATTGGGGGCAGGAGGAGAAGGGGACGACAGAGGATGAGATGGCTGGATGGCATCACCGACTCAATGGACGTGAGTTTGAGTGAACTCCCGGAGATAGTGATGGACAGGGAGGCCTGGCATGCTGTGATTCATGGGGTCGCAAAGAGTCAGACATGACTGAATGACTGAATTGAACTGTGTTCCCTCCCTGCTATTTTACTGGGGCCAAACTATGGTGGAGGTAATGAAGATAATGGTGACCTCCTCCAAAAGGTCCCATGCATGCACTGCTACACTCAGTGCCCCCAACCCTGTAGCAGGCCACCACTGACCCATGAGTCCACCGGAGACTCCTGGGCAGTCCCAGGCAAGTCTGGGTCTGTCTCTTGTGGGGTCACTGCTTCTTTCTGTTGGGTCCTGGTGTGCTCAGGGTTCTGTTTGTGCCCGCTAAGAGTCTGTTTTCCAGTCCTGTGTAAGTTCTGGTGGCTCTATGGTGGGGTTAATGGTGACCTCCTCCAACAGGGCTTATGCCATACCCAAGTCTGCTGCACCCAGAGTCCCCACCCCTGTGGCAGTCCACTGATGACCCATACCTCCACAGGAAACACTCAAACACAGTTCTATCTCAGTCTCTGTGGGGTCTCTGGGTCCTGGTGCATACAAGCTTTGTTTAAGCCTTCTGACCATCTCTGGCAGGTATGGGTTTTGATTCTAAACATAATTTCGCCCCTCCTACCATCTTGCTGGGGCTTCTCCTTTGCTCTTGGACACAGGGTATCTCCTCACAGTCACTCCAGTGCCGCTCAGTGGCCATGAGATACAACTCACACAACATCAAATTTTTCCTTTTAAATATGTACAATTTGGTGAGTTTTAGTGTATGCATATAGTTGGTTATCCATCATTGCTAATTTCAGATCATTTTCATCATCCCAAAAAGAAACCTCATGCACATTAATCATCACACTGCTTCCCTCCTTCCCCTAGCCCTGGCAAACACTAAACTACTTTCTGTTTCTATGGATTTGCTTATGCATAAATTCCACATAAATTCCATGCAACATACAGCCTCTTGTAGCCAACTTCTACTTAGCCTAAGGATTTCAAAGTTCATCCATGCTATAGTATGTGTTGATGGCACTCCATTCCTGTTAGTGGTCAAACAGTACTCCATTGTGTGGATATACTATACCTTGTCTGTCCATTCATCAGTCCATGGATATTGGGTTGTTTCCACTTCTTAGCTATCATGAATAATGTTGCTCGAACACTGGTGTATAGGTTTTTGTGTTGTTCATGTTATTGGGTATATATCTGAGAGTGGAATTGCTGAGTAATATGGTAATTGTAGGCCGAACATTTTGAAGAACTGCGAAACTATTTTACAAAGTGGCTGCACCGTTTTAGATTTCTGCTAACAATGAATGAGTTTTCCAGTTTCTCCACATCCTCATCAGCATTTATTATTACCTGTGTTTTTTATTTTAGTGATCCTAGAGGATGTGAGGTGATATCTTACCATATTTTGATTTATATTCCCTAATGACTAATAATGTTGTCATTTTTATGTGCTTATTATTGGCCATTTCTATATCTTTCTGGTATTTTCTGGTATTTCTTATAAGGGATATTGGCTTTTATTTTATTTTTCTTATCAAGCCTTTTTCTAGTTTTAGTATCAGGGTAATATTGGCTTCATAGAATGAATTGTCAAGTGTTCCTTTTATGAAAAGTTCATTAAATGATTGGTATATTAACTATTTTTCTTTCCAGGTGGCACTAGCAGTAAAGAATACACCTGTCAATGCAAGAGATGTGGGTTTGACCCCTTGGTCGGGAAGATCCCCTGGAGAAGGAAATGGCAACCCACTGTAGTACTCTTGCCTGGGAAATCCCATGGACAGAGGAGCCTGGTGGGCTACAGTCCATGGGGTTACAAAGAGTCAGACCCAGGTGAGCGACCAAGCAAAACATGTGGTCTATTCTTGAAAAAGTTTCATGTGCTGTTGAGAAGAATGTATATTTTGCTGTTGTTTGGTACAGTATTCTGTGTGTGTCTATCAGGCCTAATTGCCAACGTAAAATCCACAATGTCTACCATCCAATCAAAAATGACCAGACATGCAAAGAAGCAGAGAATATAACTTATGATAAGAAAAAAAAATCAATCAAAACCAACCACAAATAACACAGATTACAGAATTAAAAACCAAGAACATTAAAAGTTAATATGACTGTAGTTCTGTGTATGTTCAAGATGATAGAGAGCAAACATCTTGAGCAGAGACATAAAATACATTTTTTAAGAGATTCAAATCACACTTAATGAGATTTAAAACTACTGTTTGTTGAGATTTTTTTCTAATGGATGTAATTAAGGGCAGATTCAACATTACAAAAGAAAAGACTAGCAAACTGTAAGACACAGCAATAGAAACTATTCAAAATGAAATAGGGACAAAAAGATGGATTAAAATGAGAGCATGTGCTATTTTAATCCATCATTTTAATCCATCTTTTTGTCCCTGTTTTATTTTGGGTAGTTTTTATTGCTGTGTCTTAAAGTTTACTAACCTTTTCTTTTGGGAAGGAAAGGGTAGGATGAATTGAGAGAGTAAAACTATTATATAGAGTGAAGTAAGTCAGAAAGAAAAACACCAATACAGTATACTAACGCATATATATGGAATTTAGAAAGATGGTAATGACGATCCTATATGTGAGACAACAAAAGAGACACAGATGTATAGAACAGTCTTTTGGACTCTGTGGGAGAGGGAGAGGATGGGATGATTTGAGAGAATAGCATTGACACACATATATTATCATATGTGAAACAGATCACCAGTCCAGGTTCTATGCATGAGACAGGGCGCTCAGGGCCAGTGCACTGGGATGACCCTGAGGGATGGGATGGGGAGGGAGGTGGGAGGGGGTTCAGGATGGGGAACACATGTACACCCGTGGCTGATTCATGTCAGTATATGGCAAAACCACTACAATATTGTAAAGTAATTAGCCTCCAATTAAAATAAATAAATTTTTTTTAAATAAGAGAGTAGCACTGAAACACATACATTACCATATGTAAAACAGATAGCTAACAGAAGTTGTTGTGTAACAGGGAGCTCAACCTGGGGCTCCGTGCCAACCTAGAGGGGTGGGATGGGGCGGGGGGAGGTGGGAGGTTCAAGAGGGAGGTGACATGTGTCTACTTATAGCTGGTTCTCATTGGCGTAGGGCAGAAGCCAACACAATACTGTAAAGTGATTATCCTCCAATTAAAAATAAATTTTACAAAATGAACAGAGCATTGATGAATTGTGGAAAAACTTAAAGCACCAAATAGACCTGTAATTGTAGTCCCCATAGTAGGAGGGCAGGGGGAAGAGGTGGTAGGGTGGTGATAGAAAACATATTTGAAGAAATAATGGCCCCAAATTTCCCAAATATAATAAAAACTGTAAATTCACAGATCAGAACTGCAACAAACCCCTAGCACAAGAAACATGAAAAAGATGAAACCAAGGCATATCATAATTAAATTGCTTAAAATCTGTGATAAAGTGGAAAATTCAAAAGCCAGTAGAGAACAGAGAAACATATATAAGGGTGTCAAATTTCAGAGACAATGCAAGGTAAAAGACATTAGATCAATATCTTTAAAGCACTAAAAGAAATAACTGTCAACCTAAAATTCTTTATCCAGGAAAGATATCTTTCAAAAATGAAGAAGAAATGGTTGTTTTCAGACATAAAGGAACTGAAAGAATTCATTACCAGCTGACCTACAGAACACGAAATGTTAAAAGAAGTGCCCCAGTCAAAAGGAAAATTATGCCGCATAAAATCCTGAAACTAGGCAAAGGACTGCAAAGCAGAAGAAATGGCCACTCCATGAGTATTTACCCAAGATTGCTTTTTATTATTTAAATCTCTTTAAAAGATAATTGCTTGAAGCCAAAATAATAATATATTGTGAAGCTTATAACAAGTAAGGGGAAAAAACATGTGACGTTAATATTAATTGAACAAAGGTCGGCAGGTATAGAAATGAAAGTGTTATAAGGTTCATATACTATCTGTGAAGTAATTGAACATAACTTGAAGTAATTTAACATCAGTGACATTTGATCCTTAAAGAGCAAAAGTTTGAACTGGTTGGGTCCACTGTACATGGATCTTTATTTTGGGGCTGCATCAGGTTTTAGCTGTGGCATGTGGGCTCTTTGCTGGAGCACATGGACTCTAGTTGTGGGGTGTGGGCTTAGTTACTCCATGGTATGTGGGATCTTAGTTCCCCAACCAGGCACTGAATGCATCCTCTGCATTGCAAGGAGATTCTTAACCACTGGACCACCAGGGAAGTCCCCTACATGGATCTTTTTTTTTTAATAAGCATAGTCATCCCTCAGTGTAGGTGGAGTCTGGCTCTAGGACCCAGTCATAGACCATGGATATTCATCCATAGTCAGCTCTCCATATCCAGGGTTCAGTATCCATGGATTCAACCAACTGCAGACCATGTAGTATTTACTGAAAAACTTCCATGTGTTTAGTGGACTGGCACATGCAAACTCATTTTGTTCAAGAGTTGATTGTACATACAATACTACACAGTCAGCAGCGGACTGGGTCCACAGATGAGTGACCACAGATATGTAGGGCTGACTCTGGGTCTTGGCCAGCCTTGAATTTTGGCATCCATGGCAGGTCCTAGAACCAATCCCCCATGGACATGAGAGACAACTGTGGATCATACTGAATTTCAACACACCGGATAAATCCCTTCATGGCACAGATCATGGCTGATGTGGTTGGGAACCGCTGTCCTGCATGGTCCGTGGTGCCCATAGATCGATCTTCTGAAAGTCAATGGTGCCACCCTTTGCTGCTTGAAATGTAAATAAATGACTCCAGGTAGGCGCCTCCAGAAAATCTTTAAGTTAAAAGTCTCAGGCTTCCCTGGTGCCTCAGTGGTAAAAAATCCGCCTATCAATGCAGGAGACACAGGTTTGATCCCTGATTCAGGAAGATGACACATACCTTGGATGAACTAAGCCCATGCACCACAATTACTGAACCTGTGCTCTAGAGCCTGGGAGCTGAAACTACCGAGCCCTCCAGCTGCAACTACTGAAGCCCATTGCCCTAGAGCCCGTGCATGGCACCCCATGCCAGTATTCCTGCATTCCTCAGAGAAACCCACACTGAGGAGCCTGAAGGGCTAGAGTCCATGGTGTTGCAAAGAGTTGGACAGGACTGAAGTGACACACACATGTTCACTCCTGTTTTATAGAAGTTTCTCATTTAATTTCCATCTCATCCTTTATAAAAGGAACTTTACAGTCTCTGAGTCTGTTGGCATCTTCCTATAGTTATGAAAACTGCATGTACTGAGTCCTAACAGGGTTCAAGTCAAAAACTCCAGACCCTATTGACTAAATTCACTTGGGAAGACACAGGAAAACTGCAGGTAAAGGGGGGTTTATGCCCACATGTCCGGTTGACACCCAAGCCCCTCCTTGGCATAGAAACAGGAAAAGAAACAGGAAATAGCAACAGGAAAAGAAAGGACTGCTTCATTAGAAAACGCCCATTTATTCTTATTCCTTTGGTTCCAAAGCAGTTTGGCATGCTGGATGGAAAAGAAGCTGCAAACACAAACAAGTAAATGACAGTTCCTTGGCTGTCTCTACAGGCTGTAGCCAAACAGAAAAGAGCCCTAAGGCTTCCCACAACCTGAACAGAACCCAGCTGAACAGGAAGCTGAGGATGAGATTGGAGTCAGCACTTAGAAGGAACACACTGGGGAGGCAGTGGTGATACTGGCCCCCAGCCCAAGGCTCCCTTGCAGCCCCCACCACACTGGGTGCCAGCAGCTTCCAGGCAGGCTCAGGGGGACTGTAAGGTTCAGGGTGTTTGTGGGGCTGACAGCAAGGGATCAACTCACACTGAGCTACTGACCTCGCAGAAGCCAGAAGCACCAGACCGTCAGGACAAGAGGGAAAAAAAAGGATGAGATATGAAAAGAGAGGGGAGGACAAGAACCAAGTTTATAAACAAGGACAACAAACCCTGGCTTCTCCTTCCTTAGCGACCTTCTCAGGGAACACGCTGTCAGTGTTCCCTGAAAACATTGCTGAGAGGGAAAGGCAGGCAAATTAAACTGTTCAGCAGTGAGTTATCCTTGTTTAATGTGTGTATTACATTCTCCTTTTTACAGGCAGCTATGACCCTAGAGTGCTGTGATTTCTGCAAACCAGTTACATGTGCTGTATGTACGTTTATGTTTTTTAATGGTGTCCTGAAGTCAAGGAGTTAGAAACTATCTATCTATATCTATACACACACACACACACACAAATATCAGATGATGAGCTCCCTACAAGTAGAAATCTTGTCTCCTTGACAGACTTGTTGCCGAGGGGGATGGGAGCCAGAGAGAGATGGATTGGGATTAGCAGGCTAGTTAGGGATTAGCAGATGCAAACATATATAGGATGGATAAACAACAAGGTCCTTCTGTATACAACAGGGAATTATATTCCATATCCTATAATAAATGATAATATAAAAGAATATGAACAAGAATGTGTTTATATGTATAACTGTATCATTTTGCTGTAGAGCCAAAATTACGACAACATGGTAAATCAGCTATACATCAATAGAATAATTTTTTTATTCTTTCTTGTGGGGTTGTCTTGTGAATCAAATCCCTTATGATTATACAGTGGAAGTGAGAAATAGATTTAAGGGCCTAGATCTGATAGATAAAGTGCCTGATGAACTATGGAATGAGGTTCGTGACATTGTACAGGAGATAGGAATCAAGACCCTCCCCATGGAAAAGAAATGCAAAAAAGCAAAATGGCTGTCTGGGGAGGCCTTACAAAATAGCTGTGAAAAGAAGAGAGGAGAAAAGCAAAGGAGAAAAGGAAAGATATAAGCATCTGAATGCCGAGTTCCAAAGAATAGCAAGAAGAGATAAGAAAGCCTTCTTCAGCGATCAATGCAAAGAAATAGAGGAAAACAACAGAATGGGAAAGACTAGAGATCTCTTCAAGAAAATTAGAGATACCAAGGGGACAATTCATGCAAAGATGGGCTCGATAAAGGACAGAAATGGTATGGACCTAACAGAAGCAGAAGATATTAAGAAGAGGTGGCAAGAATACACAGAAGAACTGTACAAAAAAGATCTTCATGACCCAAATAATCACGATGGTGTGATTGCTCACCTAGAGCCAGACATCCTGGAATGTGAAGTCAAGTGGGCCTTAGGAAGCAACACTATGAACAAAGCTAGTGGAGGTCATGGAATTCCAGTTGAGCTATTTCAAATCCTGAAAGATGATTCTGTGAAAGTGCTGCACCCAATATGTCAGCGAATTTGGAAAACTCAGCAGTGGCCACAGGACTGGAAAAGGTCAGTTTTTATTCCAATCCCAAAGAAAGGTAATGCCAAAGAATGCTCAAACTACCACACAATTGCACTCATCTCACATGCTAGTAAAGTAATGCTCAAAATTCTCCAAGCCAGGCTTCAGCAATATGTGAACCATGAACCGTGCATGGAAAAAGCAAGAGAGTTCCAAAAAAACATCTATTTCTGCTTTATTGACTATGCCAAAGCCTTTGACTGTGTGGATCACAATAAACTGTGGAAAATTCTGAAAGAGATGGGAATACCAGACCACCTGACCTGCCTCTTGAGAAATCTGTATGCAGGTCAGGAAGCAACAGTTAGAACTGGACATGGAACAACAGACTGGTTCTAAATAGGAAAAGGAGTACGTCAAGGCTGTATATTATCACCCTGCTTATTTAACTTATATGCAGAGTACATCATGAGAAACGCTGGACTGGAAGAAACACGAGCTGGACTCAAGATTGCTGGGAGAAATATCAATAACCTCAGATATGCAGATGATACCACCCTTATGGCAGAAAGTGAAGAGGAACTAAAAAGTCTCTTGATGAAAGTGAAAGAGGAGAGTGAAAAAGTTGGCTTAAAGCTCAACATTCAGAAAACGAAGATCATGGCATCCGGTCCCATCACTTCACAGGAAATAGATGGGGAAACAGTGGAAACAGTGTCAGACTTTATTTTGGGGGGCTCCAAAATCACTGCAGATGGTGATTTCAGCCATGAAGTTAAAAGACGCTTACTCCTTGGAAGGAAAGTTATGACCAACCTAGACAGCATATTCAAAAGCAGAGACATTACTTTGCCAACAAAGGTTCGTCTAGTCAAGGCTATGGTTTTTCCTGTGGTCATGTATGGATGTGAGAGTTGGACTGTGAAGAAGGCTGAGCGCCAAAGAATTGATGCTTTTGAACTGTGGTGTTGGAGAAGACTCTTGAGAGTCCCTTGGACTGCAAGGAGATCCAACCAGTCCATTCTGAAGGAGATCAGCCCTGGGATTTCTTTGGAGGGAATGACGCTGAGGCTGAAACTCCGGTACTTTGGCCACCTCAGGCGAAGAGTTGACTCATTGGAAAAGACTCTGATGCTGGGAGGGATTGGGGGCAGGAGGAGAAGGGGACGACAGAGGATGAGATGGCTGGATGGCATCACTGACTCGATGGATGTGAGTCTCGGTGAACCCCAGGAGTTGGTGATGGACAGGGAGGCCTGGCGTGCTGCGATTCATGGGGTTGCAAAGAGTCGGACACGACTGAGCGACTGAACTGAACTGAACTGAACTGTCTTGTGACCTACTAGAATCCAATAGCATCTCATCTGCAAATTAGAATACATTTTTAAAATTTTTACTGAAGTAGATTTGATTTACAATGTCATGTTTCAATAAAAGAAATTATAAAAATAAGAGAAATCTAGTCTCCTTGGAATGAAGAATTTATGCTTTCTTTTCAAGCTTATGGGGCTCACCTTTACATTTTTGCAGCATTAAAATTTTCATCTCCCTTTATCAGTATGTTTTCAACATTTGTTATAATTCTGTGCACCACTGTATCCACCCCCCATGAGCTCATAGGCTCCTGAGGTTAGGACTCCTGTACCAAGAACCGCTCAGGGCCAACCCGCCTAGGGCAGAGCCATTGTCATGACTTGCCCACCATACTTGTTTGTTGAACGAATACATATTTGCTTGTGTAACTGATCAACAGGGAAGATTTAGTAAAGAAGCTTCTGCTTGGATTGGATGGGATCAAGATTTGAAGCTGTCAGCTGACAGGGTCATTACAGGTCACCCAATCAAACTCCCACCATCACCAGCGTGTTTTACTTGCAAGTCCTGGGGAGGTTGCGACATCATGCAAGGTCACATGACTGGATAAGGAGAGTGCAAGGTAATCCAGATTGATTACTGACTTTGCCAAGGTCCAAATAAAAAAGAAGTAAAAAATGTATGAAGCATTTGAGTCAGTTCTAATGAAGTAGATGAACCTAGAGCCTATTATGCAGAGTGAAGTAAGTCAAAAAGAAAAAAACAGGTATCGTAATGCATATATATGGAGTCTAGAAAGATGGTGCTGATGAATCTATTCACAGGGCAGCAATCGAGACAGACATAGAGGACAGACCGTGGACCTGGGGGGAGGGGGAAGGGAAGAGTGGCGTGAATGGGGAGGGCAGCGCAGAACATACAACCATACACAAAACAGAGCCAATGGGAATTGGCCGTGTGATGCACGGAACTCAAACCAGGGCTCTACAACAACCCAAAGGGGTAGGATGGGGAGGGAGGTCAGAGGAGGTTCAAAAGGGAGGGGACGCATGTATACCTATGACTGATTCATGTTGGTGTGTGGCAGAAACCAACGCAATATTGTAAATCAAGTATCCTTCAATTAAAAACAAATAACTTTAATTTTTAAAATGTATGAAGGATATGTATATTGTGAACACAAAAATTCACACATTTAGATATGCATATGGCTACCCGCTCCAGTATTCTTGCCTGGGAAATCCCATGGAGAGAGGAGCCTGGCGGACTACTGTCCATGGGGCCACAAGGAGTCAGACACGACTGAGTGAGTAAACAACAACATATATATAGTGGTAAATTGCACTGTTTTCTGATAATAGAAAGGCTTCCCCAGCGGCTCAGTACTGGGTACATAATCCACCTATGATGCAGAAGACATGGGTTCGATCCCTGGGTTGAGAAGATCCTCTAGCAAAGAGAATGGCAACCCACTCTAGCATTCTTGCCTGGAGAATTCCATGGACTGAGGAGACTGGCAGGCTAGAGTTGATGGGGTCACAAATAGTCAGACATGAATGACATGACTAAGCACTCACACACGCACACACTGATTACAGAAATGATATGTGGAAATGCACTGAAAAAATTCACGAGATGCAGAAATGTTTAGAAAGAAGACAACAAAAACCATCAAAAATTCCACCATCTGGAGCTGGCCATGTTTCACATGACAAATCTCTTCCTATGTTGCTTTACTTGTCTGAGTGCCATGGTGAAAACTAGTCCCACCTTTTTACTTGGCAGAATGTCCTGGAAAAAATGGGCCCTTCTTGTCAGACACTGCCTGGATTAAACAAGGCTGCAGATTCTCTGTCACTCTCCCCTTTGAGAGGGTGGTCTGTTTCCCTTCCTTCTGAGCCTGGCATGAGCACGTTACCCCTCAGGGGCAGAGAAGGCGGTGCTGTGTCAGCTCTGGACCAGCACCTCACAAACGTCCAGCAGCTTCCACTCCAACAATCTGGAGAGTTCTGAATTCGTGTGCAAGAAACAGGCCACCCTGATGGAGAGGACACGAGCAAAGACCATGTGAAAGGCATCCCTGGCGCTCAGTGGTGAAGAATCCGCCTGCCAATACAGGAGACACAGGTTCGATTCCCGGTTGGAGAAGATCCCACATACTCGGGGCCACTAAGCCCACGGGCTCCAACTACTGAGTCCACATGCCCCAAGTCCTGAGGCCCATGAGCCCCGGAGCCTGTGCTCTGCAACAAGCGAAGTCGCCGCAATGGGAAGCCTGCGCACTGCAGCTAGAGAGCAGCCCCTGCTCGCTGCAACGAGAGAAGAGCCGGGGCAGCAGCAAAGACCCAGCACGGCCAGAACTAAAAATAAATGACTTTCTTTAAAAGACCGTGTGGAGACTCTGAGATGATGGCACAAGGGATGGGCTTTGCCATCTCAGCCTGCCAAGTGAGTCCACCCTCCAACTGCCCTCACCAAGATGGCAGCCATGGGCAAAGACCATATGGACCCCTGCCAGCCCAGCTGACACCACATGGAGCAGGAGAACTTCCCACCTGATCCCAGCCAACTCTCAGAATCACAAGAGAAGATAACATGGTGGTTGTGTCTCTGGATTTCAGGGTAGAGGTGTGGAGAGGGGCGGGCGTGATGGCACAGCAATAGATAACTGAGACAGCTAGCAATAACCTTCCAACTCTTTTGAGAAGCATCAAAACTAAATCTAAGAACTAAATCTGAAATTAAATTGCAAAGCTGCAGACCATGTGCTGTTCATCACTGATAAAGTGAAAAGAACATGGATCTAAAGAGGGTACAGCCAGGTTTAAAGGGGCTTCCCTGGTGGTTCAGACAGTAAAGAATTTGCCTGCAATGCAGGAGACCTGGATTTGATTCCTGGCTAGGGAAGAGCCCCTGGAGAATGGAATAGCTACCCACTCCGGTATCCCAGCCTGAAGAATCCCAAGGAGAGAGGAGCCCTGTGGGCCACAGTCCATGGGGTCACAAAGAGTCAAACATGACTGCGCAACGAACACAACTGCAACCAGGTTTAGAACAGACTGAGCTACTTAGGAGCTGTTTAACCTCGAGAATAAGTCGCTCAACCTGCTTGCTCCTCCAACCTCTATCGTAAAATAGGGTCATTGCTGATGTCAATTTCCGGGGCTTCTGAGAAAGGGCAGATGAAACCATGTAAGGAAAGATGCTTTTTACCCATAAGTAGGGTTGTTTTTGCCTCTTTTCTTTGAGCTTAGAGATTTGCTGATCATGAACAGTGACTTTTAAAAGAGAGCACTGCTCAGTTCTAATGAGGTGGATGAACCTAGAGCTTATTATACAGAGTGAAGTAAGTCAGAGTGAAGTGAGTCAGAAAAACATTGCATATTAACGCATATATACGGAATTTATAAGAATGCCCTGATGAACCTGTTTGCAGGGCAGCAATGGAGACGCAGACTAGAGAACAGACTTGTAGACATGGAGAGGGAAGGAGGCGGGGGACGAAAGGAGAGAGTGGCGTGGAAACATCTACGTCACCATATGTGAAATAAACAGCCCGTGGGAATTTGCTGTACTACTCAGGGAGCTCAGACTTGGTGCTCTGTGATGATCTAGAGGGGTGGGATGAGGCGGGAGGGAGTTTCAAGAGGGAGGGGATATATGTATACCTATGGCTGATTCATGTTGATATATGGCAGAAGCCAAGACAATATTATAAAGCAATTATCTTCCAATTAAAAAAAAATTTTTTTTTTTAAAAGAGAACCCTGTTGTCTCCTCTCTTGGAAAGACAAGAGGAGGCCAGACCTTGGTTATTGCAAAGTAACATTTTATCCACATGACATCCAAGAAAGGACTCCAAGGAAGGCCATCATGTGTTCAGTATTTTAAGCCATTTCTCAAAATTCTGTAGAAGAGGCCAGAGAGCTCGGGGGAGACTCTTTCCTGTGAGCGCTGACCCTACTCACGAAGGCTGCATCTTAGGGTTCCCTGAGTCCCCACCTACTAAAACCAGCATCTTTGGGACCTAGGATTTCAACAAAAGAATTAGTGGAGGCAGGGTTTGGGAACCACAGCAATGAATAAACGTAGTCTCTGCACTCTGGACCCAGACCTGCCGCACCAGGAATGGGACCTCAGAAATCTGCCTTTTATTAAGTTCTCCAAGTGCTTGACATTCATGCATTCTTAAGACCCATCAGACCTTGCCTGGATCAAACAGGAACATTTAGAAAAAAGCAACGAGAGGGAAAAGGTATCATGATATCCCAGGACCCAAGGAGAGAAGAAGTATTATACTCACCACCCCAGGAGGTGTTTCCAACAGAGCAATCCACCTGTTTGGCTCAAGCTCAGGACTGGCCGGAAGGCAGCTCTGTGGTCCCCGTGCTGTGAAAACAGCCTTCCAGCAGCTCTTTGGCAGTGTTTCTCAGCTCACTGGGGGCTGGATGACAAATCCTGGTCTTGTCCTGACATGTAAAGCCCTGGAGCGAGGGAGGGAGGGAGAGAGGAAGGGAGTGTGTGTGTAGATGTGGCCCTGGGGTTACTTCTGTGCGAACACACGGCCAGCAGAGGAGAGAAACAGCACAGCTCTCTGTCCGCGGACTAGAGCAGGGAGGCAAGGGTGGCTGGTGGGTCAGACAGACCAGGATTCAAACCCAACTTCTAATCTCACTCTTAACAACAAATACTGGGTTGGCCAAAAAGTTCTTTTGAGTTTTCCATAGGCTTTTAGCAGAAAACCTTGAACTTTCTGGCCAACTCAATACATCTTTGATAGTTCAGAGATAAAAATGAAAAAAACAAAAGAGGATTATTGTCATAATCCTCAACAGAAGGACTTCTCAGCACTGGGGACTTTCCTGGTGGCACAGTGGATAATAATCTGCCTGCCAAGGGAGGGGACGTGGGTTCAATCCCTGATCCGGGAAGACCCCATGCGCTGTGGAACAACTCAGCCCTTGCACCACAACTACCGAGCCTACATTCTGCAACTACTGAGCCTACGTCCTGCAACTACTGAGCCCAGGTGCCTAGAGCCTGTGCTCGGCAACGGGAGAAGCCACCACAATGAGCGCCGCACCCCATGCACTCAACAAAGAGCAGCCCTCACTCGCTGCAACTAGAGAAAACCCCACACACTGCAATGAAGACCCAGCAGAGTCAGAAATAAATAATAATTTTAAAAAAATCTCAGAGCCTGTGAAGGAAAATAACTTAAAATGTCCGCTACAGGAAAGTGAAAATCTGTGGACATGAGGGGGAAAAGTAAAGGTTAACAACCAGATGAGAACTTGGGGGAAAGTGTTTGCAACACAAGACTACCAACAAAGGATTAACACTCAAACTAACTACTCCCATGCTGCTAAGTCACTTCAGTCGTGTCCGACTCTGTGCGACCCCATAGATGGCAGCCCACTAGGCTCCTCCATCCCTGGGATTCTCCAGGCAAGAACACTGGAGTGGGTTGCCATTTCCTTCTCTAGTGCATGAAAGTGAAAAGTGAAAATGAAGTCTCTCAGTCGTCCCCGACTTTTAGCGCCACCAAGGACTGCAGCCTACAAGGCTCCTCCGTCCATGGGATTTTCCAGGCAAGAGTACTGGAGTGGGGTGCCATTGCCTTCTGCGAACCAGTCCCATAAATTCAAGCAAAAACTAGGCAAAGGATGTGAATAAACAGGCCACAGAAAAAGAAGAAAGACAGCCAACAAACAAGAAAACTATGTTCAGGATTACCAATAATCAAAGAAATATAACTTGGCATAATAGGGAGGTAACATGCTTTGATAGAGACTAAAAGCAATGGCACCCCACTCCAGTACTCTTGCCTGGAAAATCCCATGGATGGAGGAGCCTGGTAGGCTGCAGTCCATGGGGTCGCTAAGCATCAGACCTGACTGAGTGACTTCACTTTCACTTTTCACTTTCATGTACTGGAGAAGGAAATGGCAACCCACTCCAGGGTTCTTGCCTGGAGAATCCCAGGGATGGGGGAGCCTGGTGGGCTGCTATTTATGGGGTCACACAGAGTTGGACACAACTGAAGCGACTTAGCAGCAGCAAAAGATTCCTAATAACCAAGGAAGTAAAATATACAGAAACAGGCACAGCTGTTAAAAGTGTAAATTGTTGAAATCTTTTTGAAAGGACAAAGTATCAGTATCAAGCAAAATATAAAACTTGCCCTCCACTTATCCCAGCAATTTTATATCTAGGAGTTTATCCCAAACTGGTCTTTGTGCAAATAAATAGCTCTGTGTGTACAGTACAAGGCTGGTGTTTTAAACAGCATCTGTAATCCTGATGAATTTGGACTGAGATTAGGGGACCCCTGTGGAGGAGGTATGGCCCAGATGCTTCCATGAAAGATGACCCCTGACCAGTCGTTGGTCAAGGAGGGGGACTTCACTGGTGATCCAGTGGTTGAGATTCTGCCTTCTGATGCAAGGGACTTGAGTTCCATCCCTTTTCCAGGAACTGGTATGCTACATTCCATGGGGCAAGTAAGCCTGTTCATGGCAACTACTGAGCCCACAAGCTACAACTAAGACTCAACACAGCAAAAAATAAATAATTTTTTTTAGAAAAAGAGGGGTCCAACCAACCAAGCAGTTGGGGCTCCAAAATCACTGCTGATGGTGGCTGCAGTCGCAAAATTAAAAGATGCTTGCTCCTTGGAAGAAAAGCTATGACAAACCTAGGCATCATATTAAAAAGCAGAGACATCACTTTGCTGACAAAGGTGCATATAGTCAAAGCTATGGTTTTTCTAGTCATCATAAACAGATGTGAGAGTTGGACCATAAAGAAGGCTGAGTGCCAAATAATTGATGCTTTCGAACTGTGGTGCTGGAGAAGATTCTTGAGAGTCCCTTGGACTGCAAGGAGATCACACCAATCTCTACAGGAAATCAGTCCTGAATATTCATTGGAAAGACTGATGCTGAAGATCCAATACTTCGGCCACCTGATGTGAAGAGCTGAATCACTGGAAAAGACCCTAATGCTGGGAAAGACTGACGCTGGGAAAGACTGAAGGCAAAAGGACAAGGGGGTGACACAGGATGAGCTGGTTGGATGGCCTCACCGACTCAATGGACATGAGTTTGAGCAAACTCCAGGAGATAATGAAGGACGGGGAAGCCTGGTGTGCTGCAGTCCACAGGATCGTAAAAAGTCAGACACAACTTAGCAACTGAACAACAATAAATAACCAAGACGAACTGAACGATTCTTCCTTGCCATGTAAAGAGAAGTGTTTGGTTTTTTTCTCTTTCTGCTGTGAGGTTGTAAAGCCTGGTGTTGCTATAACAAGCGTTTTGCCACCATGAAGGGGAAATTACCTTCTTAAGAAAACCAACATGTAGAGGAGGGCATATCACAGGGAAACAAATGGCAAAGATAACAGAGAAACAACCAATGGAGCTAGAATCACTGGATTAAGCCCATCCTGAAGCCACCATTTCTGTGAACTTCAGTTATAAAGGCCAATAGCTTTCTTTATGAAGCCCAACTGATACTTGCAGCCAATGTTTCCTGATATAGCCAGCAGAAAAGACTTGGTTAAATAGATTATGATACGGCCACATAATAGAATACTATGCATGGGATAAGAAATACAGGTGGCTGCATAGCAGTATTCTGTACAGATTTCCATTAGCTATTGTTAGTCAGGAAAATGCTGGGGACTCATAGGCATGATGTCACCCATTTAGATAAAAAAGTAAATTGAGCTCTAGAGATACAAATTAGAATCATAAAGGAAGAAGAAGCTTTTATTTCTACCGTACACACTTCTGAATTTTTTTAAGGTTTTAACAATAAGTAAGTGTAAAAAGCAGAGACATCACTTTGCCAACAAAGGTCCGTATAGTCAAAGCTGTGGTGTTTCCAGTAGTCATGTACAGATGTGAGAGTTGGACTATAAGGAAAGCTGAGTGCCTAAGAATTGATGCTTTTGAACTGTGGTACTGGAGAAGACTCTTGAGAGTCCCCTGGACTGCAGGGAGATACAACCAGTCAATCCTAAAGGAAATCAATCCTGAATATTCATTGGAAAGACTGATGCTGAAGCTCCAATACTTTGGCCACATGATGAGAAGAGCTGACTCATTGGAAAAGACCCTGATGCTGGGAAAGATTGAGGGCAAGAGGAGAAGGGGGTGACAGAAGATGAGATGGTTGGATGGTACCACCAACTCAAAGGACACAAGTTTGAGCAAACTCTGGGATATAGTGAAGGACAGGGAAGCCTGGTTGTGTTGCAGTCCATGGGGTCACAAAGAGTTGTACACAAGTTAGTGAAGAACAACAACTTTTAAAATATATGAATATGCATAAATATATATTTCAGTTTGGGAACTCTGAAGTGCTCTAGGTAACACTATTTTTTAAGTATGATATTAAAAATAGATATTTAAACCGACATTTAAACAGAAAATTTTATTAACATAGTCTCCAAATGTCTTTTTTTTTTTTTTTACATAAGATCAGTTTGTATAACCTGATGTTATTTAGCTTTTAATCACTTCCTCTGGTTTCTTATCTGTCTGGAAACAGAAGTGTGTCCTTTTATATATATATAATGTGGACCATTTTTAAAGTTTTCATTGAATTTGTTACAATATTGCTTCTGTTTAATGTTTTTCATTTTTTGTCCATGAGGCACGTGAGATCTTAGCTCTCTGACCAGGGATCAAACCCATATCCCCTGGATTGAAGGTGAAGTCTTAAGCACTGGACAACCAGGGAAGCCCCAGAATGTGTGTCTTGATCCCTAAAAGTAATAAAAATACAGACTGTCTCACGGGGCTGAAAATGAGTGATCAGTGCTAGTTCTGGTATTCTGTACTCTTCTGACATTACATTTCCTCAAACGCCCTGGAAGCAGCACCCACCCATCCCCTGAGTCTGGCTCAGGGGCTGTGCCGGGCTTCTGGATACTGGAAACAGCGCGGCTGTGAACACAGTCCCAGGGAAGCCAGGAAGGCCCTTTAAGGGAACCTCAGCCTCATCACCCAGCCCGTTGATAAGGAGCCTCAGGAAAGTCATCTGGTTGCCCTATTCATTTTTCAGATGATTAATGAAGACAAATCACTTGGAATTTTCCTTAACTGGACATCACCGCCCATTTTCAACATGAGAAAATGAAAGGGAGGAGCTGCCAATGAGTGAAGTCCTGGACCACTCTCTACAGGACGCCCTGGGATAGGTTTCCTTCTTGGGGGAGGTGGGCAGGCGTGGTGGAACAGAGCCAGCCAGGGCTGCCATCTCCCCCATGTCTGCAACTCGGTGGGGTCTGAGCCCTGATGTGGGGCCTTCTGACATCCCAGGTCCCAGCTCTCCAATGATGAATATTATACACATACACACACCACTCATACACACATCTCACACACACACACACACACACACACACCATACATGCCCACCACACACTCACACTTTGATTTTTTTTAAGAGCCTTCAATAAAGTTTTAAATTGCTGTCCATTATTGTTGTCAATGACTGGGCTACCGATTCTTCTAAGGAAAATGTTGAACAGGGCTGGTCTTGGAAGTTACCCTGCCCGGTGGACACATATCTGTATACATACCTGCAATCTGAGAAAGATTCCTGTGTGATGGAGACATGGGAAAGGCATCTAACTCCTTGCAGAATTTTACTGAAAGGAGGACATTGTGTTATTTGAAGACGTGATAAAGTACAAAATAAACAGACTTCATAAGTGGTGCAGTGGTAAAGAACCTGCCTGCCAACGCAGGAGACCTGGGTTCCATCCCTGGGTCAGGAAGATCCCCAGAAGTAGGAACTGGCAACCCATTCCAGCATCCTTGCCTGGGAAATTCCATGGGCAGAGGAGCCTGGCAGGCTACAGTCCATGGGGTCGCAAAGAGTCGGAAATGACTATGCATGCGCACACAAAAGAAACAGGAATTGATTAAACTCCCACCGGACCCACAGAGAGCGGGGTGGGATGACGGAAGGACTTTGCTGGTGACTGACCCTAGTGACTTGCCTTTGTCGGGTGCAGGATTCCTCCCTGGGAATGCGGATAACCACCCCTACTCCATGGCGGGATGAAGGCTGAGGTGAAAGGCTTTATCAGGAAAGGCACACTGAATATCAGACGCTAGCGGTGGGGGCGAGTGGGTGCCAAGATTGGCAACCAACTGGGCCTCTCAGAAACCAGCGGGTGACCTGAGGCTACCGTTTGAAAAAATCACCGCCCCCGCTCTTATCTCCCCTGGAACCACATCCTCCCTGCAATCAGGCTGCCTTATCAGCGTTTCCACACCCCAGGCTCAGCCAGCTTGGCACTTTTCAGACTCCTCTGGAACAAGTGTCCAGGCCCTCCACCCCCTTACTCTCTTTTTAAAGTTCAATCTCTTCTCCAAAGAAGATATACGGATGACTAATAAACACATAAAAAAAAAAAAAAAAAAAAAACCCTGAACATTGCTTATTATTAGAGCAAGGCAAATCAAAACCACGATGAAGTTCTCACCTCATACCGGTCAGAACAGCCATCGTTAAAAAAAGCCTACAAACCATTAATGCTGGAGAGGATGTGGAGAGAAGGCAACCCTCTTGTACTGTTGCTGGGAATGTAAATGGATATAGCCATTATGGAGTTTAGTCCAGAGATTTCTTAAAGTTCAATCGCTCATCGCTCCAAGAAGCCTTCAAACTACCCTCCAGAGCTGCCCCTCTCTCCCGTCCCCCACCCTCCTAGTCTACCATCCTTGCTCAAAACATCAGGCAGCTCCCCCTGAACAACCCCCTATCAGAGAGGGCAGGTATGGGATGGAATCAAGACGCCAACATAACCATCGCACTGATTTCCAAAAGGTTCCACTTAAAACCTTTGACTTTTAAGTCTGGTCCTTGAGTCAGAATAAAAGGCCTTCCAAAGAAGGGCAATGCCAAAGAATGTTCTAACTATCACACAAGTGCTCTCATTTCACAGGCTAGCAAAGTAATGCTCAAAATCCTTCAAGCTAAGCTTCAACAGTACATGAACCAAGAACACCCAGATGTTCAAATTTTGTTTAGAAAAGGCAGAGGAACCAGAAATCAAACTGCTGACATCTGTTGGATCATAGAAAAAGCAAGGGAATTCCAGAAAAGCATCTACTTCTGCTTCACTGACTACTCTAAAGCCTTTGACTGTGTGGATCGCAACCACCTGTGGAAAATTCTTAAAGAAATGGGAATACCAGACCACCCTACCTGTCTCCTGAGAAACCTGCATGCACATCAAGAACCAACAGCTTGCTGGTTCAGCAAAGGACTAGTTCAAAACTGGGAAAGGAGTACGTCAAGGCTGTATACTGTCACCCTGCTTATTTAACTTATATGCAGGGTACATCATGTGAAATGGTGAGCTGACTCAAGCTGGAAACAAGACTGTGGGGAGAAATATCAACCTCAGATATGCAGATGACACCACCCTTACGGCAGAAAATGAAGAAGAACTAAAGAGTCTCTTGACAAAAGTGAAAGAGGAGAGTGAAAAACCTGGCTTAAAATTCAGCATTCAGAAAACTAAGATCGTGGCATCTGGTCCATCACTTCATGGCAAATAGATGGGGAAACAGTGGAAACAGTGTCAGACTTTATTTTGGGGGCCTCCAAAATCACTGCAGATGGTGATTGCAGCCATGAAATTAAAAGACGCTTACTCCTTGGAAGGAAAGTTATGACCAACCTAAACAGCATATTAAAAAGCATAGACATTACTTTGCCAACAAAGGTCCATCTCGTCAAGGCTATGGTTTTTCCAGTAGTGATGTATGGAAGTGAGAGTTGGACTATAAAGAAAGCTGAGCACTGAAAAATTGATGCTTTTGAACTGTGGTGTTGGAGAAGATGCTCGAGAGTCCCTTGGACAGCAAGGAGATCCAACCAGTCCCTCTTAAAGGAAATCAGTCCTGAATATTCATTGGAAGGACTGATGTTGAAGCTGAAACTCAAATAGTTTGGCCACCTGATGGGAAGAACTGACTCATTGGAAAAGACCCTGATGCTGGGGAAGATTGAAGGTGGGAGGAGAAGGGGGTGACAGAGGATGAGATGGTTGGATGGCATCACTGACTCAATGGACATGAGTTTGGGTAAACTCCAGGAGTTGGTGATGGACAGCAAGGCCTGGCGTGCTGCAATCCATGGGGTATCAAAGAGTTGGACATGACTGAGTGACTGAACTGAGATGTTTTTCTGGAACTCTCTTGCTTTTTTGATGATTCAATGGATGTTGGCAATTTGATCTCTGGTTCCTCTGCCTTTTCTAAATCCAGCTTGAACATCTGGAAGTTCATGATTCACATACTGTTGAAACCTGGCTTGGAGAATTTTGAGTATTACTTTGCTAGCATGTGAGATGAGTACAATTGTGTAGTAGTTTGAACATTCTTTGGCATTGCCTTTCTTTGGGATTGGAATGAAAACTGACCTTTTCCAGTCCTGTGGCCACTGCTGAGTTTTCCAAATTTGCTGGCATATTGAGTGTGGCACTTTCACAGCATCATCTTTCAGGATTTGAAATAGCTCAACTGGAATTCCATCACCTCCACTAGTTTTGTGGTGATGCTTCCTAAGGCCCACTTGATTTGCATTCCAGGATGTCTGGCTCCAGGTGAGTTATCACACTAATTATCTGGGTCAAGAAGATCTTTCTTGTATAGTTCTTCTGTGTATTCTTGCCACCTCTTCTTAATATCGTCTGCTTCTGTTAGGTCCATACCATTTCTGTCCTTTATAGAGCCCATCTTTGCCTGAAATGTTCCCTTGGTATCTCTAATTTTCTTGAAGAGATCTCTAGTCTTTCCCATTCTATTGTTTTCCTCTATTTATTTGCATTGATCACTGAGGAGGACGTTCTTATCTCTCCTTGCTATTCTTTGGAAGTCTGTGTTCAGATGGGTATATCTTTCCTTTTCTCCTTTGCCTTTAGCTTCTCTGCTTTTCTCAGCTATTTGTAAGGCCTCTTCTGACAACCATTTTGCCTTTTTGCCTTTCTTTTTCTTGGGGATGGTCTTCATCACTGCCTCCTGTACAATGTCAAGAACCTCCGTCCATAGTTCTTCTTCTTGAAGAATTCCTCAGTCCCAGGCAAACCCAGACAGTTGGTGGCCCTACCTGGTACTAAGCAGCAGCACCCCCGGATGTCCCAGTTTGATGTAAAGTGAACAAGGGTGGGGATTTGATGCTATTCAGACTGTGCGCCTTCAACCAACAAAGGTGAATACAACTATTTCTGCACTGAAGTCTGACGGGGGAGAACTAGTCTTAAAGGAATAATTAAAATACTAAGTGAAGTAAGTCAGACAAACAAAGACAGACAGCATATGATATCACTCTTACGTGGAATCTAATTTTAAAAAATCATATAAATGATCTTGTTTACAGAACAGAAACAGACCCACAGATTTCAAAAACAAACTTAAGGTTACCAAAGGAGAAACATGGAGGGGAGGATAAATTAGGAGCTTGGGATGGACATGCACACACTACTATATATAATATAGAAAATCAATAAGGATCTACTGTATAGCACAGGGAACTCTGCTCAAGATTCTGGAATAACCTATAGGGTAAAAGAATCTGAAAAGATTAATATGTGTATATGTATAAGTGAAACTGAATCACTTTGCTGTACAGCTAAAAACTAACACAACGTTCTTAATCAATTGCTGTTGTTGTTCAGTTGCTAGGTCACATCTGACTCTCTGCGACCCCATGGACTGCAGCATGCCAGGGCTCCCTGACCCTCACTATCTCCTGGAGTTTGTCCAAGTTCATGTCCATTGAACTACAGTTAACTATATGCCAAAAAAAAAATTAATACAGTATGTTAAGGGGAAAGGTGGGCTTCCCTGGTGGCTCAGATAGTAAAGAATCTGCCTACAATGCAGGAGACC
Organism: Bos javanicus; assembly: GCF_032452875.1. Classification (NCBI taxonomy): domain Eukaryota; kingdom Metazoa; phylum Chordata; class Mammalia; order Artiodactyla; family Bovidae; genus Bos; species Bos javanicus. The sequence goes on along the minus strand of NC_083878.1, from coordinate 6,981,124 downwards.
TGGGTTCAATCCCTGGGTTGGGAAAATTCCCTGGAGAAGGAAATGGCAACCCACTCCAGTATTCTTGCCTGGGAAATCCCATGGACAGAGGGATATATATACTATATATATACACACACTATACTGGAGTGAGTCACCACGCCCTCCTCCAGGGAATCTTCCCGACCCAAGGACCGAACCTGCATCTTTTCTGTCTCTTTCATCGGCAGGCCGGTTCTTTACCCCTAGTGCCACCTATGTTGTCTGCAACATCACAAGGCTCTCCTTGGGGTCTGCAGGGGACATCTGCAATAGACTTGACTTCCCAGACACCGAACCTCTTCCCAAGGGCACCCTAATACCTACATGAGACCAGAAATGAGGCTTCAAACCTGGTGATGCAGGTGCCCCTGGGCAAGACAGCCTCTCACCAAGCTACAGTCGCATCTCCTGCTATGCGGTCGGCCCTAAGTTACTCCATCCACACACTCTGCTCCGTAGACCTGGCTGCTGCCTTTCGGTGGTAGTGTGCACTCACTCCGTCGTGTCCAACCCTTTGTGCCCCCATGGACCATAGCCCACCAGGCTTCTCTGTCCATGGGATTTCCCAGGCAACAATACTGGAGTGGCTAGATGGGAGGGGGGCTTGGGGGAGAGTGGATGCATGTATATGTATGGCTGAGTCCCTTTGCTGTTCACCTGACCATCACAACACTGTTAATCGGCTATTCCCCAATACGAAACGCTTTGGTGTTAAAAAAAAAAAAAAGAAAGAAAGAAAGAAATACAAATAAAATTAAAAACAAAAAAAGAATACTGGAGTGGGTTGCCATTTCCTCCTCCAGGGGATCTTCCTAACCCAGGGATTGAAGCTGCTTCTCTTGCATCTTCTGCACTGGCAGGCAGATTCTTTACCACTGAGCCACCTGGAAAGCCCATGCCTCTTAAGAAATCCAATTAAAAGTCCCCCCTTAGGGACAGGCAACAGGCGCTATGAGAAACCAGAAATCTGTAGGGTGCTGAACCACATGGCTCTTGCGTCAGGGTTTGTATAAATAAAACCTGGCAGGCTGAGGATTTATGTAACCAGATCCTCCCAGCTTGGAGTTTCCTGGAAGCGGGTTCAGAGTTCAGTGGCTGCAAAGCTATTTCTCCATCACAACAAGCAAGCCTTCTTCTCAGGGACGTGAAGCATTGATTTAAAAAAAAAAATTCAGGGACATGGATCATGCATGATTTCAGGGATGTAGTCACAGGCAAATTAAGCTCTGAGATGAGCTCGTTGGTTTTGTCTGGGGAATGGACATGCATCCTGTCCATGTGGAAAATGATTCTTGAAGATGGGGTATCACTGGGATGAAGTTGCTGCCCGTGGCGCTGTTCTCCTGAGGCCTGGATGCAGGGCTGCCCGAGTGTGTCAGCTGGGGTCGAGGTGTGCGGCTGACTCAGAGTTTCCCCAGGCTTCTCAGAAAGATGTGGCTCGTCCCCATCTGACTCAGCATTCCCCGCTGCTAAGCAGCCCTGCCTGTATGCTCCTGTCCCCCCGTCCTCAGACACCCTCTTCCCCAGCTGGCAGAGAGGCCCCATACCCTGGGAGCCCATCCACAGCTTGTCTGGCTCCAGGCTGGGCCAGATTCTTAACAGGAGGGAGGGCAGGTACCTGACCCTGGAGGCCTAGCCCTGCGCCTGAGATGTTTCTGCCTCCTTCCATCTTTCCCTGTGGTCAAATAAGCAGCTGGAAACAACCAGGACAGACTCAGACCTACAAGGACGACATATCTGATGCCATGATCAGGACAACCCCAGGCCTGGGAATTAATTAATTTTCTAAATTGAGAATTGAAAGAAGGGGAAACTTCAGACTTTCTGTACCAGCAGTTGTATCTGTTGAAAAATAATTGCTGGGCTTATTCTGTCAAGAAGAGGAGAGGAAATAATATTTCGTAGGGAATTGAGGCTTATTTACTTAGCGCACAATCCTTTTTTTATTTTAAAAGTAATTACTGGCTTCCTGGACTGAACAGCTTGTGTGAAGCCAGCGATTCTCAGGGCAGTGGGCATGATGGGAGTCAGGAGGCAGCAAGTGACCAGATCTCAGACCCAGGCGGGAGCTGCCGCTTCCTGAGGACCTTGTGCAAATGATTTAACCTCTCTGTGCCCCAATTTCTGCATCTGTACAAGAGGCAAATGATGATGGGACCTAAGGTTCCAGGGGTACCGTGGGGTCCGTCTGCTCCCAGGTCTATGAACACCTCCTTTGGGCAATCAGAGGTCAAGGTGATAGTGGTATATCATCACACAAACAAACAGGTACAGGTTCTGGGCCTGATGAAGGACGAAGGAAAATCAGAAGGGGGTTCAGGGGGTGGGGCCAGGAACAGGGAGAGGCCATAAGGGACCCAGGATCCAAAACTGAAGATGGCTTGTATACTGCAGGCACTCACAGGGCCCTGACCATCAACGCCTCCCCAAAGGGTGCTCCCAGGCTGCCTGGGGCCAGGCGCCGGGCAGGGGTGGTCCAGGTGGAAGGGGTGGTCCAGGCAGGTTTTGAGCCAGTAAAGCCTTAATAAATGCTAGCTGCTCTTAAGAGAAACAGAAAGAGGAAGCAGAAAAACTCTAAAGTGAAAATATAAATTCCCAAAAGTTTCAACAGAATGGGGTCATTTCATGTTGGAGCAAAGAGCTGGACATACCTTGAAGCACTGGTTTCCAGCTATAACTGCATCTGGGAAAGGCCAGGGGGTGGGGGCACAAGGAGGGGGGCAGACATAGATAAAAACAAATCAAGACAACAGTATTAATGCTAACGCAGGAGCAGCTCCAGAGCTTTTGATTCACTTGACCTTGCACGGGGCCCCAGCATCATGTTTTGAAGGCTCCTGCCAACCCACTTGAGAGTCCTTTGGACAGCAAGGAGATTAAACCAGTCAATCCTAAAGGAAATCAACCCTAAATATTCATTGGAAGGGCTGATACTATAGCTGAAGCTCCAATATTTGGCCACTTGATGCAAAGAGCCGCCTCATTGGAAAAGACCCTGATGCTGGGAAAGACTGAGGGCAGGAGGAGAAGGGAGCAACAGAGGATGAGATGGGTGGATGGCATCACTGACTCAGTGGACATGAGTTTGAGCAAACTCTGGGAGATAGTGAAGGACAGGGAAGCCTGGTGTGCTGCAATCTATGGGGTCACAAAGAGTCAGACACGACTTAGCAACTGAATAACAACCCAACCCACTGCCAGAAAAATTCCATAGACAGAGGAGCCTGGAGGGCTACAGTCCATGGAGTTGCAAAGATTTCTATACAGCTGAGGGCACCAGGGGACTCTAGGGCACAGATGGGGCTGAAAACTGGTACCCCAGGATGGAAGGGTGTTTAAGTCACATCAGTCACCTTGTCTGGGCACACTGTGTGCCAATCACTGTGCCAAAGCCTTTATGCAAATTATCTCAATTCCCCCACAACACACTCAACTCTACAGGATCAGTAATACCATCCCCATTTCACAGATGAGGAAGCAGAAACTTCAAGGTGTTATGTCAATCTCTCAAATACTCACAGCTGCCTACCATCTTGTTGTTCAGCTGCTCAGTCATGTCTGACTCATTGTGACCCCACGGATGCAGCACACCAGGCTTCCGTGTCCTTCACTATCTCCTGTGCAGTCACTTGAATGGGTTTACCATGCTATCAGGGACAGATGTGGACAATGAGTTCTGCTTTAGAACACAAGGCGTGGTGTCATTTATAAAGATTAGCGTGCAAGATAGTTACAAGTCTCCAAAGCCGGGAGTTCGGAGCAGGGAGCTCTGATTCCTGGAAAATCCACTCCACAGCACATTCCTGAACGATGCTCGGTAAGTGAGATGTGTCTGCCCCACAAAGGATGAGTCAGGGGTGGGCCAGAAGAAGGCAGGGGGCTCGCGAGCTCTGACACACCAGAAACTGAACTGGGCAGCCTTAAGCACAGTGATCTCCTCCCTGGACCACAAGGTGAAGTTTAAGAGGAAACCTGAGTTTCCAGGGGGAATTAGTCGAGTCACAAAGGAACCACTAAATCAGTGAGGTCACACAGGGATGAAAATGACGGAAGGAGAAATTACTGGCCACAGTCTCCCAATGTAGGACCATCATAATTAAAAACTAGCCTTGGCAGCCGCCCCAGAGCAAACGCATGAGGAGCGGGGGGACACACAGCTGCCCAGCAGTTCTGGAGGTGAGGGTGATCCCTGGAGAAGCCGAAGTGGGGGCCACACGCTGTCAGTGTGGCCAGGGACCAACTTCCATTTTTTCCACTCTGTTCTCCTGCCAAACTGTCACTGCAAAATTCCCACTAGGCCACCTGTGAGCTGTGTGACCTTAGGCAAATTGCTTAACCTTCCTGAACCTCCACAAACGGTAGCTACTACTACTCTTTCCTGTGATTCAAAGTGGCTGAGTCTTTATAGGATTATATAATGTACTGCCTGATATCATGTAGCATCAGGGTGGGCAAACCTTTCCTGTAAAATTACAGATAGTAAATATTTCAGATGTTGTGGGTCAAGAAAGTGAGAGTGAAAGTCACTCAGTCGTGTCCAACTCTTTGCAACACCATGAACTGTCCATGGAATTCTCCAGGCCAGAGTACTGGAGTGGGTAGCCTTTCCCTTCTCCAGGGGATCTTCCCAACCCAGGGATCAAACCCAGGTATCCCGCATTGTGGGCAGATTCTTTACCAGCTGAGCCACAAGGGAAGCCCAAGAACACTGGAGTGGGTAGCCTATCCCTTCTCCAGTGGATCTTTCTGACCCAGGAATCGAACCAGGGTCTCCTGCATTGCAGGTAGATTCTTTACCAACTGAGCTATCAGGAAAGCCCGGCTGGACCCTCTGGGTCAAGAAGCAAATATAAATTTGCCCTTGGTAGTGGGCACCCTATGGGTTCAACTGCATTGGCTGGAGACCACCTCAAGAAGAACAGCCTGTTGGGGGTGGGGGCCTGGTGGACCAGATTAGATGGATGGGGGTGGTTGATGGGGATTCAGCCCCTGCCATCAATTTCTCTTTGCCAATGACACCCAGACCTGTTCCTCCTGGAGGACCAGTTGGTTCCCCCTCGAAAACTAACTGGAAGCTAAGTCAGTTTCCTCCAATGCCTCTCCAATCCCCAGACTGGGAGTCCAGAGCTCAGGGTCCAGCAGGTGTTGGGAGCAGAGTGGGAAGCAGGGTTGGAGGGGACACCCTAGCTTGGGCTCACATTGCTCACCTTGTGCCCTGGGCCATGCATAAACAGGAGACAGGCTGCACTTTGTCTGTGGACAGTGGTTTGTTGACCCCTGATATAACAGGAGAAGCCCATCTTTAACCTTAGTGGGAGGGATGGGGAATGACCAGTGAGCACCCCCACCAGCCTTCTCCAGGGCACAACCTACTGATGAAAGAAATTCTCACAGATGGAGATATGATGAAGTTGCTCTGGCTTCTATGTGAGTGAACTGGATGCTGACTAAAACAGTCTGTTTCTGGCCAACCAATCCTACAATGTGTCCATGCAGGCGGCCCAGGTTTGATTCCTGGTCAGGGAACCAGATCACACATGCCACCACTAAGAGTCTGCATGACACAACTAAAGACCCTGGCACAGCCAAATAAATAATTTAAAAAAAAACCCTACTTTGTGCCTCTGCTTTAATTATTACAGAAAAGGGTGCATCAGCCAGAAGTAAAGAAAATCCATGTTAAAAATAAAGATGAAATACCTCCCTTCCTGGGACACGAATGCTAGTTACTCCTTCCATGGTAACACTCGCTTCCCAGGTGCGAAGGCCACACTGACGCCTGTGCACATGCCGGTCTGTCTTTTTGAAACCTTGAAGGAATGAATCCCTGACATAGTTCATGTTTTCTGTTCTGATAAAACAAAACTGTACTGATGGGAGGGGAGTTGGAGGGAGGATGGACACATGCATATGTATGCCTAAGTCGCGCTGTTGTCCTCCTGAAACCATCACTACATTGTTAGTTGGCTATACCCAAGTACAAAATAAAAAGTGGGGTTAAAAAAAAAAAAAACTGTACTGAAAGCCCTGCTTCTCCAGAGAAGTTCCCCAGAGTTATCTGAGAGGTTGTCTACCAGGGTGTAGTCCTCAGTTTGACTCAGATCAAACCCTTTTCTATTATTATACAGGTTGTTACAGAGGAAGTTTAGGTGGTTTGCCCAAGGGCAGTCAAAACTGTGGTTTTTTCCAATGGTCATGTATGGATGTGAGAGATGGACCATAAAGAAGTCTGAGCACCAAAGAATTGATGCTTTTGAACTATGGTGCTTGAGAAGACTCTTTAGAGTCCCTTGGACAGCAAGGAGATCAAACCAGTCCATCCTAAAGGAGATCAACTCTGAATATTCATTGGAAGGACTGATGCTGAAGCTGAAGCTCCAATACTTTGGCCACCTGATGCAAAGAGCCAACTCATTGGAAAAGACCCTGGTACTGGGAAAGACTGAGGGCAGGAGGAGAAGGGGGAAACAGAGGATGAGATGGTTGGATGGCATCACTGACTCAACGGACATGAGTTTGAGCAAACTTCGAGAGACAGTGAAGAACAGGGAAGCCTGGTGTGTGCAGTCCATGGTGTTGCCAAGAGTTGGACACAACTGAGCAACTGAACAACAACTGATTCTTTTCATCGACACTACCAATGGGCTGTAAAAACACTTCATTGGGTCACTACCAGCATTTTTTTAAAAAATGAAACAAAGAGAATGAAATAAATTCGGGCTTGCAACTGTGTTCATACGTGCATGAACATGTGCTCTGGGTACAACGTCAAATGTCTCTAAGAGTACTTTTTGGCTTCTGCCAACCTCAAAAGAGGTTTTCTCATCTAATCATCAAGGACTCATGGAACATTCACCATGAAGATTTAATGCTAAGTTCTTTGAGGAAAATGCTCAAGTCATAACCCTCTGTTTACCCAAGACCTACCATCTTCTGTAGGAAATGGAAGGAAAAGGGAATCCACTAGTCTATGGCCAAGGGATGCTCCCTGGAGGACCCTGGGGTGGGCGTAGGGTCTTTGCTAGCACACTTCCACCTCCCGTGTGTCACACATCTACACAACCAGAACATCTTATAGGGTCTCCAACCCAGTGGTTTCTCGGACAGGGCTCTGAGGAACCCTAGGGTTCCTTAATGTGCCGAGGGTGTGACCAGGGGCTTGCCTGGGGCAGGGACAGATTCTTGCCTTCTCTCCCTGACTTCAGCCAGTATAACTTTGCATTTTCTTTTCTATAATTCAAGATAACTGAAGGGCTCCAATTCTAAAGCATCAAACAACACAAAGAGATGAAGGCCATCTAAGTCATCCAACTCATGTTATAGCTGGGAAAACCTGAATTACCCATGGAAAAGGTGGCAGCTTAGAAGGAAGACTGGCCTCCAGACCTCAGCCCCCATGCTGCTCAGTGGTCCTTATACCCCACTGGGACAGAGCCTAAGGAGAGGCCCAGCCTGTTCTGTGGTGACTCCCAGCAGCCACATCACAGTGCAACCAGACGATGCTGTAACACCGAGCTCGGAGTCAAGGAAAAGCCAGTAAGACACACATGGCTTCAGGCATTCACTGAGGGGCGTTACTGTTCATCTTCCACTATCATTTATCACAGGTCTGGCACAGACTGGCTCCGGGGTCATGGACAAGTCAGTTCACATCTCCAGACTTTGGTTCTAAAGTCTTCTCTCTGTTCTAAGTCCTGACTTTAGAGAAAGGGGGTTCTCAGGGAAATCCCCCAGGTGACCATGATGGCTGATCCCCTTTATCTGCAAGGGTCACATTCCAGGACCCCCAGAGGATGCCTGAAATTTGGGGATTTCCTAAAGGCAAATACCTATAATACACTTTAATTTATGAATCAGATATAGTAAGAGGTTTAAAGTGAGTGTTAGTCACTCAGTGGTGTCCGACTCTTTGTGACCCCATGGACTGTAGCCCACCAGGCTCCTCTACCCATGGAATTCTCCAGGCAATAATACTGGAGTGGGTTGCCATTCCCTTCTCCACTGGATCTTCCTGACCCAGGGATTGAATCCGAGTCTCCTGCATTGTGGTCAGATTCTTTACCATGAGCCACCAGGGAAGCCAAGAACTAATAATAAAATAGAACAATTGTAACGATCTCTTATGATAAAAGTTATGTGAATATGGTCTCTCAAAATATCATACTGTACATATGTAATGCTTTTTCCTTCTTAACTAAGCACTTCTCATGCACTGTGGCTGTAACTTTTGCAGTTTGAGGTGTGACAGCAAAACCAACAGAAATTTATTTTTGCTTTTTCATAAATTCACAGATAGAAGATTCATTCTTATTCAATCTTAGCAACCTCAGCATGTAACTTTTTTCTGTCCTTACTAAGTGACAAACGTTCACGTTTTCACTCAAGGAAGCACTTTACAGCATTTCTTTGCCATATGTGAATTGCCAGCACCACTCCTCTGCATGTTGGGGCTGCTGTTAAGTAAAATGAGGGTCACTGAACACCCGCATCTTGGTAGCATGACAGGTGACCTGATAACCAAGTGGCTAGTAAGTGACTGAGAGCCGGGACATGCTGAACAAAGGGATGAATCACATCCTGGAAGCACAAGATTCCATCACGGTCATCAGAATCGTGAGTGATTTACAACTGATGAATTGTTTATTTCTGGAATTTTCCATTTAATATTTCAGACCATGGTTGGCCCCGGGGTACTTGAAACCATGGAAAGTAGAGCCTTGAACAAGGGGGAGGACTGTATTAACGACACTGCTATGACGCACCCTGGGTAGGGTAGGGGGGTGGCCACACCGCCACCTACAGTCAGTCCAGTGGCAGGACACAGCCTCTCTGAGAGGCCCTGGAGCGGGAGACCGTGAGTCAGACCCCTCCACTCCAAGCTCAGCCCAGCCCGGCAGAAAACTCAGGGACACTGCACATTTGGAGGTTGGGAATATTGATTTCATCATCCTATTTCTCTTGTGTAGTTGAGGAGACCCAGAGATGTCACATGATTGTCCAAGGGATGTAGAATTGTGCCGAGGAAGAGAGAGACGTGGCGGGGGGGCCGGGGGGGAGAAGGGGAAGTACTTGGGGTTTGAGGCTGAGAAATGTCCTTTATTATTTGTTGACTGTCTTCTGTGAAGGGATGTGACATATTTTATCTCTATGAATGCTCATGAGAACCATGCAATATAGATATGATAAACCCACTTTACAAAAGAGAAAAGGGAGACCCAGAAAGGACAGAAATGAGTCTGGTCACTCAGCTCAGGGGTTGAACTCTCATCTCCTGCATCAGCAGGTCACGTCTTTACCATTGCACCATCTGGGAAGCCCTATCAAGTAACAGGTCTGGTCTTCCAACTGGTTTGTCTGATTTCCAAATCTGTGCTCTTCCCACTTGCTCATGACGCCTCAGGGCCAAGCTCAGCACACCCAGAATATCCCCCACTTGGTGTCACACAGGCCAGGCCAGCAGAGAAGGTGCTCCTCATCACCACGTGGAGCGAAACCCACCACAAGGAGAGCCAAGCTCCAACCCAGCTGGAGCATCACTGCCTCCCTGGACTGACTGCCTGGAGCACCTCCCTTCTGCCTCCCTGGCATCTTGTCTCAGATGCACCCATGAGGAAACCACGAAGACAAGGCTACAATTCAGTCCCTAACTCTGTACTCCAATTACTTTAAAGGTACACGTAGCCCTTTATATCTTTACAAACTCTTTGCCACTTTGGATAGTTTCCTACAGAACGCAAACATATTATGAATACGGTTACTTATAAACAGCTTCCTGGGTGGTGCAGTGGTAAGGAATTTGCCTGTAATACAGGAGATACAGAAGACAAGGGTTTGACCCGAGTCAGAAAGATCTCCTGGAGGAGGAAACAGAAACCCACTCCAGTATTCTTGCCTGGACAATCCCATGAACAGAGGAGCCTGGTGGGCTACAGTCCATCAGGTCACAAAGAGTCAGACACAACTGAGCACGCACGCATGTACCACCACAAGTGGGAAAAGGACAGGTTTGGAAACAAGCTTCCTTTCCGTCTCGACCTTTGATCCTTCCTTGGCAAAAACAGGATAACCACGGGGACATCCACACAGGGTCAGGGTGAGGAGCAGATGTAGGGATGTGTCTGGATCTTGTAAGTCCCTATACCACAGTGTGCTGGCTTTATGCCTGCAGGCAGCCCACCATGCAGCCTCCTCTCTTACGTCTCCTGCATTAGCGGGCAGGTTCTTTACCACTAGTACCACCTGGTTCGTGCCCTAGCAGTTCCATTCCTAGGCATATACACAAGAGAACTGAATACACAGGTCCATACAAACCTTGTGCAAGAATGTTCATAGCAGCATCATTCATAATAACCCAAAGGTGGGAACAACTCACTGTCCATTGATGAAAGAACTACAAAGCATGGGATATCCACACAATAGAGTGTTATTTGGTAGAAGAAAAAAAAAACATTAAGTACTGATCCATGTCCCCTGTGCATGAACCTGGAAACATTCTGCTAAGTGAAAGAAATCATTTGCAAAACACATACTTTATGATTCCACTTATATGAAATGAATAAAATAGTTGGATCATAAACAAGGCTGAGCACCGAAGAATTGATGCTTTCAAACTGTGGTGCTGGAGAAGACTCTTGAGAGTCCCATGGACTGCAAGGAGACCAAACCAGTCAATCCTAAAGGAAATCAACCGTGAATATTCATTGGAAGGACTGAAGCTGAAGCTCCAATACTATGACCACCTGATGTGAAGAGCCAACTCATTGGAAGAGACCCTGATGCTGAGAAAGTTTGAAGGCAAAAGGAGAAGGGGACAGCAGAGGACGAGATGGTTGGATGGCATCATCACCTCTTTGGACATGAATCTAAGCAAACTCCAGGAGATAGGGAAGGACAGGAAAGCCTGGTAGGTTGCCCAGAGCTGGGGATGACGGGAAAAGGGAATGACTGGTCATGGCTACAGATTTGTTTTTACTTTGTGGCGATAAAAAAAATTCAAGTACATTATAGTGATGATTGTACAACATGGTGACTGCACAGAAAAATCACCAAATTATAGACCTTAAATGAGTCTGTAATGCAATAAACTGTATGACATGCAATAAAGCTATTTTAAAAATAAAAATAAAAATCCAAAGAGAGAGAAACACCTGGGGTTGGGAGAGAGGGTCAAAAAAGAAGAGTTTCCATTTTGTGTGTGTGGGAAAACATCCCAGACTGGACTCTGGGAACTCTGATGTGTGGCTTTGGCCATTTCCCAGGGATCCTTGTGCAACAGCAAGAAGCCAAGGGCCTCCCACTCCTCAGGTCCTCAGACCACCTGCTCCAAGGCACGTGGCCTTGTGTGCACAGTCGCCTGGAGACCCACCTCCCATTAACCTTCCCGGAACCGCTCTGTGACCCCAGGGGAGGGGAGGCCTGGAAAGGGAAACTGATCAAGGTGTATCTGAGAAGAGGCCAAAGGACATTTGATAATAAGGGAAACGACTATTTGTTCTGTTGTAGCCACGCATTCCAGGAAACAAACTCACCCAGAAGGACAATGCAGATAGTGGAGCGCAGTTCATTACACCGGCGGGCCCAAGGCTGAGTCTCCTCTTAGCCAGGGATCCCGACCAGTTTTTGTGAAAACCTTATATACCCTAAGTGTACGTGCCCAAACCCACCTCCCCAAATTCTCTGAAACTAGTCTGAACAAAGGAAAAGAAAGATACAATCAAAGTTAAGCCGTGATTCGATTCGTATGCCTTAAGCCTAGGTAGTTAACAGTGGACAATTATCAATAGGCCTGTGGTCATACCCCAATAAGCATAATGTATGATTCTATTCGGTTACACAGATAATTAGGGTATTCTTTTAGGCAACGGAGAATCTAGGTACAAGCCCTGGGGCTCTTCCTTCCGGGGGCTCTGGTTTTCCTGTTGGTATGTCGTTTCCATAGAGACTGGGCATACAGCTCAAAGTCCACAGTCAGGCCCAAGATGGAGTCCTGCTCTCAAGATAGAGCCTGTTCTGTCTGTTTGCTCCTTCAGTTCCCAAGTACAGAGGAGATGGTGACACAGAAGGTCCATCAAGGGATCACGTTTGCAGGAATAAAACTAAAGGTTCTTTGGCCTGGGTGAGCTTTTAAAATTTTAGGATGTCGGGTACGAAGTCCTATTGATTATGGAAGGCCTGTTTCCTAAGGGGGATATGGAATAAATTACCCTCAACTCACCCCTGCAGTGTGCCAGCGTGCCTGAGGACGACTCAGGGCTCTAGGTGGACCCCAAGGAACATGGGACCTTGGCCCGGCGGCTCAGGTGACACCTCAGCTTCTCCACCACAGACAGAGCATGTGGGCCTCTCCAAGTGAGAAAACCTGTTTGAGACATTGCAAGGCTTTCAAGAGTTATCATGTGATTCATTTCCACACCTCAATCACTGTTTCAATGTCTTCAAGGAAAATCTCACAGAAAGGGGAATTTCAATTAACACCAAATCACTGAGCCCCCAGCATTGCCCCAAGGAACTGATGACTCATTCCAGTTCTCTGGGGCTTTCCTGCTGAGGGAGGGGACCCTGATGATCCACCCCTGGTTTCTGAAAAGGAAAAAAGAAGCCTTTCATACAGGACAAAGCATTCATCAGCATAGCGTGATGCTGAATACAGGTCAAATAATGCAAATTATTGTCCACATTCCATTTGAATGCACGAGCCTTTGAGGTGTTGGGATTTTTCTAGAATAAATCCCAAGCTTTTCATTTCAACCTGGTTTTCTCCTTGTGGTTCTGGGTACAATACTGTGCTGAGTCACTCAGTCACATCCAACTCTGCAACTCCATGGACTGTAGCCCACCAGGCTCTTCTGTCTCTGGGATTTCCCAGGCAAGAATAGTGGAGTGGGTTGTCATGCCCTCCTCCAGGGGATCTTCCTTGACCCAAGGATCGAACCCGAGTCCCTTGTGTCTCCTGCATTGGAAGGCGGATTCTTACCACTAGTGCCACCTGGGAAACCCTCTGGGTACAATAGTAGGAACTAAAGGGGTCCAGAAAGCAGAAAGTCCTACACAAATCAACCAGAGTCCCTCCTCCAGGAATCCCGTGGAGGGACAACCTGTCTGAGCCTCTGACCAGCCAACATCTTGTTTACACTGCAGGCACCTGCATCCATCTTCCATTGGAATGCAGCACACAGCTGTCCCAGGCAATCAAGCACCTTATGGAAAGCAGTCATCAAATAATTGCCTACATGACAGTGTAAGAAATAAGCCAGAAGGATATTCTTCTCACTCTTCTTAGAAATGAGGAAACAGAATTACAAAGGGGCACACTGTTTGAGTAATACAGTGTTTGAGGACAGGCCACCCAGGCTTGCCTGATCAATTAGAGTACACCATCCTCACGGCCACAGTGACGAGCGCAGAGAGGAGTGCAAGACACACGCTGGGCAAGCTAGACTCTTGCTGGGGTTCTTTGAGCCAGAAATATTGGAAAGATAATCTTTTCTCGAGTGGGTTGCTGATAGCAAATAAAAGGTACCGCTTGACCTACCAGTGGCTAAACATGCCTACCCCAGGAAAAGAACCTGTTCAAGAAACACAAAGATAAGGCACCTTATTGGCCCCTGGATCCAGCTATGCCTGAAGCTGTTGTGTTCCTGGATTTTGTTTAACTTTACTGAATTAGAAGCTAATAGATATTTTCTCTCTCTCTCAGTTTCCCTCCCTCCATCTTTCTCTCTGTCATTTGTTACTTTAAGACTGTCATTTGCAAATAAAAAGTTTACCAATATAAGTTCTTAGTTATAATAAGTCAGATAATTTATTAAAAGTTTTATACTTTTATTCATTTGTATATTTTGATCATATTCAGGGGAGAAAACCCAAAAGTGGCCTAAAGAAACCCTGAAATATTACCTTTATAAATTTGTTGATGACAGAAATTGCCTGCTCATTCCATCTAAACTTGAAGTTAGTCTTTGGTCAAATGTAGTGAAAACAGGGACTTTCCAAATCCGGACCTATAATAGGATTTGCTGTTTTGGATGCCAGCCAAAGGAAATACTCATAAAAGAGAGAATGCTTGGTGGACCCCCTCATCTCTTTAATTCAAGAAGAGAAAAAAATTTTATTGCTGTGAAGCTATAAAAACACTTCCAAGAAACTGAAGTCACATGTTTTCTGGAAAATCTAATTGCTGCTTTGCACTCACCAAGACATTTTATTAATAAAAGGTCGTTAAAGTATGACTATAAGTTCTAGTCTGCTGTTACTTGTAGGTCAGAATTCTCAGGGTGGCCCTGTTCGCTACAGAGGATGTTGGATGTTACCATACTCACAGGCGTCTGGTCATGAACACCATGAGCATTGCTGCCATAGACACAGCCCAAACTATGACCTTGCTCGTTCGCGCTCATGCTCAGTCACATCTGACTCTGTGACCCCGTGGACTGTCGCCCTCCAGACTCCTCTGTCCATGGTGTTTCCCAGGCAAGAATACTGGAGTGGGTTGCCATGCACTCCTCCAGGGGATCTTCCCGACCCAGGGATTGAACCTGTATCTCTTTATGTCTCCTGCATCGGCAGGTGGGTTCTTTACCACCGGCGCCACCTGAGAAGCCTGTCAAAAAGTACACACTTCTATATTTACAGTAGATAACCAACGAGGACCTTCTGTAGAGCACAGGGAACTCTGCTCAATATTATGTAACAAAATCAATGGGAAAAGAATTTGAAAAAAGTTTGAAAAAGAATAGATATAAAAAAAAAAAAAAGAATAGATATGCCATAGAGTATAACTGAATCACTCTTTGCTGTACACCTGAAACTAACACAACATTGTAAATCAACTATACTCCAATATAAATAAAAAGTTAAAAAAAAAAAAAAGAAACGCAGCATGTGGGAGCCTGTAGTTGCTGGTGAAACTGGTAAAACCTCATAGCAAGTACTCGGAACGCTATTACTTCCTCTTCCCCATGGGCCCATTACACATGGAAGCAAATGTGTTCATTAAAGATTTGTTTTCCTCCTAAAAGAGCTCTCTGCAGGTAATCAGAACACTTAAAAAGTGTTCTGGTTCTTGACGTGTGAGTGGCCTTGGGGCCTGGGTGGAAAAAGCCTTGAAAGTTCTCCTTCACTAGGCAGATAAGGAGAGTTTTTGCTTAGACGTTCCCGCATCTTCGTAAGGGTTAAACGGGGACAAAGCTAAGGATTCCGGGCATGCAGGGCATTGCTGCCCTGACACGCACACCCACACACACCGAACCATCCCCTCCCAGGATCTAACTCAGGTGATCTGCTAGTTCCTGGTGACTTCCTAGCTTTGTCAAAGCAGACTACTGTATGTTATTGTTTGGCTGATAAGTCACGTCTGACTCTTTGCGACCCTATGGACTGTAGCCCACCAGGCTCCTCTGTCCATGGGATTCTCCAGGCAAGAATACTGGGGTGGGGTACCACTTCCTCCTCCAGGGGATCTTCCTGACCCAGGGATCAAACCAACATCTTTTATGTCTCCTGCATTGACAAGTGGATTCTTTACCACTGAGCACCAGGGAAGTCAATCTGGGGATTCCCTAACCCTAAAACTAAAGATCCCCCAGTATTCCCACACCTCATTTGTCTGACTCAGATTTCTACACAGTTTCCAAGCCACAGCTTCCCAGCAAAGGGATGAAGGAAGTATAATGATTCAGGGAACCTGCTCCTGCCTACACGCCCACGATGGATGATAAGGAGTAGTCCACTTGGAACAAAAGTAGCAACCTTCTCTGGATGCTGAGAGCAAGCCTGTGATTTCTCCTCCCTGCGCACAAGCTCGGAGCTCTCTGCCCAGCATCCTCTGGCTCAGAGGGGTCCAGCAAGCAATTTTCTTCCATAATTCTTTTTTGCTCAATTTTTGGCCAAACTTAAAAAAAAAAAAAAAAAGTTTCTCATGAGACTGCAAATACATTTAAAGAGAAGTCTCTAGAGTTTTTGCTTATTCCTCTGGTCTAAAAACAGTGCTGACTCCAGCTATACCTGCAAGATGCTTTTGTTCAAGGTTGGCTATGGATGCACCCCCTGTCCTAGACGTGATAGAATAGAGGGAAGGGACAAATCTGACAGTTGACCACTAAGATCCCTTCTAGCAGAGAGTCCACCCTGCACGATCCTTTAATATCCCTCCCTGGCAGTTCTTGGGCAGGAATTCTGTCCCTCATTCCTCAGCAGACCTTTCCAGGTGACACAGTGGTAAAGAATCCCCCTGCCAATGCAGGAGACATGGGTTTGATCCTTCAGTCAGGGAAATTCTCTGGAGAAGGGAATGGCAACCCACTCCAGTGTTCTTGCCTGGGAAATCCCGTGGACAGAGGAGCTTGGTGGGCTGCAGTTCACGGGGTCGCAAAGAGTCAGACAGGGCCTGACAATGGAAAAACAACAACTTTTACAGAAAATGGTTGCCAGCCCCTGCTCTGGAGAATGACAGTGACAAATAATGCTCCTTGCAGGCAGCACGCCCCTGAACTGTTCTGCATGCTTCGCACAGAGTCTCTCATTGAATCCTCACAGCAGAGCTGATAAAAGTATACCAATCAGTTCCACAGAAGAGAGACAGAAAGCTCTAAGGTTCTCTCTTAGAACTGCTTTGGTTGATGTTTAGTTGCTAAGTCGTTTCTGACCCCAGGCTGCTCTGTCCGTGGGAATTCCCAGGCAAGAATACTGGAGTAGGTTGCTATTTTCTTCTCCAGGGGATCTTCCCCACGCAGGGATCGAACCTGCATCTCCTGCACTGGAAGGCCGATTCTTTACTACTGAGCCACTTGGGAAGCCCTAGAACTGCTTTTGCTGCATTGCAAATGTTATCCCACCCCAGAAAAGTATTCCTTTTTTTAATAATAATAAAATAATTTTTAAAAACAGAAAAGATCAGTGAAAGTAAAAACTGATTCTTTATAAAGATATGAAATTGATAACCCTTTAGTCAAACTTAAGAAAAAAATCCCAAATCAATAAAATTAGAAATGAAAAAGGAGAAATTACAACCAAGACCATAGAACTACAAAGGACGATAAGAGACTATTACAAGCAACTCTATGCCAATGTCAGCAGTGTAACATTGGCAGGGAAAAGCCTCTTGATGAGGGTGGGAGAGGAGAGTGAAAAGCTGACTTAAAACCCAACATTCAAAACACTAAGATCATGACATCCAGTCCCATTCAGTTCAGTTCAGTCGCTCAGTCATGTCCAACTCTTTGCGACCCCATGAATTGCAGCACGCCAGGCCTCCCTGTCCATCACCAACTCCCAGAGTTCACCCAGACTCACATCCATCGAGTCAGTGATGCCATCCAGCCATCTCATCCTCTGTCGTCCCCTTCTCCTCCTGCCACCAATCCCTCCCAGCATCAGAGTCTTTTCCAATGAGTCAACTCTTCGCGTGAGGTGGCCAAAGTACTGGAGTTTCAGCTTTAGCATCATTCCTTCCAAAGAAATCCCAGGGCTGATCTCCTTCAGAATGGACTGGTTGGATCTCCTTGCAGTCCAAGGGACTCTCAAAAGTCTTCTCCAACCACAGTTCAAAAGCATCAATTCTTCGGTGCTCAGCCTTCTTCACAGTCCAACTCTCACACCATACACGACCACAGGAAAAACCATAGCCTTGACTAGACGGACCTTTGTTGGCAAAGTAATATCTCTGCTTTTCAATATGCTATCTAGGTTGGTCATAACTTTCCTTCCAAGGAGTAAGTGTCTTTTAACTTCATGGCTGCAGTCACCATCTGCAGTGATTGGCAAATAGAAGGGGCAAAAGTGGAAACAGTGACAGATTTTATTTTCTTGAGCTCCAAAATCACTGCAGATGATGATTGCAGCTGTGAAATTAAAAAACACTTGCTCCTTAGAAGGAAAGCTATGACAAATTTGACAGTATATCATAAAGCAGAGACATCACTTTGCCGACAAAGGTCCATATAGTCAAAACCATAGTTTTCCAGCAGTCATGTACGGATGTAAGTTGGGCCATATGCAAGGCAGAGCACCCAGGAACTGATGCTTTTGAACTGTGATGCTGGAGAAGACTCTCCAGAGTCCCTTGGACTGCAAGGAGATCAAACCAGTCAATTCCAAAGTAAATCAACCCTGAATATTCACTGGAAGGACTGATACTGAAGCTGAAGGTCCAATACTTGGGCCACCTGATGCAATCAGAGCCAACGCACTGGAAAACACCCTGATGCTGGGAAAGACCAAAGGCAAAAGGAGAAGGGGTGGCCTAGGATGAGATGGTTAAATAGCAGCACTGACTCCATGGACATTAATTTGAGCACTCCAGTCGATACTGGAGGGCAGGCATGCTGCAATCCATGGGGTCTCAAAGAGTCAGAAATGACTTAGGGACTGAATAACAACAATAATGGTCTTTATTGGCCATACTTCACAGCCTCAACATTCCATCAGGCCTCCAATTCCCATGGAAATTGGCTTCAAGCTCCCCAAGCTGCCCTCAGGTCCTCAATTCAGCCCTCCGGTCACCTCCACAGGTCACCAGGAAGGGACACACCTACTATAATTAACAAACTGACGTCCTGGAACTCATCAGCCTCTTGAAATTGGTTAGAACGAGCCTACTTCAGTTTGAAAACTCCACAGGTCTCATCCACTCAAGAACAATAGCCCTAAGTCTTTCCTGACCTCCCCCCTGACCTGAGCCCTCCAGAGGGGCCCCGACCAGCTCAACCTGGGGCTCTTGAAACCACAATCCTGGGAACAACCAAGCTTTGCCTTCATGAGCACACCTGCAGCCCTTTCTCATAAAAGACCCTTTAACAATAACCTGGGGTTATTAACCCGTTAACAATAACCTGAGCTGGAGGAAGCACAAGCTGGAATCAAGATTGCTGGGAGAAATATAATTAACCTCAGATATGCAGATGACACCACCCTTATGGCAGAAAGTGAAGAGGAACTAAAAAGCCTCTTGATGAAGGTGAAAGAGGAGAGTGAAAAAGTTGGCTTAAAACTCAACATTCAGAAAACGAAGATCATGGCATCTGGTCCCATCACTTCATGGGAAATAGATGGGGAAACAGTGGAAACAGTGTCAGACTTTATTTTGGGGGGCTCCAAAATCACTGCAGATGGTGATTGCAGCCATGAAATTAAAAGACGCTTACTCCTTGGAAGGAAAGTTATGACCAACCTAGATAGCATATTCAAAAGCAGAGACATTACTTTGCCAACAAAAGTCCATCTAGTCAAGGCTATGATTTTTCCTGTGGTCACGTATGGATATGAGAGGTGGACTGTGAAGAAGGCTCAGCACCGAAGAATTGATGCTTTTGAACTGTGGTGTTGGAGAAGACTCTTGAGAGTCCCTTGGACTGCAAGGAGGTCCAACCAGTCTATTCTGAAGGAGATCAGCCCTGGGATTTCTTTGGAAGGAATGATGCTAAAGCTGAAACTCCAGTACTTTGGCCACCTCATGTGAAGAGTTGACTCATTGGAAAAGACTCTGATGCTGGGAGGGATTGAGAGCAGGAGGAGAAGGGGATGACAGAGGATGAGATGGCTGGATGGCATCACTGACTCGATGGACGTGAGTCTGAGTGAAGTCCGGGGGTTGGTGATGGACAGGGAGACCTGGCGTGCTGCAATTCATGGGGTCACAAAGAGTTGGACAAGACTGAGCAACTGAACTAAACTGAACAATAACCCTCCATTAACTTCCACTTATGGAAGAAATGACTATTTATTTAAACTAATTGGCTTTGGTAGAACTTGAATATTTTCATTATGCAAGTGTGTTTTGAAGAATGAAAGCCAGCCATGGCTCAACAGTGGCCCTCAAAGCACTGGTTGGTATCCATGGCAGCAAGAGGAAGCACTTGAGAACAAGGCTATCCGATGGGAGACCCCAGAATACTTCATGCAACTTGATCAAAGAGACTACTGGCTTCCTTCAGCAGTTGGCCTGAAGCCCAGTTTCTGGCTTGACTTAAAAGGACTTAGTCCCACCCATCCTCACAAACAGGAAGATCTGTTGCATCCACTGGATCTCCTGGAAATGATACCATCCCTTGATCTGCCCTTGTAATCCATCACCCACAGAGGGGAGTCAGTGGTCTAGTGATCTGAGAACCCACCAAAATTCTCCCAAATCTCTAACGCCCATGCCGTGTTGTCTACAACTCCGTCGGTGCCATCACCTGTTTAAAGGTGAAGTGCCCTCTCCAATGACAATCCATGGCTTCATCAGCTAGTGAAACCTCAGCATGGGGCTTCCCAGGTGGCTCAGTGGTAAAGAACCCATCTGCCAATGCAGGAAATGCAGCTTCAATCACTGGGTTGGAAAGATCCCCTGGAAAAGGAAAGTGGCTACCCACTCCAATATTCTTGCCTGGGAAATCCCACGGGCAGAGGAGCCTGGTGGGCTATAGTCCATGGAGTCGCAAAAGATTCAGAACAGGACTCAGCAACTAAACAATAACAAGAAAACCTCAGCACGCCTCAAGGTGGAGCTTACAGTAAAACAAGAAGAAAGGACAAGAGCTGGGGATCTTTGTCTCCTAAACTATCTACACCTCAGTTAAACAGGAGCAGTAAGTGTCACCTGCCATTCCCACAGGCAGTGGCAAGGATGAACTGAGTTCAGTATAAACTACATAACCGTATGCGCTCACTGTTTTCTTGCCTAAAGCCAGACTAGAGGAAAGAAGAGAAGGAAAGACCAAAAACTAGGGGGCTTACCAGCTAGGCCAAGGTTCCAAGAAGCAGGGGATGCTCAGAGATGAGGTGAGATAGCCAGGCATGGGCTCATAGGCAGTGGCTCCAGGCCACAGCTTGAGGCACTACGCTGATTGTTTTGCCACGGGGCAACCTGAAGGCTCAAGATGCTGAGCACAGGTTGCCATGGCACTCTCTCCCTGACTTCTAGATCCTTGGCAAAACCCCTCTTCACTCTGTACCACCTGTGTGGCAATGTCTTCCTTGAGCTACCTCCCTGCTCTGTGGGTCATGCATCCTTTTAAAATCTTTCATGCATCACAGGGTAATGTCCTGCCTTTCCTGCTCCAGAAATAAGTGGGTAAAGTCCATTTGCATTCTTAGAAATATCTTTCCTAGTCATTTTACAGATTTGTATTCTGCAGGCTCTAAAATTCTAACCACTGACCTGCCCTCATGACACCCTCCCTGATCTGATTAGCACATAAAACCACCACTGGTTTGCAATGAGTAACTGAGGTTATTGAAAGCAGGACTCGGGTCAGGGTAGCACACAACAGCATCCGCTATGCCTGGAAGTGGGCCATCAGGCTGCGCAGGATAAGTGGGGAGACAAGTGGAATGACAACTCCCCAGAAATCTAGGAAATCGGCCAGCAAACCAAGAGATCATTGTAACCTAAAAATTCCCACAACCTTGGCTTATACTGCTTCTGCTAAGTCACTTCAGCCGTGTCCGACTCTGTGCGATCCCATAGATGGCAGCCCACCAGGCTCCCCTCATCCCTGGGATTCTCCAGGCAAGAACACTGGAGTGGGTTGCCATTTCCTTCTCCAATGCATGAAAGTAAAAAGTGAAAGTGAAGTCGCTCAGTCGTGTCCAACTCTTAATGACCCCATGGACTGCAGCCTACCAGGCTCCTCCGTCCATGGGATTTTCCAGGCAAGAGTACTGGAGTGGGTTGCCAGTGCCTCCTCCATAACCTTGGCTTATACAGACCTACAATTGGAAATCGTCATCCATGTCACCTAATAATGACAATCTAAGGAGCATTATTCTGGAGACAGTCGCCATGTAGTGCCTTATTTAATTGAATTCCCAAAGCAACCTAGCGAAACAGGTATTATTCTGCCAGTTTACGGAAATCTTAAGCAACTGTGGTCACACAGAGAGCTAGGGGCTTAGCTGGGATTTGAACCTGGGTTAGCCTGGTACCTGGCTTCCCAGGTGGCGTTAGTGGTGAAGAACACGCCTGTCAGTGCAGGAGACACAAGGGACTGGAGTTCGATCCCTGAGTTGGGAAGATATCCTGGAGAAGAACAAGGCAATCTACTCCAGTATTCTTGCCTGGAGAACCCCATAGAGGAGCCTGGCAGGTTATAGTCCATGGGATGGCAAAGAGTCAGACATGACTGAAGCGACTTAGCTCGCATGCACGCACTCACAGCCTGGTACTTACACAGCCACCATCTGGGAGAAGTGGTCTGGTGCACTTGGGAGAAAGTCAGGCTGGAGGTGAGTGATATTTCTGAGGCTAAAACTGCTGCCAGATTTTTTTTAATATGAAATGAATTAAGGCAGCAGGAGGAACTGAGAAACAAACCTGAGCAAAGGCTTAGTGGAGAGTCAACAGAATCTCAACAAAACCTCAGCCTAACGCTCATTCTCACAGATGCTCTGGTCACTCTTGGTAAATGTTTGGCATAGACACTGCTACCAAGAAGAGTGTTTAAATTAACATTTTGTGTGCTGAGTCGCTCTGTTATTTCCAACTCTTTGTGACCCTGTGGACTGTAGCCTGCCAGGCTCCTCTGTCCATGGGATTGTCCAGGCAAAATTACTGGAATGGGTAGCCATGCCCTCCTCCAGGGGATCCTCCCAACCAGGGATAGAACCTGGGTCTCTTGCATCAGCAAGTGGATTTTTTAGCACTGAGCCATCTGGGAAGCACCCATACTATATTTTGATCTTAACCAAGTGGCTGAGTAAAGATTAACATTTTAATTAAAGTCAACAATCTGCACTTAAGTTCTCCTGGGCTTTGAAGGAGTTTCCGTGGCAGGTACAAATGTGTTGTTAGCTGTTTCTTTGTGGCTAAGAACCTGAAATGTTGACTCGGGAAGGACCTGCCTTCCCAAATACTGTCACCCTGGGCAGGCAAGTGTCCCAGAACCCTGGGGCAGTATCCCCTTGGAGCTGTTCCAAGGCTCCCCTCAGTCAAGCAGACCCCATTTCTAAACTCAGAGGCTGAGGGTTCCTTGGAGCTTGACAGCCTCAGATGGCATCACAGCCACAGCTGTTCAATAGCAGGTTCCAAACAATGGTCATATTTACCTATGTCCATCTGTGTTTGATGTGAGAAAGCAAACACCAGAAATTGGGAGAAAATGATGTTACTCACTTCTCTTCCCAAACTGTGCATTCTGAAAAGCACTTACTGAATGAATTCCACTCCCTGGGCTTTATGGCTCCTGACCTTGGATTTCTTTAGATGAAATCTATCTTCTTAGCAACATCAAGGATGTGGAGAACGGGATAGGACAAGAATGTTTATTGTGGCACTCTTTATATTAATTAAAAAATAGAAACCTGGAGACTGTCATACAGAGGGAAGTCAGAATAAGAAAAACTAATATTGTATATTAACACATATGTGTGGACTCTAGAAAAACAGTACAGATGAACCTATTTGCAAAGTAGAAACAGAGACACATGTAGAGAACAAAGGTATGGCCAACAAGAGGGGAAAAGAGGGTGGGATAAATTAGAAGATTGGGATTGACATATATATACTACTGATAATAAAATAGATAATTAATGAGAACCTACTGTGTAGCACAGGGAACCCTACTCTGTGGTGACCTACACAGGAACGAAATCCAAAAAACAGGGATATAGCTATACTTAAGCTGATTCACTTTGCTGTATAGCAGAAACTAACACAACATAAAGCAATATACGCCAATAAAAAAAATTTTTTAATAGAAAAAACCTAATGCCCTCCAACAGAGATTGGTTAAACAGTTTTCAGTACAGTGAAACAAAGAAATATCATTCACACCATTAAATATTATCTTGTACAGACTGTGGGCTCCCAGGATTTGGGTTTACTCTCAAATTTTTTATCCCCACAAGAAAGTTTGGTTTACTTAAGACTGTAGTTTGCCACAGTTTACAGCATACATAAATTTCAAATTATTAAAAATTAACTTACCCCCCCCCACCAAAAATTATCTTGTAGATATGTATTGACCATTGAGGAAAGATGAACTCAAACCCTACTTGAACCTCTTCCTGAGGGCATCCCAGGTGGCTTAGTGATAAAGGGTCTGCCTACCAACGCAGGTTTGATCCCTGGGTCAAGAAGATCCCCTGGAGGAGCAAATGGCAACCCAATCCTGTGTTCTTGCCTGGGAAAATCTCATGGACAGAGGAACCCAGTGGGCTATAGGGGTCATAGAGTCAAACATAACTGAACACACATGCACACACTTTTTCCTAAATGGCCCCCAGACGTTTCCTTAATGATATTTAAATATCCATTTCATTGTCTGTGTCCCTGTCAAATGTCAGGTGACACCCTCTAGAACATTCTACAATGTTGGGTTAATCTGATTTTATATGCTTATTATGCCCACTTCTGACTTGAATGGAAATTCCGGGTTTTAATAAACTACCTGGGAGTCATCACTCACCATGGCCTCTGATCTGACTTCAGACCTGCCCTAGATCTAAACTGATAATTTCAAAATACAGGCAGTAGAAAAGCCAGCATTTAGCAAGTCTAGACAGGAAATATAGCCGGGGTGGGGGGGGGGGGGGAGAAGGGAGCCAAAACAAACCTTAAAGATAAATGAATACTTCTACATGGTCTTAAAGGAGGGCATACACAGAGAAATCTCCAATTTTGCTGATGACTCTGAACTCCTCCAGATCATCAAACAGCAAGCTGAGAAACTTCCAAGAAACCCAACAAAGTAATGAGTGCTGGCAGGAAATGAGAGCTGTAGTTCTCTGCAAGTATTTCATGATGACACTTTTCCCTAAAATGACTTCCAAAAAGTCACCTCTACTATCTTTATAAGACACACACCCAACCAATCCATTGTAACTACAAGAAGAGATGGGACACTGACCACTTCTTGATAACGTCTACCCATTGTCCCACCAGAGTCAAAGGACTCTGAAACCACCGTGTCAAAAAGAACTGCCATCCTGAGTTGATAAAAAGCTGAATTTCAGCTGTATTTAGGGAATTAGGTGAACTCTGGGTTACCACATCTTTTAAAAGACAAAAATGAGACTCAGGGAAGTTCTCAGAAGCACAAATGATTGACTGTGGAGATGTGTACATGGTGTGATAAATAAACACTGGAGCAGACCCCAGGACTGGGGTGGAATCCCAACAGGGCACTGACCGTGGTGTGGCCAGCGCAGCCTTGCCCGTCTGAGCCTCTGCTCCCTGCCCAGCCAAGAGGATTTGATTAGCAGCATTCAGAAAAGGGTGGGTGCTTCCAGCACTCAACATTCAGGGTGGCTAGAACATCCAGGGCTCAGGCAAGGACTTATTCTCCTTTCAGCAGGAGGCAGGCTATGGGAAGGTGGTCCAGAGGGGTAGCATCTTCACCCAGAAGAGGTGAAGGCGGGGGATATGGTCATGAAAACCAGGGGAGGGTACAGGATGAGACCTTTGCCCCCAGGACTCTTGAGAAACCAGCCAGGGCCCTCCCTACCCCTCCTCCAGAGAGCCAGCACTTGGTGGAAAGCTCCCCAGAGTTCACACAGTGTCCCAAGATGAGAAAGCAGTGACCACCAGGAGGAAAAGCAGCCTGGCCAGAGCGGCCACACTGGAGCCCACCAGGGCTTGCCCCTCCCTCTGGCCAGCCCCAGCAGTCCCAAGGGGAGTTCAGGGGAGACCCACCAGTCAGGGAGGTGATAGACTCGGCAGGACACACAGCACACAACACACTCATACACAAGCATACACACACACACACATAAAACACACTCATTCAGATAGATATACATCATACGCACAACACACTCACATACACATAAACACATATACAACACACACACAACACATACACACTCATACACTAGCATACACAGACACATATAAAACATACTCATTCACACATATATACATCATACGCACAACACACTCACATACACATAAATACATATACAACACACACACAACACATATACACTCATACAGTAGCATACACAGACACATAAAACACACTCATTGACACATATATACATCATATGCACAACACACTCACATACACATAAACACATATACAACACATACACACTCATACAGTAGCATACACACACAGATAAAACACACTCATTCAGATATATATACATCATACGCACAATACACTCACATACACATAAACACATACACAACACATACACACTCATACAGTAGCATACACACAGACACATATAAAACACACTCATTCACATATATATACATCATACGCACAACACACTCATATACACATACACAACACATACACACTCATACACATACTACACACACATTCACATATATATACATGCAACACATACTCATTCACATATATATACATCATATGCACAACACACTCACATACACATAAACACATATACAACACACACACAACACATACACACTCATACACTAGCATACACACAGACACATATAAAACACACTCATTCACACATATATACATCATACGCACAACACACTCACATACACAGCATATACACACTCATACACATACTACACACACATTCACATATGCAACACATACTCATTCACATACACACAACACACACTCACGCACACATACACCGTACACATAACACATACACACACATATACAACACACTCATACACACATATATATACAGAACACACTCACTCCCATACATACACACAAGTATACCACACACATGTACACAACACACACATTCATACACCCGCACATATGCAGCACACATGTGTGTGAACACAGCGCACATGCTCATACATGTACATGTGTGCACAGCACACACATACCCATATATGTGCGCACAACATGCTCATACACATATACAACACACTCACATATACACATACACAACATACACACAATACATACACAACACACACATACACAACACACACTTATACAAACGTCAGTCACAAGAGTGGGTAAAAGAAACACATCATGAGATTAAATGTTTACACAAACAAGACGAAGTCTTAGAACCAGACAGTCCCAACAGCCCAACACTACTGGGAAGCTATGGTGACGGACAGCAGTCACTGGGGGATCCCCAGCAGTAGGAAAGGAGCTGTGGCTATTGAAAAAATAAGTAAGACCATGTCAACCTTGGCCCCCCAAGAGGTGGGACACCTCACTGAATCAGTTGAAAGAAGATGCCTTTTCCCCAAAAAATATATATTGAGGGCTGAGGTCACAAGGAGCTGAGAGGACGGCTCTGAACTTGTGTCCGGGGCCTCCCAGTGGCATGGACACCAGCGCTTCCTGCCAGCATCCTCCTCTGTCCTGAGCAGAACTCTGCAAACCATCCCCCAGCCAGGCCTCCTCTGACTCCTGGCTGCTTTGACTACGGGCATCCCCCTATGCTTTTCCTGCACTTCCTGGATTACTTTCTCTCAGAAGCACAACCATAATCATTGCTTTGCCTACAAGGCTATGCGCTCAGGGAAGCCTCCTCACTGTGTGGATTCGCTACTGCTTTGCATGCTTATGTTTACAGACTGGCTCCTGGACTTCCATCCACATTTCAGGGCTAAGAACAGAACATGCTTTCACTCCTTGGGGCAAATCCCTCAGATGTTTGATCCAAAATTCTACCCATGAATCACAGAAAGAAATAGAGAGGTGCCCAAATTCCCCACTGACCTCTAAATATTTATAGAACTTGGTCCAAATAGCTGAATTTCAACCTGCCATGTGGGCCTGGATTTAATGATGGTACATATTCTTCTCGATATAGTTTTTCCCAGTGGCTCAGATGGTAAAGAATCTGCCTGCAATGTAAGAGACCTGAGTTCGATCCCTAGATAGTGAAAGTCCCCTGGAGAAGGAAATGGCAACTCACTCCAGTATTCTTGCCTGGGAAATCCTATGGACAGAGGAGCCTGACAGGCTACAGTCCATGGGATCACAAAGAGTCGGATACAACTAATATAACATAAAATTCTTCTATCAAGAGTAAGACTGCAGTGCCTACAGGAAATAGAAAGTAAAGCTCATGTTCCAGTTATCTCCGGCTGAGCAACAAAAAATTAAACTACCAAGGATGTTATTTCATATCAGTTTTGTAGGTCAGGAGTATGAGCAGCTGGGTGAGTCATCTGTTCCATGTGGCATCAACAGAGCTTGCTTGGTGGTACCAGCTGAAGGTGGCCTGGTCTGGTGGGTCTCTACCACGTCTGGCACCTGGGCAGAGACACTGGTCAGCTGAACTCCTGAAACTCTCACCTGGACCTCTCATCTAGAACCTGTCCATCTCACCTGGACCACTCACCTGGGGTCTCTCTAGCATGGTGGCCTCGGGGTAGCTAGACAGCTCATATGGCAGCCCAGGACTCCAAGAGCAAGTGTCCCATTCAAACACCTCAGCTGGAAGTGGCAGGTGAGCAAACCTTTGGGCTCCTAGAAGGTCACTTCTGCCTCATTTGACTGGTTGAACCAGTCACTGAGACCAGACCAGCTGTGGGGAGGAGACTTCAATTTCTCCCCTTGTTCTTTGCTACTTCTCAAAGAATGTGTAACCATTTTTGATCTACTATGGTGTTCAGTTGCTTGGTCATGTCTTTTTGCAACCCTCTAGACTGTAACCTGCCAGGCTTCTCTGTCCATGGAATTTTCCAGGCAAGAATACAAGAGTGGGTTGCCATGCCCTTCTTCACAGGATCTTCCCAACCCAGGGATCAAACCCACGTCTCTTGTGTCTCCTGCATTGGCAGGTGGGTTCTTTACCACTGTGCACTTGGGAAGTCCTCTTCAATCTATTGGAGACCATTTGACAACCCTTTCACTCTTGTCCACTTGGGTTAAATCCTCATGGGTCAATTAGTTTGCTCTGTAGATCATGTGACATCATCCTTTACTATCACCCAGGGAGGTGGTACCTCTTCTGCAAGTACTTTAGAATCACCAGAGGTTCAGCATCACCTCTAGGCCTGGGGAGACAGTGACTGTGAGAAAAATTTCATACCCCCAGGGAACTATATCACTGTCCTGTGACAAACCGAAATGGAAAAGAATATTTAAAATAAATTGCTTTGGGTAGTATACTCATTTTCACTATATTGATTCTTCCAATCCATGAAGGTGGTATATTTCTCCATCTATTAGTGTCCTCTTTGATTTCTTTCACCAGTGTTTTATAGTTTTCTATATATAGGTCTTTAGTTTCTTTAGGTAGATATATTCGTAAGTATTTTATTCTTTCCGTTGCAATGGTGAATGGAATTGTTTCCTTAATTTCTCTTTCTGTTTTCTCATTATTAGTGTATAGGAATGCAAGGGATTTCTGTGTGTTGATTTTATATCCTGCAACTTTACTATAGTCATTGATTAACTCTAGTAATTTTCTGGTGGAGTCTTTAGGGTTTTCTATGTAGAGGATCATGTCATCTGCAAATAGTGAGAGTTTTACTTCTTCTTTTCCAATTTGGATTCCTTTTCTTTTTCTGCTCTGATTGCTGTGGCCAAAACTCCCAAAACTATGTTGAATAGTAATGGTGAAAGTGGGCACCCTTGTCTTGTTCCTGACTTTAGAGGAAATGCTTTCAATTTTTCACCATTGAGGATAATGTTTGCTGTGGGTTTGTCATATATAGCTTTTATTATGTTGAGGTATGTTCCTTCTATTCCTGCTTTCTGGAGAGTTTTTATCATAAATGGATGTTGAATTTTGTCAAAGGCTTTCTCTGCATCTATTGAGATAATCATATGGTTTTTATTTTTCAATTTGTTAATGTGGTGTATTACATTGATTGATTTGCGGATATTGAAGAATCCTTGCATCCCTGGGATAAAGCCCACTTGGTCATGGTGTATGATCTTTTTAATGTGTTGTTGGATTCTGATTGCTAGAATTTTGTTAAGGATTTTTGCATCTATGTTCATCAGTGATATTGGCTTGTAGTTTTCTTTTTTTGTGGCATCTTTGTCAGGTCCTATCAAGCTACCAAAAGTATTCTTCACAGAGTTAGAACAAATAATTTCACAATTTGTATGGAAATACAAAAAACCTCGAATAGCCAAAGCTATCTTGAGAAAGAAGAATGGAACTGGAGGAATCAACCTACCTGACTTCAGGCTCTACTACAAAGCCACAGTCATCAAGACAGTATGGTACTGGCACAAAGACAGAAATATAGATCAATGGAACAAAATAGAAAGCCCAGAGATAAATCCACACACATATGGACACCTTATCTTTGACAAAGGAGGCAAGAATATACAATGGATTAAAGACAATCTCTTTAACAAGTGGTGCTGGGAAATCTGGTCAACCACTTGTAAAAGAATGAAACTAGAACACTTTCTAACACCATGCACAAAAATAAACTCAAAATGGATTAAAGATCTCAACCTAAGACCAGAAACTATAAAACTCCTAGAGGAGAACATAGGCAAAACACTCTCCAACATACATCACAGCAGGATCCTCTATGACCCACCTCCCAGAATATTGGAAATAAAAGCAAAAATAAACAAATGGGACCTAATTAACCTTAAAGCTTCTGCACATCAAAGGAAACTATTAGCAAGGTGAAAAGACAGCCTTCAGAATGGGAGAAAATAATAGCAAATGAAGCAACTGACAAACAACTAATCTCAAAAATATACAAGCAACTCCTACAGCTCAACTCCAGAAAAATAAATGACCCAATCAAAAAATGGGCCAAAGGACTAAACAGACATTTCTCCAAAGAAGACATACAGATGGCTAACAAACACATGAAAAGATGCTCAACATCACTCACTATCAGAGAAATGCAAATCAAAACCACTATGAGGTACCATTTCACACCAGTCAGAATGTTTGTGATCCAAAAGTCTACAAATAATAAATGCTGGAGAGGGTGTGGAGAAAAGGGAACCCTCTTACACTGTTGGTGGGAATGCAAACTAGTACAGCCACTATGGAGAACAGTGTGGAGATTCCTTAAAAAACTGGAAATAGAACTGCCTTATGATCCAGCAATCCCACTGCTGGGCATACACACTGAGGAAACCAGAAGGGAAAGAGACACGTGTACCCCAGTGTTCATCGCAACACTGTTTATAATAGCCAGGACATGGAAGCAACCTAGATGCCCATCAGCAGATGAATGGATAAGAAAGCTGTGGTACATATACACAATGGAGTATTACTCAGCCATTAAAAACAATACATTTGAATCAGTTCTACTGAGGTGGATGAAACTGGAACCTATTATACAGAGTGAAGTAAGCCAGAAGGAAAAACACCAATACAGTATACTAACGCATATATATGGAATTTAGAAAGATTGTAACAATAACCCTGTGTACGAGACAGCAAAAGAGACACTGATGTATAGAACAGTCTTATGGACTCTGTGGGAGAGGGAGAGGGTGGGAAGATTTGGGAGAATGACATTGAAACATGTAAAATATCACGTAAGAAGTGAGTTGCCAGTCCAGGTTCGATGCACGATACTGGATGCTTGGGGCTAGTGCACTGGGACGACCCAGAGGGAGGGTATGGGGAGGGAGGAGGGTTCAGGATGGGGAACACATGTATACCTGTGGCGGATTCATTTTGATATTTGGCAAAACTAATACAATTATGTAAAGTTTAAAAATAAAATAAAATTAAAAAAATAAAAAATAAAAAAGAATGTGTGTGTGTATATATATATATAATGGAATCACCTTGCTGTACAGCAGAAATTAACACAACATTGTAAATCAGCTATGCATGCATGCTAAGTCACTTAAGTCATGTCTGACTCTTAGTAATCCTATGGGTTGTAGCCAATCAGGCTCCTCTGTCCATGGGATTCTCCAGGCAAGAATACTGGAGTGGGTTGCCATGCCCTCGTTCAAGGGATCTTCCTGACCCAGGGATCAAACCCAGTAAATTAACTATACTTCAACTTAAAAATAAATAAAAAATATCACACCAACAATGATCTTCCTATCCATCTTAATTCACTGTACTCTTGATAATGGTGTCTCTAATATACAGTGAAGAGGATGGTGGTAAGGGTATGAACTTTGCAGTCACAGCCCACCATGGTGCAAATCCCTGCTCTATCATCTACTTGCTGTGAAAATTTGGGCAAGAGGCTAGCATTTTCTGATCCTTATCTTTAAAATGCATATAACACCTGGAGCAGGTGTCTCCGGGGACTGTCGTTACTGATCTGTGTCATTCTCTCAAGCGAAAAAACAAAAACTGTGGGAGACCTTTCATACACCCCTCAGGCAGCCCTGGCAACAGCTGGTGACCCCCATAAATCTCCCTTCGTGTGTTTTTTTAATTCTCTCTGGGTTCCCTGGCTCCTGAGCTCTGGAATCCCCTTCCTCATCAACTACCAGCACCCACTGTGTCTCAGAATTTATTTTCAGGAGAGCCAAAACTAAAGGGACTCTCACCTCAGAGGACTGTTCTAAGCATAAACTACCTAGTTCAGAACATGAAAAACATCTGGCCGAGAGCCTGGTATCCACTGTCCCAACCCCTGCTCACGCTCTGCCTTCTTTGGGGTCCAGGTCCCCCCAGCCCTGCTCACGGCCAGCCTGTTCTTCTAACGGGGCCCTTCCTCCCCTTGCTGAAACCTCACTTGCCCTTGAACACCCTTCTCTGACCTCCTGAGTGGGTGAAATACCTAGTCCCTCATCTAGTCTCCTTTCTTATACTTTGCACAATTTCACGTTTTATCTCGTTCCCTTCATGATTGTGGTCTTCTTCATGAGGCTTAAGCTCCCACAGGGCAGGAGACATGTCTGGCTAAGGAAGGAAAAGCTAAGATCCATTGAATGAATAAATAAATGGACTAAATGTTCTTTCTTCTATGACTCATGCACTGTCAGCCTCCCAACAACCAACATACAACCACCCTGGAAGTCATTTCTCCTCTGTGTTCCCCCTGCTTGCTGTCCTAACACATGTCTGCCACACTC
The DNA here is from genome assembly GCF_032452875.1 of Bos javanicus. NCBI lineage: Eukaryota > Metazoa > Chordata > Mammalia > Artiodactyla > Bovidae > Bos > Bos javanicus. Next base: position 6,948,239 of record NC_083878.1, on the reverse strand, counting down.
TGGTGTCTGAGACACCTCGTCCTCTTTGGCTCTGCCACACCAGCCTTCTGCCAACCCAGCCCACAGAAACACTGTACCAGCTTCTTAGGAAACTAGGCTGTAATAGGTGAAAAAAAGAAAGGCTGCTGGCAGGGTTTTACTCTTGTATAGTAGCAAACTGAGTGTGCAAGGCTGGGACATGGCATTCCAGTCTCCCCTGGGGCCAGGGAAGTCCATGGAGCCGTTTTGATCAATGAGACCCAGTGGAAGCCTGCAGGGAGCTCCACAAAGTGTTTCCAGATGAAGGTAAATACAGAACTGAGGTGTTCTTTCCCTTTTCCTTGCCTAGAATGTAGGTACTATGTCTGGCGCTCCAGCAGTCATTTTGTGACCATGAGGAAAAGTCAAAAACTCAAGAGTCACTGACCATGACATCATTGAACTGCCCAATCTCTATACTTCTAGCAATATGGGAAAAAATAAACAACAGTTTTTATATAAACTATTCTGTTGTTTTTTCTGTTACTTGCGAGCAAAGGCATTCCTCAGTTTAGTTGAGTTCAGTCACTTGGTCGTGTCCGACTCTCTGCGACCCCATGAATCGCAGCACGCCAGGCCTCCCTGTCCATCATCAACTCCCGGACTTCACTCAGACTCACGTCCATCAAGTCAGTGATGCCATCCAGCCATCTCATCCTCTGTCGTCCCCTTCTCCTCCTGCCCCCAATCCCTCCCAGCATCAGAGTCTTTTCCAATGAGTCAACTCTTAACATGAGGTGGCCAAAGTACTGGAGTTTCAGCTTTAGCATCATTCCTTCCAAAGAAATCCCAGGGCTGATCTCCTTTAGAATGGACTGGTAGGATCTCCTTGCAGTCCAAGGGACTCTCAAGAGTCTTCTCCAACATCACAGTTCAAAAGCATCAATTGATGCTTCGGCACTCAGCTTTCTTCATAATCCAACTCTCACATCCATACATGACCACTGGAAAAACCATAGTCTTGACTAGACAGACCTTTGTTGGCAAAGTAATGTCTCTGCTTTTCAATATGCTATCTAGGTAGGTCATAACTTTTCTTCCAAGGAGTAAGCGTCTTTTAATTTCATGGCTGCAGTCATCATCTGCAGTAGAGCTACAGAAGATTTTTAGTTGCCATTCATGTGTGCCCAGTGGCTCCCAGGGCTTGTGTGGTCTGCAGCAGCAGGTACAAAGTATGAAAATGTCATGCCTGCTCTGGCTCCACAAGCTCCAGGTGGGCAAGGACATGCTGGGTCACTCCTGATGAGTTTCCCCCAAACCCTCACCTGGGACAGCATTTACTCATGGTGGGTGTTTAACAGGTTTTTTGTAAATAAATTGCTTCTAAGCAGGTAAAGAACTTGCCTATCAATATAGGAGACATAAGAAATGAGGGTTCAATCCCTGGGTTGGGAAGATCCTCTGGAGGAGGGCATGGCAGCCCTCTCCAGTACCCTTGCCTGGAGAGTCCCCTGGACAGAGGAGCCTGGTGTGCTATAGTCTGTAGGGTCACAATGAGTCGGACAAGACTGAAGGGACTTAGAATACAAGCAGGAAGAAATAGAGAATCTGCTTTGGGCTATGGGAGAAAATTTGTAAGGTAAGAAATACTGGCGTCAGTGAGCATGGGGAGGTCAAGCGGCTCATGGTTCCCCAACTCCCTTCCACTCACCCCCACCTTGGCCACCCAATGCTCTGTGTGCAGGGGATGGTGCGGCAGAGAATGGGAGGCTGATGGTGGTGTCATCATAAATCTTCTCCCCTGAAAGACTGTCATTTCAAGTGTGTTTCAGGAAATTTGTATTTAAAGAGAGGTGAAAGAACATAAAAAACCCAAAGCACTGCCCGTGAGATAGCTCACCAGGACCCTTTCTCTCCAGGAGGTTCCTGAAATCAATCCTGGCTTCTGACTCTGAAGATAAGTCTCCTAAATTTCCTCAGGATGTGCCCGCTGAGCAAAAGCTTCAGAAAAAGGCCTGGCAGGTCCAAGTATTTACCAAAAACTGTGTGCTCAGCACTCGGCATAATTCCCAAAAGACTTTACTCTAAAAATATTTTTATTAGAGTCTAAAATAATTTAATCATAGGCATCTATTAGTCAGAGTCCAGAGTACCCTGTTGCCTGACAGCGATATCCTCCCAGACTTTAAAACAGGAAGCTCTAAGTCCATGGCACAGAAAACATTCGGAACCCTGCCAGGGACTCCGAAAGTCATCCTCCACCCTCACACAGAAGGTATGATACACCTAAAACCAAAGAGGGGATTTGAGGATTCTTTTCACAGAGTGCTCGGGCTGAAGAGACAGAGCCTGGAAGAATTACCTCTTTATGAAACAGCCTCTCTGTTTATGGTTGCCAGAGAGAAGGATGGGGGAAAGGGACAGTTGGGGAGTTTGGGATAGACATCTACACACTGCTGTACTTAAAGTGGATAAACAAGAAGGACCTAATGTACAGCAAAGGGAGCTCTGCTCAATGTTATATAGCAGCCTGGATGGGAGCAGGGCTTGGGGGAGAACGGATGCATGTATCTGTATGGCTGAGCCCCTTGGCTGTTCACCTGAAACCATGACCGCATTGTTCGTTAATCAGCTATATTCAATACATCTTAAAATACTTAAAAAAAAAAAAAAAAGAGCCTCTCTGACCTCTGAGTGCAGGAGGGAATGATTCCTGGAATCAGGTTCTAACCTTCTCTTTCAATCACAGAAGAGAAACATCCTCGTTAGCCCTCAGAACAAACCAACTCCCATGAACACCCAGCAGCCAGTATAGTCCGCTCATCCATTCATTTGATGTCTTTGAGAAATCTGTGGACCTCTGCTTTCTAAGGAACATTTATGAGAATGGATTCATTTAAAGCATTGAGGTACACACAGGAACAGAGATAAATGGGCCCTTAAGGAAGAGCTGATTCTTGGACACTCCAGGAGTTAGGAGTGAGCTTCCTAGACCGACACGGAGGTGGGGAACAGGGGCTGTGCTTCACATGCCCAGCACCCTCGCACTGTCCTTCATTTATTCATTCACTCATTAACTCACCTAGTATTTAGTGGGTGTTTAATGTGTGCTAAGCCTGAGTCATTACTTTGCCAACAAAGGTCTGTCTAGTCAAGGCTATGGTTTTTCCAGTGGTCATGTATGGATGTGAGAGTTGGACTGTGAAGAAGGCTGAGCGCCGAAGAATTGATGCTTTTGAACTGTGGTGTTGGAGAAGACTCTTGAGAGTCCCTTGGACTGCAAGGAGATCCAACCAGTCCATTCTAAAGGAGATCAGCCCTGGGATTTCTTTGGAAGGAATGACGCTAAAGCTGAAACTCCAGTCCTTTGGCCACCTCATGCGAAGAGTTGACTCATTGGAAAAGACTCTGATGCTGGGAGGGATTGGGGGCAGGAGGAGAAGGGGACGACAGAGGATGAGATGGCTGGATGGCATCACTGACTTGATGGACGTGAGTCTGAGTGAAGTCCGGGAGTTGGTGATGGACAGGGAGGCCTGGCGTGCTGTGATTCATGGGGTCGCAAAGAGTCAGACATGACTGAGCGACTGAACTGAACTGAAGCCTGAGTCACCAGGGCAAAGCCAAGGTGTAGAATGTAAAGACCCTACCCTCAGGGAGCTTAGGATCCATTTGAAAGCACAGACAAGGACACAGACAACTGCAGTGACTGGGGAAAGGCAAAATCAGAGGCTAAGCATGTGGCATCTGACTTAGAAAATTAAAGAGCTGAAACCAGGGCCCCAGCTGGGCCCTCATTAGACTCACCCGCAGGGCCTCAGAGGCCCCAGGAGCCCCAGCCATCAGCAGCAGGGCCCACGTGGTGAGCTCAGAGGGCAGAGCACCACCTTCCTCTCTCCAGATGGTCCTGTGAGCAGCCAAGGCTGGAACCTCCCGCTCACCTGGCCCACACACGCTTGAAGCAGGTCCTCCACATCAGAACCACATGCATGGGAGAGGAGGAGCTAAGATGGCGGAGGAGTAGGACGGGGAGAACACTTTCTCCCCCACAAATTCATCAAAAGAACATTTAAATGCCGAGTAAATTCCACAAAACAACTTCTGAATGCCGGCAGAGGACATCAGGCTTCCAGAAAAGCAACCCAAGTCTTTGAAAGGAGAGAGAAGAAATACAGCTCCACCCACCAGAACACCGACACAAGCTTCCCTAACCAAGAAACCTTGACAAGCCACCTGTACAAACCCACACAGAGCGAGGAAACGCCACAATAAAGAGAACTCCACAAACTGCCAGAATACAGAAAGGACACCCCAAACTCAGCAATTTAAACAAGATGAAGAGACAGAGGAATACCCAGCAGATAAAGGAACAGGATAAATGCCCACCAAACCAAACAAAAGAGGAAGAGATAGGGAATCTACCTGATAAAGAATTCCAAATAATTATAGTGAAATTGATCCAAACTCTTGACATCAAAATGGAATCACAGATAAATAGCTTGGAGACAAAGATTGAGAAGATGCAAGAAAGGTTTAACAAGGACCTAGAAGAAATAAAAGAGAGTGAATATAAAATGAATAATGCAATAAATGAAATTAAAAACACTCTGGAGGCAACAAATAGTAGAATAACAGAGGCAGAAGATAGGATTAGTGAATTAGAAGATAGAATGGTAGAAATAAATGAATCAGAGAGGATAAAAGAAAAACGAATTAAAAGAAATGAGGACAATCTCAGAGACCTCCAGGACAATATTAAACACTACAACATTCGAATCATAGGGATCCCAGAAGAAGAAGACAAAAAGAAAGACCATGAGAAAATACTTGAGGAGATAATAGTTGAAAACTTCCCTAAAATGGGGAAGGAAATAATCACCCAAGTCCAAGAAACCCAGAGAGTCCCAAACAGGATAAACCCAAGGCGAAACACCCCAAGACACATATTAATCAAATTAACAAAGATCAAACACAAAGAACAAATATTAAAAGCAGCAAGGGAAAAACAACAAATAACACACAAGGGAATTCCCATTAGGATAACAGCTGATCTTTCAATAGAAACTCTTCAAGCCAGGAGGGAATGGCAAGACACACTTAAAGTGATGAAAGAAAATAACCTACAGCCCAGATTATTGTACCCAGCAAGGATCTCATTCAAATATGAAGGAGAAATCAAAAGCTTCTCAGACAAGCAAAAGCTGAGAGAATTCAGCACCACCAAACAAGCTCTCCAACAAATACTAAAGGATATTCTCTAGACAGTAAACACAAAAACAGTGTATAAACTCGAACCCAAAACAATAAAGTAAATGGCAACGGGATCATACTTATCAGTAATTACCTTAAATGTAAATGGGTTGAATGCCCCAACCAAAAGACAAAGACTGGCTGAATGGATACAAAAACAAGACCCCTACATATGTTGTCTACAAGAGACCCACCTCAAAACAGGGGACACATACAGACTGAAAGTGAAGGGCTGGAAAAAGATTTTCCATGCAAATAGGGACCAAAAGAAAGCAGGAGTAGCAATACTTATATCAGATAAAATAGACTTTAAAACAAAGGCTGTGAAAAGAGACAAAGATGGTCACTACATAATGATCAAAGGATCAATCCAAGAAGAAGATATAACAATTATAAATATATATGCACCCAACACGGGAGCGCCGCAATATGTAAGACAAATGCTAACAAGTATGAAAGGAGAAATTAACAATAACACAATAATAGTGGGAGACTTTAATACCCCACTCACACCTATGGATAGATCAACTAAACAGAAAATTAACAAGGAAACACAAACTTTAAACGATACAATAGACCAGTTAGACCTAATTGATATCTATAGGACATTTCATCCCAAAACAATGAATTTCACCTTTTTCTCAAGCGCACATGGAACCTTCTCCAGGATAGATCACATCCTGGGCCATAAATCTAGCCTTGGTAAATTCAAAAAAATAGAAATCATTCCAAGCATCTTTTCTGACCACAATGCAGTAAGATTAGATCTCAATTACAGGAGAAAAACTATTAAAAATTCCAACATATGGAGGATGAACAACACACAGCTGAATAACCAACAAATCACAGAAGAAATCAAAAAAGAATCAAAATTTGCATAGAAACTAATGAAAATGAAAACACAACAACTCAAAACCTGTGGAACACTTTAAAAGCAGTCCTAAGGGGAAAGTTCATAGCAATACAGGCATACCTCAAGAAACAAGAAAAAAGTCAAATAAATAACCTAACCCTACACCTAAAGCAACTAGAAAAGGAAGAAATGAAGAACCCCAGGGTTAGTAGAAGGAAAGAAATCTTAAAAATTAGGGCAGAAATAAATGCAAAAGAAACAAAAGAGACCATAGCAAAAATCAACAAAGCCAAAAGCTGGTTCTTTGAAAGGATAAATAAAATTGACAAACCATTAGCCAGACTCATCAAGAAACAAAGGGAGAAAAATCAAATCAATAAAATTAGAAATGAAAATGGAGAGATCACAACAGACAACACAGAAATACAAAGGATCATAAGAGACTACTATCAACAATTATATGCCAATAAAATGGACAATGTGGAAGAAATGGACAAATTCTTAGAAAAGTACAACTTTTCAAAACTGGACCAGGAAGAAATAGAAAATCTTAACAGACCCATCACAAGCACAGAAATTGAAACTGTAATCAAAAATCTTCCAGCAAACAAAAGCCCAGGTCCAGATGTCTTCACAACTGAATTCTACCAAAAATCTAGAGAAGAGCTAACACCTATCCTGCTCAAACTCTTCCAGAAAACTGCAGAGGAAGGTAAACTTCCAAACTCATTCTATGAGGCCACCATCACCCTAATAACAAAACCTGACAAAGATCCCACAAAAAAAGAAAACTACAGGCCAATATCACTGATGAACATAGATGCAAAAATCCTTAACAAAATTCTAGGAATCAGAATCCAACAACACATTAAAAAGATCATACACCATGACCAAGTGGGCTTTATCCCAGGGATGCAAGGATTCTTCAATATCCACAAATCAATCAATGTAATACACGACATTAACAAATTGAAAAATAAAAACCATATGATTATCTCCATAGATGCAGAGAAAGCCTTTGACAAAATTCAATATCCATTTATGATAAGAACTCTCCAGAAAGCAGGAAAGAAGGAACATACCTCAACATAATAAAAGCTATATATGACAAACCCACAGCAAACATTATCCTAAATGGTGAAAAATTGAAAGCATTTCCTCTAAAGTCAGGAACAAGACAAGGGTGCCCACTTTCACCATTACTATTCAACATAGTTTTGGACGTTTTGGCCACAGCAATCAGAGCAGAAAAAGAAATAAAAGGAACCCAAATTGGAAAAGAAGAAGTAAAAATCTCACTGTTTGCAGATGCCATGATCCTTTACATAGAAAACCCTAAAGACTCCACCAGAAAATTACTAGAACTAATCAATGATTATAGTAAAGTTGCAGGATATAAAATCAACACACAGAAATCCCTTGCATTCCTATACACTAATAATGAGAAAACAGAGAAATTAAGGAAACAATTCCATTCACCATTGCAACGGAAAGAATAAAATACTTAGGAATATATCTACCTAAAGAAACTAAAGACCTATATATAGAAAACTATAAAACACTGGTGAAAGAAATCAAAGAGGACACTAATAGATGGAGAAATATACCATGTTCATGGATTGGAAGAATCAATACAGTGAAAATGAGTATACTACCCAAAGCAATTTATAGATTCAATGCAATCCCTATCAAGCTACCAATGGTATTCTTCACAGAGCTAGAACAAATAATTTCACAATTTGTATGGAAATACAAAAAACCTCGAATAGCCAAAGCTATCTTGAGAAAGAAGAATGGAACTGGAGGAATCAACCTACCTGACTTCAGGCTCTATTACAAAGCCACAGTTATCAAGACAGTATGGTACTGGCACAAAGACAGAAATATAGATCAATGGAACAAAATAGAAAGCCCAGAGATAAATCCACGCACATATGGACACCTTATCTTTGACAAAGGAGGCAAGAATATACAATGGATTAAAGACAATCTCTTTAACAAGTGGTGCTGGGAAAACTGGTCAACCACTTGTAAAAGAATGAAACTAGAACACTTTCTAACACCATGCACAAAAATAAACTCAAAATGGATTAAAGATCTCAACCTAAGACCAGAAACTATAAAACTCCTAGAGGAGAACATAGGCAAAACATTCTCCAACATACATCACAGCAGGATCCTCTATGACCCACCTCCCAGAATATTGGAAATAAAAGCAAAAATAAACAAATGGGACCTAATTAAACTTAAAAGCTTCTGCACAACAAAGGAAACTATTAGCAAGGTGAAAAGGCAGCCTTCAGAATGGGAGAAAATAATAGCAAATGAAGCAACTGACAAACAACTAATCTCAAAAATATACAAGCAACTCCTAAAGCTCAACTCCAGAAAAATAAATGACCCAATAAAAAAATGGGCCAAAGAACTAAATAGACATTTCTCCAAAGAAGACATACAGATGGCTAACAAACACATGAAAAGATGCTCAACATCACTCATTATCAGAGAAATTCAAATCAAAACCACTATGAGGTACCATTTCACGCCAGTCAGAATGGCTGCGATCCATAAGTCTACAAATAATAAATGCTGGAGAGGGTGTGGAGAAAAGGGAACCCTCTTACACTGTTGGTGGGAATGCAAACTAGTACAGCCACTATGGAGAACAGTGTGGAGATTCCTTAAAAAACTGGAAATAGAACTGCCTTATGATCCAGCAATCCCACTGCTGGGCATACACACTGAGGAAACCAGAAGGGAAAGAGACACGTGTACCCCAATGTTCATCGCAACACTGTTTATAATAGCCAGGACATGGAAGCAACCTAGATGCCCATCAGCAGATGAATGGATAAGAAAGCTGTGGTACATATACACAATGGAGTATTACTCAGCCATTAAAAACAATACATTTGAATCAGTTCTAATGAGATGGATGAAACTGGAACCTATTATACAGAGTGAAGTAAGCCAGAAAGAAAAACACCAATACAGTATACTAACGCATATATATGGAATTTAGAAAGATGGTAACAATAACCCTGTGTACGAGACAGCAAAAGAGACACTGATGTATAGATCAGTCTTATGGACTCTGTGGGAGAGGGAGAGGGTGGGGAGATTTGGGAGAATGGCATTGAAACATGTAATATCATGTATGAAACGAGTCGCCAGTCCAGGTTCGATGCACGGTACTGGATGCTTGGGGCTGGTGCACTAGGACGACCCAGAGGGAGGGGAGAGGAGGGAGGAGGGAGGAGGGTTCAGGATAGGGAACGCGGGTATACCTGTGGTGGATTCATTTTGATATTTGGCAAAACTAATACAATATTGTAAAGTTTAAAATAAAATTAAAAAAAAAAAAAAAAGAACCACATGCATGAGGGAGCAAGGTTGCATGGGGTCCTGACCATTCATACATCAAGAGAACACCATCACAAGGCCAGAGGGTCATCCTCATGAGTCCGAGGGCACAGGGGAGGCCACTGATCTTCTGAGGGTGGTTCTGTAGCTGAATCTGGGCAGGGAGAGAGTGCTTCCCTTGGAAAGGCCTAGAACATTCCACTCACAGGCTTCCCTGGTGGCTCAGTGGTAGAGAATCCTCCTGCCAGTGCAGGAGACATGGGTTCAATCCCTGGTCCAGGAAGACCCCACGTGCCTCGGAGAATCTAAACTGATGCCCCACAACTACTAAGCCTGTGCTCTAAGAGCCCACACGCTGCAACTGCTGAAGCCTGTGCCCTTGAGCCCGTGCTCAGCAATGAGAGAAGCCACTTCAGTGAGAAGCCCAACACTGAAACAGAGTCGACCACCTCCCCACGCCACCCCACCCGCCACCCCCCACAACTAGAGAAAGCCCGCGCAGAGCAATCAAGATAGAGGGCAACCAAAACTAAAGAAATTAAGTATTTTTTTTAAATTGATGATTCATTGCTTTGTTCCACTGAAGGTAAATCATGAAAATCAAAAGAAAAGAAATTTCTGCTCAGGAGGCCGTGGTCCTCAGTGTTCTGGCCCAGGATAGTCTGTGCCCGACGATAACATTCCTGGGGACAGTTTGTCACCAGAAAGGGCCCAAAACACATGACTTAGGGGGAAAGACCCAGTAAGAAGTTCTGAACATGCTTGGTAGGGAAGAAAGGCTGCAAAATGGCCCAGAGCCTGGGAGATGAGGGTGGAGGGAAAGACTACCCTTGCAAATGCCTGAATTAGTCATGAAAGCATCAGAGGCTGAGCTACAATGCACAGGTTGGATTTCACAGATATGGTCACCGTGGTGCTGTTGCTCATGCCTGTTGGAGGAACTGGCCCAACAGAACTCACATTCCCAGGCCATGGGTTATAGACAGAGCACAGCGGGGCCCAGACCTTGAGGAGCACGAGACCACTTGAGAGGGCCCATGAGCAATGGGTCCCGGGCCCAGCCCTCGGCAGCCCTGTCACTTCCAGTGAGTCCCTGGGATGCTGATGCTACTGGTCTGCAGTCCACGCTCTGTGCTGGCACCTGTCTTCGCTTCCACCTCCAGGTACCCCTGAGGCTCTGCTGACACTCAGCACCTGGCTCTGGGAGCAGCATTTGCCTGGGAAGTCTGCCCCCAGAGACCAGTTCAGTTCAATTCAATTGCTCAGTTGTGTCCGACTCTTTCGACCTCATGGACTGGAGCACACCAGGCTTCCCTGTCCGTCACCAACTCCCAGAGCTTACTCAAATTCATGTTCATTGAGTTGGTGATGCCATCCAACCATCTGATTCTCTGTCCTCCCCTTCTCCTCCTGCTTTCATCTTTTCTATGAGTCAGTTCTTCGAATCAGATGGCCAAAGGATTGGAGCTTCAGCTTCAACATCAGTCCTTCCAATGAATATTCAGAGTTGACTTCCTTTAGGATTGACTGCTTTGATCGCCTTGCTGTCCAAGGTACTCTCAAGAGTCTTCTCCAACACAATTCAAAAGCATCAATTCTTCAGCACTCAGCATTCCTTATTGTACAACTCTAACATCCATACTTGACTACTGGAAAAACCATAGGTTTGATTATATGGACCTTTGTTAGCAAAGTAATGTCTCTGCTTTTTAATATGCTGTCTAGGTTGATCATAGCTTTTCTTCCAAGGACCAAGTGTCATTTAATTTCATGGCTGCAGTCACCATCTGCAGTGATTTTGGAGCCCCCAAAATAAAGTCTCTCAATGTTTCCACTGTTTCCCCATCTATTTGCCACAAAGTGATGGGACCAGATGCCATGATCTTAGTTTTCTGAATGTTGAGTTTTAAGCTAACTTTTTCACTCTCCTCTTTCACTTTCATCAAGAGGCTCTTTTGTTCTTCTTCACTTTCTGCCATAAGGGTGGTGTCATCTGCATATCTGAGGTTGTTGATATTTCTCCCAGCAATCTTGATTCCAGCTTGTGTTTCATCCAGTCCAGAATTTCTCATGATGTACTCTGCATATAAGTTAAATAAACAGGGTGACAATATACAGCCTTGATGTACTCCTTTCCCAATTTGTAACCAGACCACTGTTCCATGTCTGGTTCTAACTGTTGCTTCTTGACCTGCATACAGGTTTCTCAAGAGGCAGGTCAGGTGTTCTAGTATTCGCATCTCTTTAAGAGCTTCCCATAGTTTGTTGTGATCCACACAGTCAAAGGATTTGGCATAGTCAATAAAGCAGATGTAGATGTTTTTTCTGGAATTCTCTTGCTTTTTATGATCCAATGGATGTTGGCAATATGATCTCTGGTTTCTCTGCCTTTTCTAAATCCAGCTTGAACATCTGGAAGTTCACAGTTCATGTACTGTTGAAGCCTCACTTGGGAGAATTTTGAGCATTTCTTTGCTAGCATGTAAAATGAGTGCAATTTTGCAGTAGTTTGAATATTGCTTGGCATTGCCTTTCTTTGGGATTGGAATGAAAACTGACCTTTTCCGGTCCTGCGGCCACTGCTGAGTTTTCCAAATTTGCTGGCATATTGAGTGCAGCACTTTCACAGCATCATCTTTTAGGATTTGAAATAGTTTAACTGGAATTCCATCACCTCCACTAGCTTTGTTTGTAGTCATGCTTCCTAAGGCCCACTTGACTTCACATTCCAGGACGTCTGGCTCTGGGTGAGTGATCACACCATCATTGTTATCTGGGTCATTATGATCCTTTATGTATAGTTCTCTGAATTCTTGCCACCTCTTCTTAATATCTTCTGCTTCTGTTAGGTCCATACCATTTCTGTCCTTTATTGTGCCCATTTTTGCAAGAAATGTTCCCTTGGTATCACTACAATTTCTTGTAATTGGGCCCAGAGACGTGATAATCTTGTACTAATATCAGGGTCATTTTTCAAAGGGTGTGTAAAGTGAAGGTTGCACTAGTGGTAAAGAATTCACCTGCCAATGCAGGTTAGATGCAAGAGACTCGGGTTCTATCCCTGGTTGGGGAAGATCTCCTGGAGGAGGAAACGGCAACCCACTCCAGTATTCTTGCCTGGAGAATCCCGGGGACAGAGGAGCCTGGCGGGCTGCAGTCCATAAGGTGGCACAGCGTTGGACATGACTGAAAGAACTTAGCATGCACGCAAAGTGAGATAAGTCAGATAGAGAAGGAGAAATATCATATGCCATCCCTTGTGTGGAATTTAAAAAGAAATGATACAAATGAACTTACAAAACAGGAATGACTCACAGACTTAGAGAATGAACTTGTGGTGGCTGGTGGCGGGGGAGCAGGGGCACAGGGATAGTTAGGGAGTTTGGGATGGACATGTAGACATTGCTATGTTTAAAATGGATAACCAACAAGGACCCACTGTATGGCATAGGGAACTCTGTTCAGTGCTATGTGGCAGCCTGGATGGGAGAGGGGTTTAGGGGAGGAAGGATACATGTATATGTTCGGCTGAGTCCCTTGGCTGTTCACCTGAAACTATCACAACATTTTAATCGGCTTTACTTTTTTTTTTTTTTTCTGGTACGTTTTTTTTTTTTTTTTTTTAAACTTTACATAATTGTATTAGTTTTGCCAAATATCAATCAGCTTTACTTTAACAGAAAAGGGTTTTTAGTTTTTTTTTTTTCTTTTTAAATAAAGGGGTGTGTGGGAGGTCAAGTTGATGACACAGGCCCAAGAAGCCACACCTTTCCCTGCAGACGACAAGGCAGCCTGGACTGTGGTCCCCTTCCCAGACAGAGGAGTCTCCCTGCTGGAACTAGGGAGGAAGGAATTGATGAGGAGGAAACACAGACCTTGATTTCAACATCTGTGAGGTTTGGTTTCATTGTACTTCAATTTACAAGGGCAAAGTAACTTAATCTTTGGACTTTAATGTCTTCTCAGGAACTAGACCATGGGAAAAGGCTGAAAATCAAACGTGGGACTACAGGATAATACCTTGTGTGTGTGTTGGACACAAAACCACAAGCAAGAGGCTCCATTTATGTGCAGCACTAGCTTCCAACTGCTAATGCTTCCCAGGTTTATGGTGACTGTTCTACTGGCTTGACTGTGCTTAACAAACGCTGTTTCAGCCATGTGATCCAGCAGTCCCACTCTAGGGCATGTATCCAGACAAAATTATGATTCAAAACAATACGTGTGTCCCTATGTTCACGGCAGCACTGTTCGCAATAGCCAAGGCATGGAAGCAGCCTAAATGTCCATCAGCAGATGAATGGGTAAAGAAAATGTGGTGCATGGACACAATGGAATATTACTCAGCCAAAAAAAGAACAAAATAATGCCGTTTGCTCCAACATGGATACAACCAGAGATTATCATACTAAGTGAAGTAAGTCAGAAAGAGGACAAATTTCATGACATCCTTATACGTGGAACCTAAAATATGATAGGAACAAACGTACATGTGAGACAGACTCACAGAGAACAGACTTGTGGTTGCTGAGGGGGCGAGGGTTGGGGAGGGTGGAGTGGGAGTCTGAGGTTAGCAGAGGATGGACAAACAAGGTCCTTCTGCATAGCACAGACTATATTCACTATCCTATGATAAAAGTGGAAGACAATGAAGTCACTCAGTCGTGTCCAACTCTTGGTGACCCCATGGACTGTAGCCTACAAGGCTCCGTCCTTGAGATTTTCCAGGCAAGAGTACTGGGGTGGGTTGCCATTATCCTTCTCCAGGGGATCTTCCCGACTCAGGGATCTAACCCTATGATAAACCATAATGGAAAAGAACATTTTAAAAAGAATGTATAACATATGCATAACAAAATCACTTTGCTGTACAGCAGAAATTAACACAAACATAAAACTCAGCTATACTTAAAATATTAAAACTGAAAAAAAAAAAGGATATTTGACCATCTCCTTGAAAAGAATAAAACTAGGAGCCTCTCTGTTTGGCTGGCACTTTACTTTTGGCCGTCTGATTTCCTTGCATATCATGTGATGCGCTGTGTCAGACTAACTGGGCATAAATGTATTAACCACTTGTTTCTGAGGCTTTGATATCCAGGCCTTGCTTGCTCTGAAGGGACTTCCCCTCCCCAGGCTAGCCAATTCCCAGAGCATGTGTTTCGAACAGTCCACACACCAAACATCTCCTTTATCAGCTTTCACATTCTGGGCCACCCTTTACCTGCCCCAACCCACACACCAGACCACCAGGGACAGCCCCGTGCCCCAGAGCCCACTGAAATGATTCAGACGAGCTGCCACTAAGCCCACTTCCCCTGCCTCACCGATTCCTTCCATAGGAACCACACTAAGGGCTCTCTCCTCGGCCCCCTGACCCACACCGGTGCTTCCCCGTGTGACCCTACAAGGTACGGCATGCCGCTTCTCTTGGGATCTGTGAGTAACACGCCATCTTTCCAGTGACACTCATCTCTTGATCTGCTGGCCTCACCAGCCCTGAATAATAATAAAACCTACATTTTCATGTGGTTACTGGGGACAGGAAACACAGTCAGGTGAATTTCCAGCTCTGAGTAGATCGTGGTTTTGCTGCTAATCTCATTCCCATCATGTTCTGAATCATTTCTGAGCCTTCTGGAGGCTAAATGAATGTTGTCCGACAGCAGGCTCAGAATGATCTGGAAAGTACACCTGTATTTCCAGGACTGAGCAGGACTGTATTGGTGGGCTGCTCACCTCCATCCCCGTGGGGTAAGCAGGGCCCTGGCTGGAGTCCCATGAGCCAGGAGAACAAGCCCCAGCGAAGGCGACAGGACCACTTGGCTCCCATGTCTGGGTTTGGTGCTTCCTCCCGTGTGGAGGTACCCCCATGAGTCACTCTGGTCCCCTCACAGATTCTAGATGAGTGGGGAGAGGAGCTGGACACACGTAGCTCAGCGCTTCTCGGCAGCCAGGCTGTGCTTCCCCCCCCCCCACCCCTAAAGACAAATATTTGCCCTGCCCCTTCCTCCCACGTTCTTGAAAAGAACTTGCCCCCAGCTGTTCTCAACTGTGCCGAGTTCTGGAATCCAGTCTTAGGCAACCCTTTGTGGCTGCACATCTAAGCCACCTTCTCTGGGAAATAATATTTAAACTCCTTGGTTTCCTCATCTCTCAAACATGAGTTACAGTATCCACCTTGCAGATTTTTTTTTGAGGATTAAATTAGGTAAAACATAGAAAATCTTGCACATTTACAGACGCTTAAATGTCTGTTTCCCCTTGTCCATTCTTGCTTTTTTTCTCCTCTCTCTCCCACATCAACAGTTTTTCTCTCCCAGTCCCTGCCTCTGGCCAAGCAGCTCCTGGCCTCCCGGAGCCCGAGTCCTGGGCCTCCCTCAGGGCTTACAGCCGAGCTGTTTCTGAAGAAGCAGTGGTCAGCACCCCTGGGAGTCTCTCTGCAGGAGGGTTGATCTGGTTTTTCTCTGTCTGCCAAAGAATGAGGAAGTGGTTTCGGCAGGCAGCCAGGGAGGAGGAGGGTGGCTCCATGGCCAGACCCGTGGGAGAGAGGCTATCAGGCCACCAGCACCACCGTTGTGATGCCTGGAACAGGGGGCCCTACAACAGTACGAGGCGGCTCCTGACACCATAGCTGACAGAGGCTGCAGCCCGGGGAGGGGGCAGCTGGGCCGCTTGCTCCCCAGTCAGGTCACCCCAGAACACTCTGCAGGGTGACAGCGCTCTCAGAGGCCAGCAGCTGTAACAAGGGGCCCCGACAAGATGGCATGAGTGACAGGTGCCAGTGGGGATGGAGGGGCAGACAAGAACAGGTAAGAAACCACAAAAGCTCAAGCCCCTTTTCATGTCAGAGTGAGCCATGGTGAGAGCCATGGAAACAACCACAGCGAGTTTGGGAGCAGGATCAGGAAAAGGGAAAATCGAAGGGTCTCACTGAGGCCATCCCGTTTGTTCACACAGGCTCACGAGTCCCCGGAGAACTCAGGTCACACACAATTTATCCATCCCCCCAGCAGACACTTCCTCAGTGCCTGTGGGAGCTGGGGATACATCAGAGAGCAAGAACACCTCGCCATCACGGTAGACAGACAACCCAGCCTTCTCCGAGAAGCACCTATCTGCTCCCGAAGCATTTGAAATGCTTGAGACATCAAATTTCATTTCTCACGCAGAAATTATTGTTGATACCTGGTCCAGGTGTCCACTGTCATCCTCAGGCAGTCCTTGGGCTGGTGGGATGGGATGACCTCGGGCTTGTTTTTCCTATGGGCAGCAGAGAAGTGTAAGGTGGTCAGATGCTATCTCCCCTCGCCCCCACATTTTGTAGGAGGAGGTGAAAAAATTCACCTTAGGAAAGTGAAACCAATGGAATCAAAGTAAAATGGATGAGATCAGCCACATTAAGAAACCATCTTGTTTCTTTTTGTTTAATTTGGACTCAGGGGCTCAGAATTAGATTAATCAGAATCTTTGGTTCAGGGCACATACTCTTAAGCGGCCTGTTTCTTGACCTGTTTGATAAAAATAAAAGCCCACCACTCAGTATAAAAGCCAGGGCATTCTTGGTGGCTCAGTGATAAAGAATTCACTTGCAATGCAATGCAATACAGGGATGTGGGTTTGATCCCTGAATCACAAAGACCCTCTGGAGAAGGAAATGGCAACCCACTCCAGTATTCTTGCCTGGGAAATCCCACGGACAGAGGAGCCTGGTGGGCTGCAGTCCATGGGGCTGCAAACAGTTGTACCTGACTTAGTGACTAAACAACAGTGTGACAGCCAGCACTTGAGGAAACTTACACCTCCCTCCGTATCTCCACCCTGGTCCTACCTGTCACCTGATGACGTCACTATCCTGAAACTTACATTTCTCATCTCCTGCTTTCTTAAGTGTCAGTCACTCAGCTGTGTCCAACTGTGTGTGACCCCATGGACTGTAGCCCGCCAGGCTCCTCTGTCCATGGGATTCTCCAGGCCAGAATACTGGAGCGGGTTGCTATTCCCTTCTCCAGGGGATCTTCCCAACCCGGGGATCAAACCTGGGTTTCCCACATCGCAGGCGGATTCTTTACCAGCTGAGCCACCAGGGAAGCCTGCTTTCTTAAAAGTACAGGCAATTTTAAATGCTTCAAATCACATATGTGCTCTTTAAATACAGATACATTCACATACAGTTAAAATAGTTTTATCGTATGTGTTCAGATACAAATTTGAATGTATGTTAATATATGTGCATGTATGTATTTAGAGAGTTTAGTTTTAGTTGTTTTCCACTTTCTATAAAAGAATGTATGTGCGTGCTCGGTTTTGTCCAACTCTTCGCAACACCATGAAATGTAGCCTGCCAGGTTCCTCTGTCCATGGGATTTCCCAGGCAAGAATGCTGGAATTGCCATTTCCTTCTCCAGGGGATCTTCCCAACCCGGGGCTCAAACCTCAGGTATCCTGCATTGGCAGGGAGGTTCTTTACCGCTGAGCCACCAGGGAAGATCATATAAAAGGACATCATTCTACAAATCAATGTTTCTGGGATTTGATATTTCTTCAAGAATATCTTTCTAAGAGTCAACTGCAGGTAGCTGTCCTTTATTCATTTTAACCTTTGCAGAAGATTGCACTGTGCTATGACATCTCAGTTTATGTAGCCATTGTCTTGTCTAGTGGGTATCTGCGTTGCTTCTACGCTCTGACGGAAACTTTTTTTTTTTAAACTTTACATAATTGTATTAGTTTTGCCAAATATCAAAATGAATCCGCCGGTCATGTGTGCAGGACATTCCTTACACCAATCTCTCTATAAAAGTTTCTGTCACAGGGGAACACATGTATACCTGTGACGGAAACTTTTATAGAGAGATTGGTGTAAGGAATGTCCTGCACACATGACCGGTGTAAGCAACGGTCAGCACACGGCCAGTCTTATTCCACGTGCATCACTCCCACTCCAGCGCTAGACTGTGCATGCGTGCTAAGTCGCTTCTGTCATGTCTCACTCTGCAGCCCCATGGACTGCAGCCCACCAGGCTCCTCTG
Organism: Bos javanicus; assembly: GCF_032452875.1. Lineage (NCBI taxonomy): Eukaryota > Metazoa > Chordata > Mammalia > Artiodactyla > Bovidae > Bos > Bos javanicus. The sequence continues at coordinate 6,929,783 of NC_083878.1, read as the reverse complement.
TCCAAAGGATTCTTCAGGCAAGAATACGGAGTGGGTTGCCATTTCCTCCTCCAGGGGATCTTCCCAACCCAGGGATCAAACCCACATCTCCTAAATCTCCTACACGGGGAGGCGGGTTCTTTGCCACTAAGGCCTCCCGGGAAGCCCAGGTGTCCCACTTACCCCTGGATATGATCATAAATCAGTGCCCCAGACTCCCCGAGTGTCTCCCACTTTCTCTGACAATGTGACCCAGACTTCAAATCTTCAGAGAGGAGAGGAAATGCATAAGGGAGCTGTCAGGTAGAGTCTGGTAGTGGTGGCTCTCCTGGCTGCAGGCTGCTCCTTTTCTGGGTCATGGCTGAAGCCGCCCAGATCTGAAGGTGGGGTGAAGAGCCCGCAAGGAGGGACCCCAGGAGGGAAGCAGGATGAATGCCACGTGGCCCCCGAGCTGAAGACCCAGCAAAGGAGAAACATCTGGAGCAGCCGTTCACAAGGCTCTCACCTGTCCACCATCTCCAACCTCACTTTCCACTCCTTCACGTGAAAGTTCCTGATGGATGCAAAAGACCTCTGCCTGCTCCATCTCACGTCTCTCTCTTCACCAGCTTTGAAAACAGGCAAAGAAGGGGAGAGATGATAGTAACAGGGAATCTAAAATGAAGGGTCAAAACTGCCCATCATCTCCTTGTCTAAACCAGCCATCTGCAAACCTTTTCTGTAAAGGGCCAGAGGGTAAATTCTCCAGCCAGAACTCCACTACTCAGCCCCACCTTCAAAGAGCCAGGGTAGCCGTGGACGGTCCATCCACAGATAGGCCTTCCTGTGTCCTGATAAAACTGAATTTATAGAAACAGAGGCCATGTTGGATTTGGCCAGAAAACTCATCTGCTGACCTTTGGTCTAAACATTTACTTCTAAATGTTTAGAAGTAATGGTTCTAAGTAAATGGTCTAAATATTTACTTCTGTCTATTCCTAGGTGTTTTTGTTTTTGTTTTTGTTTTTGCCTTGCCACTCAGCTTGTAGGATCTTAGTTTCCCCAACCAGAGGTGAAACCCGACCTCCACAGCAATGAAAGCCCCGGAGTCCTAACCACTGGACTGCCAGGGAATTCCCACTATGGTTTTTGATTATTAAAGAGCCAAAGACTCAAAAAATAATAATAATAAATAAACAAAAAGAGAAGAAGACTCTATTAAAGACTCCAGGGTCAGGCCTGTTACTATCTCCATTTTTCAGATAAGAAGACTGACCTACCATGAGATGAAAGGGCTCGTGCAGGATCACGAAGGCAGCTTGACGTGAACCTAAGAAACATGTGTTCAAAGTCTCTGGGTTTTGTTTTTCTCCTTGTCTCAATGCAAACAAATTTTAACATCGCTGCAACCATTTAAACTGCATGGGCCCAGGACGCAAGAGTAGCTCCTCTCTTGCTCTCTGTGCGTCCCACACGTGAATCATATGGACTTCCCCTATGCCCACTCACACGAGAGTGCTCTCCCTCTGCTCCAGGCCCAAGACTGTTCTGATCCTTAGGCCAGAAGGGCTCCACCTGCTAGCTTATTAAGGGGAAATGTCTTTAACCTGAGGGCCTGTGAGGTCAGGCCCGAAGCTGGTTTCTCGGGTAACCAATAAGCCAATCTGCATCAGTTCCCTTTAGAACCGGTAGCTTTCTGCTCTTCACTGGTAGCTCAGCTTAAGGAATCTGCCTGCAATGCAGGAGACTCAGGTTCAACCCCCAGGTTGGAAAGATCCCCTGAGAAGGAAATGGCAACCCACTCCAGTATTCTTGCCTGGGAAATCCCATGGACAGAGGAGCCTGGTGGGCTGCAGTCCATGGGGTGGCCAAGAGTTGGACACGACTGAGCAACTAACACTTCCTGCTCCCCCAGGAGCGAAAACTGCCACCCTGTGCTGCTAGCCAGCCATGGTGGGTGGTGGCTCCAGGCCACTTGGCCCCATCCAACAAGCCACTCATGTCTCTGCCACCGTTTCCAAGCTTTCTTGGGTCTCCAGGCTGGGCAATTACAAGGCTTGCAGACCTGTGGGGTGCAGTCCAATTGTATAAGACAACTTCTGTTTTGCATACAAACTTACTTTAATATTATTAATATCCTGGTCTCAGAATCTTGATAATTATCACTTATTACTGAGGCATAATGTTTCATCATCAGGGTGGTAAGTTTCACTGAATGCTATCTCCTATTTTACTGAATCAGGTCCTAAGTTCCCAGGAATAGCAGTACTGGGCATCTCTATGGTCCTCATAGTGGGGTACCGCAGAGGGGAAACTTGTGGCATTTGCCAATTTCTGTGATGTAAATTCTCCTACCAGAGTTGGTTTTAAGCTACAGATGACATCACTGAACAGAGTAGAGAGGAGATGACACACTGGCTCTTTAAGAAGGTGCAAGCTGGTCCCAGGTGGTGCAGTGATAAAGAACCTGCCTGCCAACAGGAGATGCGGGAGACTCTGTTTCGATCCCTGGGTCAGGAAGATCCCTTGGGGTAGGAAATGGCAGCCCACTCCAGTAATCTTGCCTGGAAAATTCCACAGATGGAGGAGCCTGGAGGGCTACAGTCCACGAGGTCGCAAAGAGTCAGATGCGACTGAACCCACACTCACAGGACTGGAAGCTGGTCCCAGCACCCCACTGGCATCGCGGGTATACCTTGTCACCTCCCAGTGCCAATGTATACATGGTATCACAGGGTGTGAGGGTGACTGTTTTGTAATGATCTTGGTATCACCTTTTAACACTGGATAGTAGAGGATGAGATGGTTGCATGGCATCACCAGCTCAATGGACATGAGTTTGAGCAAACTCCAGGAGATGCTGAAGGACAGGAAAGCCTGGTGTGCTGCAGTCCATGGGGTCACAAAGAGTTAGACAGGACTTAGCAACTGAACGACAGCAAAAGTATGTGAGTGCTTCTTTAATTCATCTCTGATTATTACGGAAACCACAGTTCCTCGGTGCTTGTTTCCTCTGCAATTCTTTACTCATGTTCTTTTATCTGTTCAGTTCTGACACCTTTCTTAAAACCTTGAATCCCTCTGAAAATTATAGTTATTAATGCCTTGATCTTGCTTGATGCAGTTTCTTTGACATTTTGCTTTTATTGTTCTATTATGCAGAAATCGTAACATAATGAATCCTGTCCATCTATTGCTATAAAGAGAATTCATCCTATTTTCTTCTATTCTACAAATAATTATTAAATGCACAGTGAACAGCAGGCTTGATTCTAGGTACTGGGAGTATAGTTGAGACCAAAATAACATCTCTGCCCTCAAGGATCTCCCATGCTGGTGGGGAAAACAGACATAAAATAAACAAGCAAATATAAAACGGAAGGTCTGGTGTGGGTAAGAGCAAAAATGACACAAAGCACAGCTGGTGGGGGGACACAGAAGGATGGAAGTAGAGGGGCTCTTGTTTAACTTATACGCAGAGGACATCGTGGGAAACGTTGGGCCGGAAGAAGCACAAGCTGGAATCAAGATTGCCGGGAGAAATATCAATAACCTCAGATATGCAGATGACACCACCCTTATGGCAGAAAGTGAAGAGGAACTAAAAAGCCTCTTGAAGAAAGTGAAAGAGGAGAGTGAAAAAGTTGGCTTAAAGCTCAACATTCAGAAAACGAAGATCATGGCATCCAGTCCCATCACTTCATGGGAAATAGATGGGGAAACAGTGGAAACAGTGTCAGACTTTATTTTGGGGGCTTCAAAATCACTGCAGATGGTGATTGCAGCCATGAAATTAAAAGACGCTTACTCCTTGGAAGGAAAGTTATGTCCAACCTAGATAGCATATTCAAAAGCAGAGACATTACTTTGCCAACAAAAGTCCATCTAGTCAAGGCTATTGTTTTTCCTGTGGTCATATGTGGATGTGAGAATTGGACTGTGAAGAAAGCTGAGCGCCGAAGAATTGATGCTTTTGAACTGTGGTGTTGGAGAAGACTCTCGAGAGTCCCTTGGACTGCAAGGAGATCCAACCAGTCCATTCTAAAGGAGATCGGTCCTGGGTGTTCTTTGGAAGGACTGATGCTAAAGCTGAAAGTCCAATACTTTGGCCACCTCATGCAAAGAGTTGACTCATTGGAAAAGTCTCTGCTGCTGGGAGGGATTGGGGTCAGGAGGAGAAGGGGACGACAGAGGATGAGTGGCTGGATCGCATCACCGACTCAATAGACGTGAGTCTGAGTGAAGTCTGGGAGTTGGTGATGGACAGGGAGGCCTGGCGTGCTGGGATTCATGGGGTTGCAAAGAGTTGGACATGACTGAGCTACTGAACTGAACTGAACTATAAGGGCCTTTGGGAAGATCACATTTGAACAAAGACTTGAATAGGTAAAGGAGTGAGTCATGCCAATTTCTCTGCAATTTGATTTTTAAATTTAACTCATTAACTTAGCAGGAATTTATTTTTGGTATATTATATAAAAGAGGCTGTGATTTTTTTCCCCACAATGTGTATAAACCATCTCAACACTCTTCCTCTTTATTTTCAGGAGTTTAATTATGAAAGCTGAATCCATTTCTCCATTTACTGGTACGTTACGTATTTTTCAGACCATCTATTTGAAATTACCATTTTCTGGACCATCCTTTTAAAAAGCATTTACCAGTTCTTGAGGATTCTTCCCCTTTAGTATTTCTAAATCATCCTTTCCAGTTTCGAGATAAAATTCCACCCTTCCAAAAGGAAAACCACGCCCTCACTATTTTTGTATCTAGAACATCTGCCATAGAACATAGTCAACATAGAACTTTTAACAAACTTTTATGAAATGAATAAATGAATTTCAAAACTCATTTTGATGTTTTCAACTCTTATTCAAAGAGCGCCTCACACCCACCCACACGCACCCTGGTTCCCGTGATCTGGTTTCACAGTAAACATTACGTGGACATTTCAGTCTTTCACTACAAACCCACTATAAACACAGTAGCTTTGGTAAATAACTGAGGAAAAGAACAGCATCCTTCACAAAGCTGAGCCGCTCCCGTTGGAAAGGACATGGTTTGATTTGAACTATTTTATTTCCTTTATTTTACTCGGATAGGATTGCGAATCTGGATGGCCAGTCTTTAACTCCATCAAACCATAGGCTTTTCCAGTTCTGCGTTTATACCGTCTGTGCATCCATATGCCCCCCAGAACCAAGACGATGAGGGACAGCGGGGCAAGCATGATCTCCCAGGAGAACGTGGCGGCTGTAGGAAGAACAGAGACACGTGAGCGGTGAACAAGCTCCTGTGGCCAAATGGGACACTGCCGTGCACTCTACAGAGAAGGACGCCCAGATCAAGAGTACTGAGAATGACATTGACGGCATTATGGAAACAAGGAAGGTAAACAGGAATTTCCTGGCAATCCAATGGTTCACTAGAAAAGCCCCAGAAGCTGGGCGAGACTGCAGGCAAAAGGAGAAGGGGATGGCAGACGATGAGTTGGTTGGATGGCATCACCGACTCAATGGACATGAGTTTGAGCAAACTCTGGGAGACGGTGAGGACAGGGAAGCCTGGCGTGCTGCAGTCCGTGAGGTCACAAAGAGTCAGACATAGTGACTGAACAACCAGTGGTTAAGACTCCAAGCTTCCAGTATAGGGGGCATGGGTTTGATCGCTGGTTGGGGAAGATCCCATGTGCCCCACAGTGGGTAAAGAAATAAATAACAACAACAACAAAGTCAGGTAGAACAAATATCCAGCAGAGAGAAGCAGTGTGGATTTCGGCGGGGGTGGGGCATGTGTCAAGGTCTAATTTTGTTCCACCTGCTGGACTGTATGCAGTAAGGGGTCTATCGAGGTCTTTGCTGGCTAACTGTGATGTCGCCAGGGTATAATATGTCCTTTTCCGGGGAGCCTGGGTGTCAGGAAGAGTCAGTAAAGTAACAAAGGAAAAGAAAAATCTGGGATAAAGGAGCTTTAGGTGTCAAGATTATTGCCTGGATCCAGCTGTTTTTAATTCTGTTCCTTTGCAGCTCTGTGTTATGAAAATATAGGAAGCAAGTGTTGATTAAAAGTTAACAAGTGCTGCAGGAGAGGGATAAATTGGGAGGTTGGAATTGGCATATACACACTATATAGAATAGATTACTAACAAGGACGTGCTGTATGGCACAGGGAACTCTACCCAATACTCTGCAATAACCCATACGGGAAAAGAATCCAGAAAAGAATAGATACGTGTGTATGTATAACTGAATCACTGAGCTGTACACCTGAAAATAATACAACATCATAAACCACCTATACTCCAAAATATAATAAAAATTAAATTTTAGAAAGTTAACAAGTATATTTTAACACTTTAAAATGGTGACTGTTGTGGTATGTGAATAATATCTCAATAAAATAAATATAAAAGCACAAAAAAGAGTAAAGATGGAATTAGAGAAGGTGTAGTTCAGATGTAGAGAACAAATGCATGGATACCAAGAGGGAACAGTAGAGGTGGGGGATGAACTGGGAAGTTGGGATTGACATATATACACGATTGACACTGTATAAAACATGATTAATGAGAATCTACTGTATAGCACAGGAAACTCTACTCAGTGCTCCGTGGTGACCTAAAAGGGAAGAAAATCCAAAAAAGGAGGAGATAAATGTAAACATATAGCTGATTCACTTTGCTGTACAGCAGAAATTAATACATGGTAAAGCAACTATGCTCCAATAAAAATTGATGAAAAGGTTAACAAGTATATTACTTGTTAGATTCACAAAAGAGGCTCTGATTATTGATCACACATGGATGAGGAGGCCAGAATTCTACATTTCTGAGATACTATTTATCCTACTCTGCCGATTTTCGGGAAAAAACACATTCTCAGGCAATTTCTCCAGATGATTCTTGCATCTTAAAATTCCACAAACCTAGTGAAGCTTTCGTTTTTGGAGCCACTATTGGGAGGCACCTCTGAGCCCTGGTGGAAGCTTTCAGCTGTGAGCTCTGTGGTCAGTCAGGCTTTGGCCTCCCCCCGAAAGAATTTCACTGGGTAGGTCTGGGGGTGAACCCAGGATTCTGCATTGTCAACCAGTGGCTCAAGCAGGGCATGCTGGTGTGTACAGAGAATGGTTGCAGAGAAGTTACACTGTGTGGTCATTCCTGCCCTAAGGCTAATCCAGATCCTCAACTGTCCATTAAAAGCTTTCCTGATGTTTCAAGTTAAGGAATTCAGTGCTTTTCTCTGTATGGGAAGATGCAAGAGTCTGGGCTAACTAAAACCATCCTTTCCTATACATCTCAGCTTTCTGGGGCCAGTATCTGGTGGTTTTTCACATCCTCCCCCCACCCACCCCAAGCTCCTCCATGGTCACTGTAGGAAGTGGGTGCAGCCTGGTGGGGGCCTGGATCATAGGTATTGTTCTTTCTGGGTGCCCTCCAGAAATAACTCTCAACTTAAAAAAAACTTGTCCGCAGCTGCCTCCTCTGCAAACACCCAAATGTAGGGGGGCTTGTGTTTACTGATTGTGATGAAGTCAGGGTAAGGTCCCCAGTGGGAATCACTTTGTCTCTTCCCTTCTTGTCCTTCGAGCAGCTGACAGACTACATCACTTACACCTCCCTTTTCTGCTCAGCACTCAAACACTGAGAAGAAATCGATCTTTCAAAGTGATTTTTTTTAATTTTAAAAGTTGCTCAGTTGTGTCCGACTCTTTGCAACCCCATGGACTATAACAGTCCATGGAATTCTCCAGGCCAGAATACTGGAATGGGTAGCCTTTCCCTTCTCCAGGGGATCTTCCCAACCCAGGGATCAAACCCAGGTCTCCCACATTCCAGGAGGATTCTTTACCAGCTGAGCCACGTCAAAAGGATAATCAGGTTTTTCTTTCCTCCTTGTTTCAATGTTCTTCCATGAGCAGTGAGTTGATCTAGCTACAGTCTTGCACTTTATTTCCTAATGTTGTTGTTTAGTCACTCAGTTTTGTCCAATTCCTTGTGACCCCATGGACTATAGCCCGCCAGGCTCCTCTGTCCATGGGATTTTCCAGGCAAGAATAGTGGAGTGGGTTGCCATTCCCTTCTCCAGGGGATCTGCCCAACCCAGGGATCAAACCCCTTTCTCCTGCATCACAGGCAGATTCTTTACCACTAAGCAACCAGAGAAGCCCTATTTCCTGGTGACTGATAGCTTTAACCCTAAACCCACTTGAGCTCTGGGTACCTCCCAATCCCCAGTCCTGGGAGGATGAAGTTTCTCAACCTCAGGATGAAAAACCTCCCACCCGCCTCGAGGGGTCAGGGAAGCACACTGGCCCTGCTGATCCGGCAGAACCACAGGAAACACAGGGTTTGGTTTTGTTTTTTAACCTATCACAGAACCATTTTGTCTTTTTTCCAAAAAATCAGCTTCCTCTTTAAATTTTCCTTTGAGTATAATCTCCCAAAGCCAGCCTCCACCCTACCAAAAACATTCACAAATACGGAGAGATGTGTTTTCTGAGCTCCACTAACAGAAAACTCACAGATTCACCTAAGTAACCACCTGATGAACCAGGACCTTTGTTTCACATCCACAGAGCACCCAACACTTGTCTTTCCCTTTCATGACCCGCCCCCGAAATCCATACCTTCTTTGACCGTGGTACGAAGCGTCTGGGAACTCATCGTATTACGGACAACACATTTAAAATCCGTGTGCAAATCCTCTCTTCTGACAGGATCAAAAATCAGTGGCACTTCAATGTAGTTCTCATTGTTTTCTGAGTATGCCCTGAGTGAGAAAACAGTTCAACATCCGCTGTCAAAGGCCGGCTTGTCTTCTCAATGCAGACACCTACACATCCTCAGAGCTCCGCTGGACTTAAACTGATGGCATGATTTACCAAGTTAGGGCGACTTGCCATTACAGTTGTTATTTACTTGGGAGATTTTCTAAGCCTATTCCTGAAGATAAGAGTAACTCTCAAGATGCTGGTAGCTGTGATAGGATGCTTGTGACAATGCGAACTTACAGAAGCCAGCTTCTTTGGATAAACAGGTGGGGGGGCTCACTTTTTAAGGCTCTTGATGAACAATGAACCATTGGTGGGAACAGAAATGTCTAGTCTGGGGAAATTGGACTGCATGACCAGCCAATCATTTGCATATTGAAGGGAGGGAGGGAGTTTCCAGGAATCCATCCTCCTCTGCGTCTGTTCTCATCACCATTCACTGCCAGCTCTCTGGAAGTTCAAGTTCAGAACCAAGGGCAGCAGACGTGGGGGAGGGCTCTAGTCAACATCACTGCCATTTGTAATGTTACAGGAATCCAAAGATGCCTCACATTATTTATTAGTACAAATAAAAATATCATGGCTGTGGGTCCACTAGGACTATTTTCTTTTTTCATCTATGGGGGAAAAAATAGGCTCCTTTAAGTAAATGGATAGTATGAGCAAGCTGGCATGTGGCATGTGAGTCCTGCCCAAACTTCTTGCAATGAGGATCCACAAGCAAAAGGTCATGCTAACCACACCTAATTTCTATCCACTAAACTGCATCTAGAAAGGTCATGTTGGATAGATCTTTCCAAAAAGACAAGAATTTGGCAGGCAAAAATTCAGGCAAATTCAGAGTACTGACACTACAATTTAAAAATCCTTTATAAAAAATAAATAAAATTAAAAAATAAATTAAAATCCTTTATAATTTGGAATATGGAAGGGTCTGCCTTCCTCACACAAAAAAATGGTTCCCATTTACAAGGCGTGACTGTTCTGCATTCAGAGGGAGAAAACGTTTTCCAGAGAAGGCTTATGAGAACAGAGTTCTCGCTTTCTTTCATAGCATCCTTCCTTAGAGACTGTGGTAGCTCACGGTTTCCTGAGAAATAGGCGGGGCTCAGATCCAGCTGCTACATCTCAGGGTCTCTTTAAGGGCTATGAAAATGTTGGACTCCTAAGTTGCAAAGTCAGGAATGGACACATGTTAGCTCAAAGTATTTGTTTGAAAACTGCAACACTCGAGAGAAAAAGATTTAATTAAACAACTAGAAGAAGCAACACCAACCAAGTATTAGGCTGCTACTCAACTCATAGCATTACAAGCCTTGATTCTCAAGAGTAGTTCGTGATTCTTAGCAAAGCTCAATGTCAAACATGCTAAAGATCCAACAGATTAGAATAAAAATATATATATAGGTTTGTCCTGTGGTGTGTGTGTATACGTCATATAGGATGGGTTGGCTAGGACACCGTCTGTACAAGGAAGTGACGTCTGCGGAGGGTCACAAACAGCTGTGCCCAGGGGACAAGGAAGATCCGCCCCATCACTTACTGGCGCTCGCCCTCGGTCACGCGGCCCCCGTGGTAGGCATCCTCTATGAAGGTGTTGTTGGCCATCCACCACAGCAGAGTGGTTGTGTGTATGCCGGCTCCCAGAAACACCTTACATGGGATTGTCAGCCTGGACCCTGTGACAGCAAGACAGCGCATCAGACGTCAGAACCCAGCTGGCGGACAGGGGTCACGTGTCATGCGGAGTGAATAAGTCAGACAGAGAAGGGGAAATATTATATGACATCCCTTATATGTGGATGAGCAGTGGGCCTTTCACTTCTTCTCAGACACCCTCAACACACTATTATTTTTTCTTAGAAGGAATGTTAGTTCCCGTAAGCTTTCACCTTGAGCGTCAGTATTTACTAAGCATCTCCAGCTCCTTCCTCGTGGCAGATGGAAAGCCAGAAGCAAACAGCTTCCCAAGGCCACTGGGCTCCTACAGAGCATTCTGAAGTCCCAGGCCACCTTCCTCCACAGTTCATTCTCGCTGCCTCCAAAAATCCGGGTGTGTGTGTGCATTCTCTTTGCCCACTGCTGGTCTCGGCTCTCCTGTTTGCCCAGGGCGCTCTCCACCCAGGTCGTGCTCATCTGGGATTAACCCCTTCAAAGGTCACTGTGTTCTACATGCATGGTCCAAGAGGATGCACGCACCTCAGTGTTCACTGCAGCACCATTTACAACAGCCAGGACATGGAAGCAACCTAACTGTCCACAGAGGAATGGATAAAGAAGATGTGGTATATATATACAAGGGAATATTGTGTGTGTGTGTGAGTCGCTCAGTCGTGTCTGACTCTTTGCGACCCTACGGACTGTAGTTCGCCAGGCTCCTCTGTTCATGGGACTCTCTAGGCAAGAATCCTAGAGTGGGTTTCCATTCCCTTCTCCAGGTTAATCTTCCTGACCCAGGGATTGAATCTGCATTGCAGGCAGATTCTTTACCATCCGAGCCACCAGGGAAGCCCAAAGATGTGGCACATATATACAATGGACTATCACTAAGCCATAGAAAAGAACAAAATAACGCCATTTGCAGCAACATGGATATTCGTGGAGATTGTCATGCGGAGTGAAGTGAGTCAGACAGAGAAGGAGGAATATTACATGACATCCCTTATATGTGGAGTGTAAAAAGAAATTATACAAATGAACTTACAAAACACAAACAGGCTCACAGACTTAGAGACTGAACTTACGGTTGCCTGCAGGGAAGAAGCAGGGGAAGGGACAGTTAAGGAGTTTGGGATGAACAAGTACACACTGCGATATTTAAAATGGATCAAACAAGGACCTACTGCACAGCACAGGGAACTCTGCTCAATGTCATGTGGCAGCCTGGCGGGGAGGGGAGTTTGGGGGAGAATGGACACATGTATGTGTGTGGCTGAGTCCCTTTGCTGTTCACCTGAAACCATCACAACATTGTTAATTGACTATACCCCAATACAAAATCAAAACTTCTTTCAAAAGAAAAAGCCACTGCGTTTTACACGAAGGGTGCCTTCTACAGTTGTGTGATGTGATGGTCCTGAGTCCCTTGCCTCAATCACTCTAAGTTTTTTTTTTTAGTCACCAAAGTGGGGAACAAAAGAAGAAATCCTTCCCATGCGTATCGTCCTCGAGTGATGGGCCTCCCTGGGGCATGGCCTTTAGCCCCCCTGGCCCCACTTCAGGCTCAGAAAGCCTGCTTTTGTTCTTCCTGCACACCCCTCTGACCTTAAAAGATTTCTCAGGCAGCAGCAGCCCATTCAATCTGGCCACAAGTGACTCTGCCAGGCATATCCATGCGTGCAAAGCAACGGGGTGGGAGGTAAAGTTTTGTGGGCTGGGGAACATGGAGGAGCCAGGGTCAGCACTGACCTGGGTCCCCACCTCCCCAGGCTTCCAGAAGGCTCTTCTGAGAGCCAAGATAGCTGAGGCTTCCGGAGCTGCAACTCAGGTGTCAGGCCACAACCCCAGTATCTGCAAGAGCCCCCCTAGGCTCCATGGTCACCAATTAAAGTTTAAAATATAAATGCTAGTTGCTCAGTTGTGTCCGACTCTGCAACCCCACAGACTGTAGCCCACCAGGCTCTTCCATGCCTGGGCTTCTCCAGGCAAGAACACTGAAGAATACTGTTTGAACCACCAGGGAAGCCTCAAGAATACTGGAGTGGGTAGTCATTCCCTTCTCCAGGGCATCTTCCCAATCCAGGGATCAAACCCAGGTCTCCTGCATTGCAGGCAGATTCTTTACCATCTGAGCCATCAGGAAAGCCCTTAAAATATAAGCCTAAGACCAAACAGAAGAGATAGGTAGGTAGGTAGATAGATGGATGGATGGATGGATGGATGGGTAGATAAATGATTGATGGATCAATAGACATGTGATTATAGATGGATAGATAGACAGAACTCTGCAGCCAGGGTTTAATAAATGAGCATAAGACCTAAAAAACGATTATATAAAAACAAACACACACAAAAGGTTCAGGCCTCACAGACACACAGGCCTGAGTCTGAACCCCAGCCAGACTCAACTGAGACTTTTTGACAGACGCTGAGCCAATGACCCCCACCACCCTCACCCCAGGCATCTTTTCTTCTGGAAAACGGGAGAAATAAGACCATCCCACAGGGTTGATGCTGGCATTGAAAGACATCTTATTAGACTTCACAGTGTTTGATAAGAAAGTGTGTGCTGCTGTTTATAATAGCCAGGATATGGAAGCAACCTAGATGCCCATCAGCAGATGAATGGATAAGAAAGCTGAGGTACATGTACACAATGGAGTATTACTCAGCCATTAAAAAGAATACATTTGAATCAGTTCTAATGAGGTGGATGAAACTGGAGCCTATTATACAGAGTGAAGTAAGCCAGAAAGAAAAACACCAATACAGTATACCAACGCATATATATGGAATTTAGAAAGATGGTAACAATAACCCTGTGTACAAGACAGCAAAAGAGACACTGATGTATAGATCAGTCTTATGGACTCTGTGGGAGAGGGAGAGGGTGGGGAGATTTGGGAGAATGGCATTGAAACATGTAATATCATGTATGAAACGAGTCGCCAGTCCAGGTTCGATGCACGATACTGGATGCTTGGGGCTGGTGCACTGGGACGACCCAGAGGGAGGGTATGGGGAGGGAGGAGGGAGGAGGGTTCAGGATGGGGAACACAGGTATACCTGTGGCGGATTCATTTCGATATTTGGCAAAACTAATACAATATTGTAAAGTTTAAAAATAAAATTAAATTTAAAAAAAAAAAAAAAGAAAGTGTGTGCTGGCCGGAACAGGGAAAGGGTGAAAAACGAAAACCTCTGACAAGTATTACCTCCCTTGACCCACTGACCTGATAGGAAGCGACAAGAAACTGTCTCCAGGGAGCCAGCAGGGCAGTCTGAGCCTTGGGTGTAATGCTAGCATTAGCCACATGTTGGTGAAGTGAATTATTAATATTTTAAATACACCTCAGTTGCTGCCTGGGACATCATGCCATCAATTATTTCTTTCATGTAGTTAACAATGGCCAATAAATGTTCTGATTTTTTACATTGAGTGTTTTTGTTGGTAGAGTTTTCAAGAAGTTAAATATGCATGCTTCTCAACAATGCCATTTCTATGAACATTTGACAAAGAGAAATGTTCGCTCACACTTGTTAATTCGCGCTGGGGTAACAACATTGTTATTTCTTGCAGGGAGGGTCTCCACCCGAGACATGCATCCCCTAGGGCAGGCACAGTGGGTGACACGGGGGTCCCGGGGCCCCAGGTTTGAGATTGCAGACACCCCCATAGGTCACATGGTCCTTACCCAGTGAGGCTGAGATGGTCTGGTGGGGAGAGATGATCACAGGAATAGTCTCCTCGTCTCTTTCTGAGAAAGACAGGAGGAAAGGAGATTCAATGAGGAAGCACTTCATTGCGAGCTGAGGGTCAGGGTCTATTGTTTAGCTAATTAGCTAAATTCTCTTTTGCAGCAGAGCCAGACATTGTGAGTCTCGGCTTTTGTCTGGCAAAGGAAACCGGCTAGCCACAAAATTGAGGCTCTTTGGCCAACGCTTTTCCCAGAAGAGAGATTACTGGAAGAAGCCGCAGTTATACACACATTCCTCTCGCAGATGTTCTATGCTCTGCGATAACAATTAACCATTCCACTCCCCAGCTTCCTGAATGAACCCTTAACAGGAATGTTCTCGATGTCCACGGGACGGGTGTTACTTCAAAGGCTCCTCACCCTAAAGTAGCCCCCTCCACACCTGCCACTAGAGTCCTGGAGTCACTTCTGAAAAATAAAAAAGGCACAGGACATCCAGAACCACCTGTTCGTGATGCTAACCCCACGTGTGTGTGTGCTAAGTCGCTTCAGTTGTGTCAGACTTTGTGCGACTCTATGGACTGTAGCCCACCAGGTTCCTCTGTCCATGGAATTTTCCAGGCAAGAATACATGCCCTCCTCCAGGGGCTCTTCCTGACCCTGGGATCCCACCTGAGACTCCTGCATTGGCAGGTGGGTGCCGCTGGGAATGGCCACCTGGGAAGAGAAACGGGGTAGCCCAGCTTGGCCACCTGCTTGTAATTGAGGAAATCGACTCTTTGTGGAGGAATCAGAGCCCAGCTCCCCAAGAGGCAGTTCTCCCTGCAGCTTGAAGAAACTGGGCATCTAAACTGGGGCAGAAAGGACAGCAAAGGGTGGATGAAGGGCTGCCCATGTCCACCACGGCTCTATCCTCGTGTCTCCCACTAAAGAGCATCTGAAACCCTAGTGGGATAAGCTTTAGGCAGCATCCCCGGCGAGCCCAGAGAGCAGCCGGCTTCTCCATTGTGACCGAGATCACGACCAGGAGCCTGCGCCTCCCTCCAAGATCACAGGGCTGCTTCAGGGAGGCAGATAGGGGAGAAAGATGCCCCAAGGACGAGATACATCCGTGAGTCGAAACTCCAGGGCATGTCAGGATCACCTGGGAGCTTATTAAACATGGGTTGCTCATTGTTTCTTATTCAGTACGTCTGGGAGGAGGCCTGAGAGTCTGCATGTCTGATGAGTACCCAAGTGATGCCGCAGCTGGCGGAGGACCACCCTAGAAAACGGCTGAGACATACTGTGGTCGGGACACAGGATAATAGGTAGGTTGGCGCCCCCTCGTGTTCCTGTGCTGTATCACATGAACAGGATAACGGTGGAGGGGGGCGGGATTCTAGGGGATCCCCTCTGCGGGGGAGCAAGGGGCTGATGCGATTGAATCCTCACCAGACACAGAGATTTCCATTCATGGAAGACTCGATTTCCCCTGTAATAAGACTGGATCTCTGTATTCTCTGGGAGAAGAAAATCTTTTCCCTTCGTAGACTAATTATATGCCTGAACATAGTTTCAAAGCTCTCTGAAATGTCCGTGTGTGTGTGTGTGTGTGTGTGTGTCTGCTCACTTGCTCAGTCATGCCCACCTCTTTGCAACCCCATGGACTGTAGCCCGCCAGGCTCATCTGTCCATGGGATTCTCCAGGCAAGAACACTGTAGTGAGTTGCCCGTTCCTCCTCCAAGGGATCTTCCCGACCCAGGGATCGAACCCTCATCACGTATATCTCCTGCATTGGCAGGCGGATTCTTTACCACTAGTGCCACCTGGGAAGCCCTGAAAAGACCCCGACTGTGTAGTTATTCAGCGTATAAAATTAAGAGAAGCATCACACTGTCCAGAGCAGGGGCCAGGACTTTACCGCTCGTGTGCCTCTGCACCAAGCTTGATGCCCAGCACGTATGCCCACCATGCCCAGGCGTGGAAGAAACAGTGAACAAACTTGACTTGCTAATTGGTGCTGTTCACACATTATTTTCAGGTAGAACTCATGTAAACCAATGCCCACCCTTGCTATTTCAAACCCTGGTTTCAAGAGCCACGAGACACTCTTGTGTGTTAGTCGCTTAGTTTTCTCAGATGTGCCCGACTCTTTGTGATACCCTGGGCTGTAGCCCACCAGGCTCCTCTTCCATGGAATTCTCCAGGCAAGAATACTGGAGTGGCTTGTTGTTTCCAAATCCAGGGGATTTCCACAACCCAGGGATTGAACCTGGGTCTCCTGCACTGCAGGAAGATTGTTTACCGTCTGAGCCTTCAGGCTAGACATGCTTGGGGAAGAACAAAAAAGAGAGATTTTTTCACCAGCTATACCAGTGTATAGACTTCTCATTAAAAACTCCAAAAAATCCTAGTATCCTAGAATTAGGAGAAGGAAATGGCAACCCACTCCAGTATTCTTGCTTGGGAAATCCCACGGACAGAGGAGCCTGGTGGGCTACAGTTCATGGGGTCACGAAGAGTCGGACACGACCCACCAAGTGATCACGCATGCACATCCTAGAATTAGACACAAAGTTGTGGCAACTGGGTTCTGATGACTGGCCCTTGAGGTGCAAGCCTTCCAAACCGACCTTGCAGAGGGACCTTCCAAGTGAACTCCTGTTTGGCTCCCTCTAGTGGTGTATATTTTAACTTCAGACTTAGAACCCTGTCACCTACCCAGGGATTCACTGTTCATAACATTACCCAGCTTTCTATCCTTCCAAGTGTCTTATAAGCCTGGTGCCAAGAGATTTGCCATATCTGTTTTCCCCTCATACCAAAGACACTCAAAGAATTCTACGTGAAATCAAACCAACTGAAATCAAAGCAATTTTCCCTCAATTAAAAATATTTCTTTAAAAAAATCAATCAAGAAATAACAACCTGGGGGTAAAAAAGAGTTCTACGTGAGCCCTAATTTTTTCCTTCCATGCTTGTTGCTGAACCAGGGTACAGAGGTTTCTTGGCGGCAAGTACTCACTCTTAACTCGGAGTTTGATATTCCTGGTGATGTTGTATTGCCTGCCTTTGTGGGCATACGTCATGGCACAGGTATAGTAGCCTGCGTCCTCCATGGACACATTGTTTACGAGTAAGCGAGTTCCCCTCACATTGAGAAACTTCTGGTTGTCTTGATCCAAAGGGACAGAATCCTTAAGGGAAAATGGTTTTCAAAGTTACACTGTATCCTTGTATATGTATGGCTGAATCTCTTCATTGTCTACCTAAAGCTATCACAATATTGTTCATCGGCTATATCCCAATGCAAAATTATACGTTTTTTTAATAAGTTAAACTATATTCTAACCGATATCTCAAAAGCTATGAACAGCATTGGTATTGTGCATCACTATTGAATTTGCAACCCAAGAATCACCTTGGTATTTACTTCTCAAATATTGTCCTTTGAGGCGTGGTTTTATCTGTATTTTGAGGAGAGGGAGTTTGTTAGCATATAAAATAAAATGGCTGGATTGAAAAGAATGAAATAATGCCATTTGCAGCAACATGGGTGGGGCTAGAGATTGTCATACTGAGTGAAGTAAGTCAGAAAGAGGAGAAATATCATATGGCATTGCTTATATGGGGATTCTAAAAAGAAATGATACAAATGAACTTATTTACAAAAAAGAAATAGACTCACAGACCTAGAAAACAAACTTATAGTTGCTGGGGGGAAGGATGGGGGGAAGGATAGTTAGGGAGTTTGGGATGGACATGTGCACACAGATATATTTTAAATGGATAACCAACAAGGACCTACTATTTAACACAAGGAACTGCTCAATGTCATGTGGCAGCCTGGATGGGAGAGGCGTTTAGGGGAGAGTGGATACACGTTATATATGGCTGAGTCCCTTTGCTGCCCACATGAAACTATCACAAGATTTTTGTGAACTGGCTATACCCCAATACAAAATAAAAAGTTTGTAATAAATGGCTGGGTCTGTTTAACCACAAGGTTTAAAGCACGTTTGCTTCAGCACAATGGGAAAAAAAGAAACTATCTTCTTTGAAAAAGTAGGCCATTAAAATATAGATATATTTATGGCCTAACTGCTGCCTATAGGCCCTGGGAAACATCCAGAAAGGAGTGCTGTGATGTAGTCATGGTGAATGCCCCCAAGAGTTGATGTTGCAGTAATCACATTAAGAATCATTTCTAGTTAAAGAGTCAGGAGAGATGGAGAAAATTTTGTAAGAGAAAACTGAGTGTGAGACATGAAGCCGCACTTTGGACAAAGGTACTGCAGAGCAGAGCAGGGGAAATACTTCACAAGCACAAAATGTTCTCAGGAACATCTCTTTCAAAACCATGACGATTGCAATCGTCAGATAGAACCCTGAGTCAGTTCACAGACTTATTCTGAATGAGAACATGGGCATAACTGGAAGAGTTTGTCAGCCACATGACTCATTAAGTCTAATTGAACAATATACTTAATTAAAAACAGATTTCATCATTCCCGACACATGTTATCAAATATGAACAAACCCAAACAGGGCTCAGATGGTAAAGAATCTGCCTGCAATGTGGGAGACCGGTTTTGATCCCTGGGTCAGGAAGATTCCCTGGAGCAGGAACTGGCAGCCCACTCCAGTATTCTTGTCTGGAGAATTCCACGGGCAGAGGAGCCTGGCGGGCTACAGTCCATGGGGTCCCAAAGAGTTGGACACGACTGAGCGACTCACACACACACAGAGTGTGGGTTTCTGATTAGTGTACTTGAAATGTGAACAGTCTCTAGTGTGCTGATTAAGTTTAAAGTTAAAACAGGGCAGAGCCACATGGTTCTTCCAGGGTCTACAAGTCTCCAGGGTTCCCTGTGTGCCAGGGATGTGCGTGTTCTGGCCTCCACGATCATAGGTCAGACTTCACCCTCTGCCAGCTGAGTGACCTTGGGCACAGTACTCGCATTTGTGTGTCTCCCTCTCCTAATCCATAAAATGGAGATGTTAACAGCCCCTACTGCACTGGGCTCATGTCGGGGACCTGAGAACAGACTTGGACACAGTCATGCTCAGCGACGGTCAGCACTCTTAGGACGGGAACCGACATCATGAAGAGCTACCAGGATGCCCCTGTCCACCCACATTTACACACCAAGCACTTCCCAGGGTGTTTCACACACTTGCTCCATGTCAACTCGAAACAGTCCCAGGTGGTGGGAGGGATGAACTGCCCTCTTGCAGAGAAAACAGGTTAAAGAAGGAAAAAAGCTGACCAAGGCTAGACAACAGGTCACTGAAGGTGCAGGGTTTCCAATCCAGACTGGTCACCCCCAGAATCGGTGCTCTTTCCTCTATGGTAAAATCTCTCACTTGACCTTTTTATACTCATGAAACCAAGAGTTCCTCTATTGGGCGGACTAATTCATAAGAGCTGGCTACTTACTGGGTTCATTAAAAAGGTCGTTCAGGCTTTGCCATGCCACCCTATACAAAAAACTGAACAGACTTTTTGGCTAACTCAATATTTTCTCTGAAAATCACTTAAAAGTTTTCAATATTAACCTGACATACTCTGGCTATTTTGCAGTTAGAATGCTTGTCAATTGGTCAGCCTATTTTTTTTACTGAAGTGTTCATTTCTATCCATTTTTAAACAAGTAACTGTACTTTTCAGTATCAACTCACAGTCTATATCAGGGGTCAGCAAACTTTTTCTGTAAAGAATCAGCAAGTAAATATTTTAGGCCACATATCTTCTGTCCAACTATTCAACTCAGTTGTCGCTGCCCCATAAAAACACAGAAACAAATGAGCACGTCTCAGTAAAACATTACTTACAGACACTGAGATTTGAGTTTTATATCATTTTCACAGGTCATGAAATAATAGTCTTCTTTTAATTTTTTAAACCATTTAAAAATGTGAAAACTATCCTTAACTGGATAGTTAACATCCAAAAATGAGTAGCAGCTAATATTTAAAATGGATAATAACAAGGACCTACTGTACAGCACAGGGAACTCTGCTCAATGTGATGTGGCGGCCTGGAGGGGAGGGGAGTCTGGGGGAGAATGGGTTCATGTGTATGTGTGGCTGAGCCCCTTTGCTGTCCACCTGAAACCATCACAACATCATTAATTAAATATACTCCAATACAAAATAAAAAGTTAAAAAACAAACAAAGGAGCGGCAGCTCACCGGCCCACGGCTGTCTTTTGCCCACCCCTGGTCTACCCAAGGGAGCTGACAATGGTATTTATCAAACAAGATAGGAAATCGTGTTTACATCAATATTTACTCCTTTAACCCAAAGGCTGACTTTCATGTGCTTTTACAAAAACTCTACTAACATGTATATAAAGTTGTTAAACAGTTCTTTCTAAATTTCTATAGACACAGCATAGAGTAAAAAGCTACTTTCTTCAGCTTTTATTTATTCTGCATTCATTTCACACTCTGTCTTTTCAAATAACTATCTGAGGATGCTTACTCAAGCTTATAAAGATGCATAGAATATACTAATCATGGTCCTTTTTAACAAAATAGAAATAGAGGAGTGAACATATTGCCTTCAGAATGGGTGTTTTATGTCTTTTCTATGGCTCTTCAAACATGTATTCATTAAATGGCAACTTTTAGAGACGTACCTTGTACCACTGAATCTCCACGTCAGTTCTGTTACCGATGAATTCGCTCAGATCAGGACAAACTAGTAGCCCAGAGGCTGACAAGGGTATAATTTGTGGGTAGAAGATGAGAGGCACGGAGGCGTCTGTCTTCTCGAAAACCCTGAGCTCAACGGACATTTTGTCACAGTAAGAGGCATTTCTGATTGAAAAGAGGAGAAAAGAGTACTAAATGGCAAGGCAGAATGAAAGTAAAACTAAATGAAATGAAGAATAACTTCCCCAATCTCAGTGAGTACTTCATTCTGTATTTTTCTCATTAGTATTGTAGTATTTCTGTCCCTATAGTCCTTTCAAATCTTTGGGGGGCAAAAGAAGTACCGTGTCATAACTGTCATATAGGAATGGTGATGTATTCTGCTTGTTTCTCAAAGGACCCTTCACAAGACTGCTTTCAAGGCCATCGAGGCCACTAAGAAGAAATTCCAGTGTCTTAGTGGAGAAGGAAATGGCAACCCACTCCAGTATTCTTGCCTGGAGAATCCCAGGGACAGAGGAGCCCAGCAGGCTACAATCCATGGGTTGCCAAGAGTCAGACACGACTGAAGTGGCTTAGCACACGTACAAGAAACTCCAAGTCCTCTTCAAAGGGGTCTACACCCTCCCAGGTTCTGGGGGGTGCTTCAGCACAGCTCCAGCATGCTCCAAATCCCTAGCCCAGGAAACCTTATCCAGATGGAGAGGCTGTTTCCGAAGAGCCACTGTTTCCACAGAAAGAATATCCCCTTTACTTCTCTTGGAAATCATGTATCAACTGAAATCAAATATCAGGAAACTGTTACGATCTTTGGATAAGATCTGTGAAGTATTTTTTTCAATACTGCATGGGGGAAATGAGCTTGGTAAGTTTGTTTGGGTTTTTGGTTGGCCTAACAATAATCTCAATATCATCATTCTATCAAAACCTTAGAACTGGGGAAAAGGCAGAGGCAAAATGGTGGTATTAATGGAAACAGAGACTTGGAAGACTGCAGTTGACACATATACGCTATTGATGCTATGTGTAAAGTAGACAATTGATGGGAACACAGTGCATAGCACAGGAAGCATACTCAGTGCTCCGTGGTGACCTGAATGGGAAGAAGCCCAGAAGGGAGTGGATGCATGCATAGGCACAGCTGCTGCACCTGCTGTGCAGCAGAGACCGATGCAACACCGCAAAGCAGCTGCGTGTGCTTAGTGACTCTGTCATGTCCAGCTCTTTGCGACCGTTTGAACTACAGTCTGCCAGGCCCCTCTGTCCGTGGGGTTTTTCAGTCAAGAATACTGGAGTGGGTTGCCATTTCCTCCTCCAGGGGATCTTCCCGACCCAGGAATCGAACCCACGTCTCCTGTGTCTTCTGTACTGCAGGCAGACTCTTTACCCACCGCGCCATTGGAGAAGCCCTAAAGCAACTACACTCCAGTTAAAATTTAGAAACAAATAAAAATAAATTCAGCTGATATTAAAAAAAAATTTTTTTAAGGTTAAAATGGTAAATGTTATATTATCCTTGTGTCGCCACAATTAAAGAGGAAAAAAGGCAACAGGACAATAAAGGGGGAACTAAGTCCCATGTCAGGAACTGCGGGTTCCAGCCTCAGCTCCACACCCACCACCTGGGAGAACTTTATGAGCCTGGCTCTCCCCGCCCCATAAGCATTTGGATTAATTGCTTCCTAAAGTCTCTCCCCCGTCTCCAATCCGACTCAGGGTTCTGCATGTATTCCTTAAGTCCTTGTGGATTCAGCAGTGAACGAAACAAACCACGCCCCTGCGCTCCGGAGCGTATGTTCTAACGGGGTGGACAAGTCCTTAAATACATCAAACCAGTACGTGTGTGTCAGATGGAGACAAAGGAGAGAGAGTGACAGGAATCCCGCTCTAGACAAAGTAGCCAGGGACATCCTCTTCCTAGAGCTGATACTTAGACAAAGACTTCAGTGAAGGGGAGAACGGGCACCATGAGGACGTCTGGGGACAAGCTCCTGGCTAGGAGGCATTTCAGGAACAGTGAGGTTCCTGAAACAGTGAGACGGAAAGTAGGTTCCCACCTATGGGCTGGGTGCGGAAGTCCAGGTTGTTATGGCAATGCCATGCAAGCATCCGTTGTGGAGGAGCCCCCTCCCCTCTTGTCCCCAAGGGGCTGACCTGACAGTGCAGATGTAGGTGCCCGAGTCTGCCTGGGAGGCTGGCACGATCCAGAGAGCTCCGTCTCGGACCCACACACGCGACTCTTCTTCCCCTGGGACCGCCACGGCGGAGTCATTTCGACGCCAAGTCACGTTGACATGGGTGCTGGTAGACTCCCAGTGGAGAACTTGGGGGCACGTCAAGACCAAAGGCTCCCCTTCTACCTTGAACCTTGTTTTGGGGTGCCTGCCATGAAATCGGCAGCTTCCTGCGGCCACTGGAGGACAGAGAATCCATGGTCAGGTTTTGGGTCTCTCCAGGCGCACTACATGCCCTGACGATGTGGGGCCCCACCAACAAATCTGAGAGCTCACAATGCTCTCCAAGCTCCCAGATAATGACATTAGGGCTGCTAACAAGGTCCATCTACATCTGGTGGGAAGAGTTAAATTAGGTTCACAAGATAAAAAAAAATTTTGGTCTTTTTTAAGAATTTTTTTTTAATGTGGACCAGTTTTAAAGTCTTTACTGAATTTGTTACAATACTATCTCTGTTTTATGTTTTGGATTTTTGGCTGTGGGGCATGTGAGATCTTAGCTCCCTGACCAGGGACCAAACTCACAGACCTTGCATTGGAAGGCAAGCTCTTAACCTTACTGGGCCACCAGGGAAGTCTCAAGTTTGGCCTTATTTTTTATTTGATGACAGCTGGCCATTCAAAGTCGATCCTGATTGAGTTTAGCTTAGTTCCAACACATTGGACGGTAAAAATCCAAAGCCACCTTTTATCAAGGGCAAAAGCACAGTCTCTTTGGTTTGTTCCTTTGGCAGGAGTGACTGACGCCCACAGGAAACTCATCCACCAGACGAGACCGGCAAGAGAAGACTGTGTCTCCTACCAAGGCATGGATGGCCACACCTTGCTTCTCGATAACAACAAAATCTCCCTAGATAAAAGCAACTCCTATCCCCAGGTGGCTCAGCGGTAAAGAATACGCCTGCCAATGCAGGAGACGTGGGTTTGATCCCTGGGTCAAGAAGATCCCCTGGAGAAGAAAATGGCAACCCACTCCAGTGTTCTTGCCTGGAGAACCCCATGGACGGAGGAGCCCGGCGGGTTACAGTCTATGGGGTCACCAAGAGTCAGCTTAGTGACTAAACAACACCATCCCCAGAGAAGCTGCAGGCAAGCCCTTCCAGCTGAGAGTCACTACTTACCCGAGTGCTCCTCAGACTGCACGGCGAAGGTGGACACACCCATTATCAATACGGACAAGAGGAACATGGCTCCCAGAAACTTCTGGAGGACACAGGAAGGGGAGGCTGCCAGTCCAGCACACCAGAGCCTAGCGGAGGAGACAGACGGAACGGTATCACCAGGAGCCACCACACCAGAAGAGTGGACCCGTAAGGGTGGTCCCGGGCTGGTCTCTGGAGCTTTTACCTGACAACAGAAATCTTGTAGCCTAGATTTTTTTTTTTAACAAGAAAACTCAAAAATTTTTAATCTGTTCTTCCTCTCTGGCAATTTTCACTTGAAATAGGAGTTTTGTACCCTAAGTCTCCTGAAATGTGCCTTAGCACTCCCGGCTCCTTGGCCCAAGAGGTTCGTTCCCCACCTAAGGCCACTGCTAATGTTTTGGCTCAAACACCACTCTTCACAAGGTCTTCCCTGACCTTCCCGCATAATTGCACCCCCTTCTGCCCCAACACTCCATCTTTCCTTTCCAGCTCTATTGCTCTCTTGACATTTATCATCAACCTTGTCTTTTCTCACCATCATGTAAGCTTCAGGTGCTCAGGATTCTAATTCGTTTTGTTCAGAGCCATTTCCTAACTCCTGTCTGTTGAGTGAGGGATGAGTGAATGAATCACAAAGTCAAAAGGCCCTCATATTTAACTTGTCAGAGAACTTTTGCCACAGTCCTTATGGATTAACTCTTATTTTACACACAATTCTGACATAACCTGAGGAATTCTATATAATCTGTGGTCTAGAGCATCCCAGAGGAAAAAGCAAAATGAGGGCCAAAACCTGAATATTTTACACCAGTTCACGAAGCGTTCCTCCCCATCGACCTCCCCAAAGCTGGAGTATCAGATGCCCCCTGTACTTCCCCCCAGGCCCCCCGCGCCTCCCCCGTGGGGCCCCCGCACCTGCCCCCTGGACCATCCACATCTCCCCTGGTCCGTCTCACACTCTATCACAGGTGCCTCTTGTATCGCTAGCCACTGCCACAACCATACTGCTAACAAGCCAGCCCCAAACCAGTGCCATAGAACACCAGTCTTTCGTTCTCGCTCACAGGTCTGTGGGTGAGATGGAGGTTGGCCGACCTAGATTACGCTGGGTTAGGCTCAGCTCCGAGCTTCAGGTGGGACCCAAGTCAGCTCCATGGATGTCTCGCTCTCCTTGGACCAGTGACTTTCTGGGAGGTGATGTTTTCATGTGATGCCAACACATAAACAACGTGGGCAAAAGCACGCGAGGCCTTGCTTGCTCAGAACTAGCTCACTCTTGTTGGCCCACATTCCATTGGCCAAAGCAAGACACGTGGCCAAACCTGCCATCCGTGGGGCAGGTAAATACCCCCACCTGTAGAGGGAGGAGTTTCCCCAGGAGGGAATGAAGTGGGCGCCATCAGGCCTTGGACCACACCTCTGGACCCCAGGGGTGGGGATGGATTTGAGGACAATTGTGTCAGCGGCTCAGTGTCCCACTCTTTGCGACCCTATGGGTTGTAGCCTGTCAGGCTCCTCTGTCCATGGTATTCTCCAGGCAAGAAAACTGGAGTGTGTAGCCATGCCTTCCCCCAGGGGATCTTCCCAACCCAGGGGAAGAGCAAACCCACATCTCCTGCATTGGCAGGCAGACTCTCTACCACTGAGCCACCTGGGAAGCCATGAGGACACTGGCTCCATCTTATTCAGTTTTCACGGACTACGTGGTGCCCACTCCCAGAAAGTACCAGGGAATGCGCACACCTGAAAGTCAGCTAGGGAGCTGGGAGTGATGAATGAATCCAGACAGAAACGCCCTTGCCAGCATTCACCTTCATATTCTTGAAGGAGTTTGGCTTGTTCCCCATTCCTGGCACAGATATCATTCAGAATGGCTCACAGTAAACCCAGATGGCTCTCAGCTTGCCAGGGCAGTGTTGGCAGACAGAGGAAGTGACCCTTGAACTCTAGAAACCTCCCCCACCTCATCACTGGGCAACCACCAGAAGATGGGGGCTCAGAGCTGTGTCCCGAGCTCTCCTGCCGGTGACAAGTGGTGACATGGAGGACCCGAGACTTTCCCCTTAGCTGGGTGTCCACCCTGGGCTGTCTCACCATCAGCTCATCCTGCTTCTATTCCTGTAACTTTGCCTCCAACCCCACCCAAGGTTCACCAGGCCATTTACTTAGCATAAAGGTCACCCCAACATTGACCATGTTGCTTTATCCTCTTTGGACAGGGACTTCCCTGGTGGCTCAGACGGTAAGGAATCTGCCCACAATGTGGGAGACCCAGGTTCGATCCCCAGGTCAGGAAGGTCCCCTGGAGAAGGAAATGGCAACCCACTCCAGTATTCTTGCCTGGGAAATCCTGTGGAGAGAGGAGCCTGGCAGGCTACAGTCGAAGGGGTCGCAAAGAGTCAGACACAACTGAGTGACTAACACACGCAGCTAATCACATCCTAGTTGTCCTGGTCCTAGCCAGACTCATGAGATCTCTAGTGAGGACTGAAAGAAATAGGAATTAAACACACGTACAATCAATACCAGTAGTCATGTACGGATGTGAGAGCTGGACCATAAAGAAGGCTGAAGAATTGATGCTTTTGAACTGTGGAGCTAGAAAAGACTCTTGAGAATCCCTTGGACAGCAAGGAGATCAAACAAGTCAATCCTAAAGGAAAGCAACCCTGAATATTCACTGGAAGAATTGATGCTGAAACCGAAGCTCCAATAGTTTGGCCACCTGATGTGAAGAGCCGACTCATTAGAAAAGACCCTGATGGTGGGAAAGATTGAGGGCATGAGGAGAAGGGGGTGACAGGATGAGATGGTTGGATGGCATCATTGATTCAATGGACATGAGTTTGAGCAAACTCCGGGAGATGGTGAAGGACAGGGGATCCTGGTGTGCTGCAGTCCATGGGGTTGCAAAGAGTCAGATACAGCTTAGTGACTGAACAACAACAATCAATACCACACACCTGAATAAATGAATGAAGTCAAAGATACTGACACAGAGACCAGGGGACCAGTGACGGCTGCTGTGCTAAATACTGAGTGTTGATTCTTTCGTTTTGCCCGTGCTGTGAGTATCGTTCCAAATCTGTGGATGATCGAGTAGAAGAGATTAAAGAGGTGAAGTAGCTTGGCCACAGCTAGTACATGGGGTTGATGTTTAAACCCAGGACTGGTGATTCCAAAGCCCTTAGTTTTCAGAAACAAAGTTTCTACGACAGATGCTAACTTCCTTCTCCAGGGTCTGCTTCCCCAATAACAGAAACCCCCGAACTCTTAACTGAACACCTCCCATCCCACACAAAGACTACATTTCCCAGCCTCTCTTGCAACTAGCAGTGGCCACATGACAAAATTTGGGCCAATGAAATGTAAGTGGAAATGTATTATCCTCCCGGATGTCAACTTAAAAGTCTCCGAAAAACTTAAAAGTCTCAGCTCCAAAGTCTGCCTTCTGCCAGCTCAGTGTGGATATGGTGGCTGGATGGGGCCATGTGCAGACCATGTGCGGAAGGAGCCTGGTCCTCAGCGCCTTCATGGAGCTGCCCCCACCCCTACCCCGACTGCCCTCTTTGTTCAGGCTTCCTGTCACCCTTATCCTGAACCCCTAATTTCAAGGAGCTCAGGGAAGGAGCCCCTCAGGGATCTGTCACACATAACATTCTCTCTGCTCTTCTTTCTGAGACCTGACTCTTAAAACATTTCTGCCCGTTGACCGTAAAAAGTCATCAACTCTCCTGGGATGAAAGCACCCCCAAGGCTCAGGCTTAGCCTCCTCTGATGGGGAGAAGGTTTGCAACCACTTTTAAAGTCACTCTGACTCCAGGAGTTAGGCTGCGTCCACTCTGGGGTGGCTGCCTGCTGAAGCCTTGGAGCTGGGAGGGGATCCAAGAAATCTCGCACCATCACTTTCTCGTCAACCCTCCTCTCAAAACCATATCTGGTGGGGGTGAGGAGTAGGGCTGACCCAACAAGGACACCCTGTTCCAGGGGAACAAAATTCTACACTGTTGCTCTCCTCCCAGACCAGCCTCTGCCCATCCATCCCTGACCCCAGCTGGACCCTCCAGTCCCACCTGGGTCCCCGATACCCACCTGGACCCTGAGCCCCACCTGGGCCCCTGACCCCCTACCTAGACCCCCCAGTCCCACCTGGGTCCCCCAACCCCCACATGGACCTAGGCCCTGCCTGGACCCCCAGCCCCACCGTGGCTCCCCAAGCCACCACTAGGGCCCCCGTAGCCCCACCTCGTGCCAACCCCCGTGTCACCTGGGCTCCCGACCCCCCGCCTGGACCCCCAGCCACCTCTGGGCCACGGATCCCCTCCTGGGCACCCAGCACCCCCGAGGCTCCCCATTCCCTGGCTTGGACCCCCAGACCCGCCTGGGCCCCCAGCCAAAGGCAGCTGTCTCCAGTCCTCTCTGTGGACTTTGGCAAAACAGCAGCTTCCCTGTGACCTCTTCAGGAAGTGGCTTCAGACAATTAAACCACAAACACATAGCCGTGATCATTTTCAATCATCTAAACCTCAGAAGCAGGCTGGAGCCGGAGCTGCCGCAGTGTGGGAAACATCAGTTTTTGGCAGCCCCGAGGAAGAAGAATTCACTTTGCAGCAAAATGCCGTTTTCCTGTCCTACTTTCTTTAAATGTGTCTTTAAATTACAGGCAGTTTGACATTTCTGCTTGAATCTGAGATGACCTTCTTACTGGAAGAAAGAAATTGTAAAGGCATTTTGTTCCAGTATTTGAGTTACAATTCTAGCTTTAGTTTTTTCTTCTGTCAAATGACCTGTTTTGCTGAACTCAGTGTAAAGTAGAGAGGAATAAGAGGCAAAGCAGGGCCAGACTCTGAAAACGACCAAAAATGTGGGAAAAATTGAAAAAAAGAAAAAGAATGAAGTAAGGTGGAAACTGTTGATGGTTCAACCTAAGCCAGGGGTGCCAGGGAGGGGAAGGGGCGGGAAGGAGGCGGAGGCCCGAGCAGCGTCCACCACAGGCCCCCTGAGGCCCAGGTGACTGTAGCTGCCGGTGACCCTGGGCCTGACTCCTGCTCAGGGAGGGACGTGCAGCCTACGGCGGTGCAGGTGTTTACTTCACCTTTAATTCTGAACAATCCCAACAGACTAAAAAGTTGCAGAAAGCAATTCCAACAGACTAAAAAGTTGCAGGAAGTTATATGTACTCTAAAAAGTAGAACACCAGTATGCATCTTATCTTGTTATTATTGTTTAATCGCTCAGTTGTGTCTGACTCTTTGAGACCCCACGGACTGTAGCCCGCCAGGCTTATCTGTGCATGGGATTCTCCAGGCAAGAATACTGGAGTGGGTTGTGACTGCCTTCTCCAGGGGATCTTCCTGACTCAGGAATCGAACCTGTGTCTCCTGCATTGGCAGGCGGATTCTTTACCACTGAGCCACCTGGGCGGCCCGATGTATCTTACCCAGAGTCACCAATTTTGGTTTATCCTCATCTTCTCTGTCTTTCTGTCTGTCTCTCTTTCTGGGCCCCTGAGCCCTTCATGACCCCTCATGACCTCTGTGCTTCTCAGAAACTTAGATCCAAATACTTTTCATTTTGCTTCAGCTTTCAATTTAGAAAAAATTTCCAAGCTTAATTTTGATGTAAATAGTAATTTCCCATAGTTTTCAGAAGTGGGGCCTGGGCCCCCAGCCCTGCTTGGACCCACCCCAATCCCATCTGGGCCACACACACACACACACATACACACACACACACACACACACACACACACTTTCCCCTGAACACCTGAACATTTATTGAGAGTAAATAAGCAAACGTTAGCTCCAGAGATAAATCTTCAGGCATTTAAAAGGAGCAAAAATTTTATTCTCTAGTATATTTGAGTATCTCTCTTAATTCACCTAGAAGATGAAACTTTTCTTTATTTCTACCTTCACCTTGTTCCCGGAAGGTTTTAAGCCATTACAAGTGCCTCTGTCTGTGAGTCAGGAAGTACAGTCACCCAGAACACAGATGAGGTGACCGATCTTGACTATCAATGAAGTCAAATAGCTCTCCAGCCTCACGCCTACCACTGAGTCACGTCCAGTTTGCAAATTCCTAAAAATCTAAACAGGGTGTTTCAGGCATGTGATACAAAAGCCCCTGAAACCTATGGGGAAATAAATATTTACATCAAAATTAAGCTTGGAAAAGCAATTACTAATTCAATGTTGAAGCCAAATAAAAAGTATTTGGAACTAGGTCTCTAGGAAGCACAGAATGTTAAGCATTTGATATTCTCTAACTTCAAATGCAGAGAAATAAAAGACAGGTTTGAGGCAGACAAACGTGTTGGTTCAGAGCAGAATCCCTGAGAGATGTCCACACACTACTTCTGTCCTGTAGAAAAGAGAAGCTAGCATTTCCCTCCCTTCTGGGATTAAGAGAATTTGGAGCAGGATGGTAGGACTCCTTCAGGTTTGCGTGGCTGTGTCAGCGGCAAGTCTTGACCCTAATGGGGTCAGGGGGACAGATGTGCTAACTGGAAGCCAGGGCACAGGAAGACCCATCTTTGGCAGAACCAGCCTTTGGGCCACATTCGGCGGAATCTCAAAGGGGAGAACTTGGTAAGGCTCAGACTCAGCTCCACCATGGGCTACACACTCTCTATTTTACTGTCTACCAGTAAGTGTCTTTCTCTCTAAAATCACCCTTTCCCAATGAATTTATCTGCAAAACAAAGTAGAGTTACAGATGGAGAAAACAAACTTATGGCTACCAGGGGGTAGAGAAGGGTGGAGGGATAAATTGGGAAATTGGGATTGACAAATACACACCACTTCATATAAAACAGAAAACCGACAAGGACCTACTGTACAGCACAGGGAACTCTACTCAATACTATGTAGTGACCTATATGGGAAAAGAATCTCAAAAATAAAAAGGAGCAAATATGTGTATATACATATAACTGACTCACTGTGCTGTACATCTGAAACTAACACAACATTATAAATCAACTATATGCCAATAAAAAAATTTTTTAACAAAAATAAATTTTAAAAATTAAATTAAAAAAGTAAATAAAACCACTCATTCCCTGTCAAACTTTTTGAACTTTGAGGAACATCTGCCCCAGGAACTATTACCCAAGAGATTCAGCAAATCAGCCCAGCTCATCCCGCCACTCAAATACTCCATTCACGTGCTTCATTCCCAGCAAGGCACAGTCGTTCAGAGCCCCTGGGGGTTCTGGACCAGCAAGCAAAGACACTTCCTCCTGCATCAGCCCCTCCCACAGGCCAACCCTCAACAAGCCCTTCTCTAGCTCAGAATAGTCACCTGTAGTCAGCCAGCGGGACAGACATGGAAGCTGGACCCCTGAGGCCCTTGGCAGCCACAGTACAGACCCACCAGGCTTCCAATTCTCCCAGCCCGAGGTTTGTGTAGAAGGGACTCGGTACTCTGAACAACTCCACAGAGCAAAGCTCATGGGTCTGGTAAGAGTGTGTCATCCCCAGTGTAAACATGAACAATGGAAACAGACTCAGATACATTAAGCAGGTTCCCCAAAGCCAGAGAGCTGATGGAGTGATGGAGTAGGACGTAACCCTCGACCTACACGATCCTCATCCTTGGGACTGGATCTCGGCTCTGTGGAAGCACCAGCACCTGGAGCTGGAGGGGGTTCCAGGAGCCATCAAGCTTAGCAGCCCACCTACACAGTCTTCCCAAACTAGCATCCTCCACAGATGGCCACGCTGGCACCTCTTAAGATGGACACTTCCAGTCTTAGAAAGAACTCCTCATCGGAAACATCTGTCATTTCAGGATGCAGGTTTGCCTACCCCTAAGCTCCACTCAATGGCCAGATTCCATCCTGGGGGAAGCTCATAAGAAGTCCTTCTGTATCTTCCAAGAGCCTTGAGGGTCAGGGAAAGGTGACCAGATTGTTCAATGAGAAGCAGAGAAGAGGTTGTTGTTCATTTGCTAAGCTGTGTCCAACTCTTGCGACCCCATGAACTGCAGCATGCCAGACCTCCCTGTCCCTCACCATCTCCCAGAGTTCACCCAAGTTCATGTCCACTGAATTGGTGATGCCATCCAACCATCTCATCCTCTGCTGCCCTCTTCTCCTCTTGCCCTCAATCTTTCCCAGCATCAGGGTCTTTTCCAATGAGTGTGGTTCTTTGCATCAGGTGGCCAAAGTATTGGAGCTTCAATTTCAGTATCAGTCCTTCTAATGAATATTCAGGGTTGATTACCCTTCGGATTGACTGGTTGGATCTCCTTGCTGTCTAAGGGACTCTCAAGGGTCTTCTTCAGCACCACATTTCAAAAGCATCAGTTCTTAGGTGCTCAGCCTTCTTTATGATCCAACTCTCACATCCATACATGACCACTGGAAAGATCACAGATTTGACTATACAGACCTTTGTCAGCAAAGTGATGTCTTTGCTTTTTAATATGCTATCTAGATTTGTCATAGCCTAGACATAGAAGAGGCAGCTACTCAGAAAAAGAGGGAGGGCTGATGGAAGAAAACACACCCACAAAGATGCAGCAGCTGATTGCCCAATGACAGAGAAGAAAAACTAGTAAGAAGAGTGCAAGAACCAAACAGCACAACAGAGCCCCGTAAGAGCAGACACAATTGTCCCCCTCCCACCTCTCCATGCTTCGTGAAAGTATCTAGGTGTTCCAGCACAAAACAGTTGGTGTCTGTAATGATTTCCCCTGAATCATGAAGAACAGTTTAAATCCTGCTCTCAGTCATTAAAAAGAATATAATGTCATTTGCAGCAACATGGACGGACCTAAAGATTGTCTTACTGAGTGAGGTAAGTCAGACAGAGAAAGAGAAATCTCATATGATTCCTTATTGGTGAATCTAAAAAGAAATGATATAAATGAATGTATTTTCTCTGGACCTTCTTTCTCAAGCTTAGGAGGTGCATTATGCATGTGGTGGGGACAACAGCGAATTATCTACCAGTGTATTTCCCTTCCTGTTTCCTCTGAGTCTTCAGCCACTATGGCCCTAAAAGAGGGGAAGAGCAAAGGCTTGCTCGGTAAGGAGGGCAGGAAGTGGACACAACGCAGGGGATGTCCAAGGTGGGAAAGTAGGTTCTGCCCCCACTTCCAGGCTCAAAATCTGAGTGCAGAGGGACAGCTCTGCTTTCCAACTGGATCCCTCGAGGAATTCCCACCAGGGTAAAGTAGGGAGCCCTGATCAAGACGGCAGCACCCAGGGAGGATGGAGACATTGGCATGTTAAGGTGGAGGGAGGCAGCGTTAGTTACCTGTGAGTCTCAGTTCTTTGCTGATAGGGAGGAAATACAGCTCCCCTTGTGCTTCCAGTGGAGAACTGGGGCAAGCTGAGATCTGAGCTGATATGGGGCTGCCATGATGGAGGACAAGATGACCTAGAGGCTGCGGGACACTCAGTCTATAGGGAGCAGTACAGCCGATTATGCAAACATGTTCCTGCGAACGTGTGTGCTAAACTGCCTCAGTCATGTCTGACTCTCTGCGACCCCATGGACTGTAGCCCGCCAGGCTCCTCTATCCATGGGACTCTCCTGGCAAGAATACTGGAGTGGGTTGCCATGCCCTCCTCCAAGGGATCTTCCCAACCCAGGGACTGAACCCATGTCCTTCCTGTCTCCTGCATTGGCAGGCAGGTTCTTGACCACTAGTGCCACCTGGGAAAGCCAGAAACATCCTGACCAGCTAGTAAATAACCACTTACTTAAGCCCTGAGCTCTCTACACTCTGCCTTTCCAGAGACGCACCCGAGATCCTCATGGTCCAAAGCCTAGTGCAGCACCTGCTCTGACTGATGGGTGCTCCTGCCCTGCTGGTTGGTACATGTTTGGGGTATCACCTGCACAGGTAGCAGTCTAAGCCAGGGGAGAGCCAAGGCCACGGCTGGGGCACAGGAAACCATGGGGCCATCAAGGGGCACAGTGGGGCCATGTCAGCCAATGCATTGGCTCTGACTCCCAGGCAAGACCAGACCCTGGGTTTCCCAGCCACAAACTTCAGCAGAAGATGTAGAGGGACACTGTGTGACCAGCCAGGCCCAGGAGCATCTTCATAGAAGCCAGTGAGAAGCCCCCAGGCCAGCAGATGGGGAACAGCCACCCTCCCCATCACACCCTGGGGACACGGCTTCCCCAGTTCTCAGACTCTGGCAAGAAGTAGGTGGCAAGGTCAGAAACTCTAAACGACTGAGCATCTACCCAAAGTGTTAGTCACTCAGTCATGTCTGACTTCTGGCAACCCCATGGACTGTAGCTTGCCAGGCTCCTCTGTCCATGGGATTTCCTGAGCAAAAATACTGGAGTGGGTTGCCATTTCCTTCTCCAGGGGATCTTTCTGACCCAGAGATCAAACCTGGGTCTTCTGTATTGCAGGCAGATTCTTTGCCATCTGAGCTATATACCCAAAAGAGACTGAATAAAACCCAGAAAGGCAGAGTTGGACCAACCTAGACCAGAATAACATGAGCTGGCAGCTTAAATTCCCCTTTACTCATTAATAGGAGTGAGAAATGGAGTATTTCCTGCCATATCAGTGAACAAGGATGTCACAGTCATAAGCATTTCCAGCCCTCCAGGGCACTCAGGAAGAACACCTTCATGCCCTGGCAACCATTGGGGTGCAGCCACTCTCTACAGTGAGCCCTGAAGAACTCAGGATGTGAAAAAAACACAGGATACTGGCTGTGTGTTTTGAGATGCATATGAAAGGAATGATTTCAGTGAGCCCAGACTCTTGCATCTTACCATACACAGGAGGGCACTGAATTCCTTCATTTGAGATTGGTTTTCTGTAATTCACAAAAATACTTTGATGTTCAGACTACCTACCCTTCGTTGCAAACTCGTATACAACCTAACTCCTCCCCACCACCTCCTCAGAGTAATTCTCTCAGGGTTACTTGAGATGCTGTCTCCCAGGCCTGAAGTCCTAAAAAATTCCCGTCAAATAAAACATAGCTCTCAACTTTTAGGTTGTGACTATTTTTTAAGTTGACAGAAGCCTCAGGAACCAAATGAGATTCTTATTAGAAAAATTATTAAAAGCTCATTTTTGTGACATCAGCTTGCAGTGAGTACAAATACTCACCCCCATACATATATTTTAGAAATATTTTCTCCCCAAGTTATTAAGCTGTCAGAGGAGATTTTTCTTTTTATGCTTCAAAAGATCATCTCTTACTCCCTGGAAAATATGCCCACCCAGAATGGCTTGTCCCCTAAGGGTCACAGAAGGCATAATTCCCCCCTAGCCCTGTGCCCAGCACAGACAAGAGAGCAGGTGAAAATCAAGCCCAAATAAACCAATCATGCTAGGAAACCCAAGCGATTCTGGTCTATCGGGTGTGGGGAAAGTCCTTGGCACAAGAATCCCCAGTCATTAGCCTGAAGACAGGCCAGAACTGATTGGATTGTCCACCAATCCAGGAAGCCCCACCAAGAAACTCTTTGCTCTCTTCTGGGCCCAGAGGGAGAGTTTCTATTGGAGGGAAAAGGAAAAAAGAGGAATGAGTTTTTCTTTTCTTTCCTGAGACGGAAGAAGATAAAGAGAACAGTGAGCAGGCCTGGCCACTCTTAGTTTTTACTTTAATTGCTCCTAATCTGTAGTCTGTAACTAGGTTTGCGTTTCTGCCCCCCAACTCACATTTTGCACCTGTTATCCTTTGACTCTATGCTAATTGCATCCTGTATCTGCTCATCTTTACAGCACTCTCCCCACAGATCACCCCTTGTGGCTTTTCTCTTTTTTACATTATAGAAAGAAGGCCCAGTACAACACACAAAAAAGAGTAGACCCAACTACCAGGCTACCAGACTGCCGGCCTCAATTAACAGACTCCCTGATGCCAGCCTATGACTGTCTTTAAAACAATGCAAGAGAAAGAATACAGGATCCTTACACCTCCGTTCCTCATCACCTAGCCCTGACTGTGAGCCCTCAGCTAATATAAGCCCCCAGGTTCCTCATGGAAGGGGGACACAGTTCTTGAGGCACAAGCCTATCATGTTCTCCCCCTCTGCCAGCTGAGGAATAAAGCTGCCTTTCTATTTCCTCTGTGTTTTTTTATTCCACTTCGGTGGGCAGAGAAAGCCAAGATTTTGGCAGCATTCCCTTCACACACATGTGCTCCCTCTGGCTTCTCCCAGGCGGCCAGGACAGCCAGATCCATCCCTGGTGTGAGACAAGCATCCTGAAGCTGAGCTATCTGAAATTCTGCCTCCTCTCTGGCAACACAGGGGTTGACAGACTCAGGTTCCCAATATCTGGACCGGTGCTACCTTGAGGCGCACAAGGAATTTCACTTCTCTGTACCCTTGACGTTAGGCATGGTCACAGGACTGGTTATCATAAGAAGGAAGCAGGAAGGACATGGGTCACCCCCAGGAGTTTTATTTCTTTTTTT
The DNA here is from genome assembly GCF_032452875.1 of Bos javanicus. Lineage (NCBI taxonomy): Eukaryota > Metazoa > Chordata > Mammalia > Artiodactyla > Bovidae > Bos > Bos javanicus. The sequence goes on along the minus strand of NC_083878.1, from coordinate 6,893,265 downwards.
TTTTTTTTTAGAATTTTTTTTTTTTTTTAAATTTTGGCATTCCATCTTATTTTTTTTTCTTTTTTTTTTATTCTTCCAATTTTATTTTATAACATAAATACAGTATACTAACGCATATATATGGAATTTAGAAAGATGGTAACAATAACCCAGTGTACGAGACAGCAAAAGAGACACTGATGTATAGAACAGTCTTATGGACTCTGTGGGAGAGGGAGAGGGTGGGAAGATGTGGGAGAATGGCAATGAAACATGTAAAATATCATGTAAGAAACGAGTTGCCAGTCCAGGTTCGATGCATGATGCTGGATGCTTGGGGCTGGTGCACTGGGATGGCCCAGACGGATGGTATGGGGAGGGAGGAGGGAGGAGGGTTCGGGATGGGGAACACATGTATACCTGTGGCGGATTCATTTTGATATTTGGCAAAACTAATACAATTATGTAAAGGAGTTTTATTTCTGGTTGCTCCCCCCACCCCAGCTCTCTTCTACCATGGTGAACCCTGAGCCCTTGTTGCTGGATGGCGGCCACCTAGGATAGTCAGGACACCCTGATAGGAGGCTGAGATTTACTTCTATCCATGGGTCCATTCCCTTGTTCCTGAGTGTCTGTTTTCCCTTTGGTCATGTACAGATGTGAGAGTTGGACCATACACAGGGCTGAGTGCCCAAGAATTGATGCTTTCAAGTTGTGGTGCTAGAGAAGACTCTTGAGAGTCCCTTGGACAGCAAGGAGATCAAACCAGTCAATCCTAAAGTAAATAAATCCTGAATATTCATTGGAAGGACTAATGCTGAAGCTCCAATACTTTGGCCACCTATGTGAAGAGCCAACTCATTGGAAAAGACCCTGATGTTGGGAAAGATTGAGGGCAGGAGAAGGGGGTAACAGAGGATGAGATGTTTGGATGGCATCACTGACTCAATGGCTATGAGTCTGAGCAAACTCAGGGAGATAGTGAAGGATAGGGAAGCCTGGTGTGCTGCAGTCCATGGGGATGCAAAGAGTAGGACACAACTTAGAAACTGAACAACAACAAATAGAAATACCAATTTTTCACCCCAGCACTTGTGTCGAGATAATCTGAGGCCAATGTTGTCTACAAAAGTTCTCTTTAGGCACAGCAATCCACGAGAAGAATGAGGACATTGGATTTGCTTTCTATTGCCCTGGAGCAAAAGACCACAGACTCAGTGACGTGAAACCAAGCCCCATTATGAGCTCACATCACTGTGGGTCTGCCTGCTCGGATAGATTCTGTTCAGGGTTCCACAGTGAAGTGAAAGCCGCTCAGTTGTGTCCGACTCTTTGCGACCCCATGGACTATACAGTCCATGGAATTCTCCAGGCCAGAATACCAGAGTGGATAGCCTTTCCCTTCTCCAGGGGATCTTCCCAACCCAGGGACTGAACCCGGGTCTCCTGCATTGCAGGCGGATTCTTTACCAGCTGAGCCACCAGGGAAGCCCCACAGGCAGATATCAAAGCTTGGGGTCCCAGCCCACTTGCCTGGGGCTGTTGGCAGAATTCAGTTCCTTGCAACTCTACAGCTGGGGTCTCCACTTTCTTGCCGGCTGTCAGCCAAGGCCACTCTCAGCAACTAGAGGCCGCTGCCGCTTCCTGCCCCAGGGCCCTTTCCTCAACAGGACAGTTTGATTCCTCAGAGCCAAGGGACAATCTCGGTTCTATTTCACATCTCTCTTACTCTGGACTCTGACCCCAGATCTTCTTTTAAAGAACTAAGGGCTTCCCTGGTGGTCCAGTGGTTAAGAATCCACCTGCCACTGCAGGGGACATGAGTTCATCCCTGGTCTGGGAAGAACCCACATGCTGCAGGGCAACTAAGCCCGTGAACCACTCACACCACAGAAGCCCACACACCTCAACGAGAGAGGAGCCCCCACTCCCCACAACGAGAGAAAGTCCATCCGCAGCAACGAAAGCCCAGCACAGCCAAAAATAATAAATAAGGAGCCCAACTGGTTGTGCCAGGCTGGTCTTCCATTCGATTAACTTCAAGTCAATTGACTGGAGACCTAAAATACATCTGCAAAATTCCCTCTCCTTCGCTGCATATGGTCCTCTAATTGTGGGAAAGCCATCCCATAATGTTTGTATAACCCACTCTCATTCAAGGGGAGGCACTTAGACAAAGCGTGATCAGTGAGGGGTGTCTTATAATTCTGCCAACCACACACAGTTAAGGAAACATTCTGATGACTATTAGCTCTAGAAAATTTAGGGCATGTCCAAAGCCGTACGTTAACTTCCTTGCTCCCAGATAAGAAAACTTTGTCTCAAATGTTCTAAAGCCTTCCTACTCAAGTTGTGGTCCCTGGACCAGCAGCATGGACATACGTCACTTATGAGAAATGCAAAATCTCCGGCCCCAGCCCAGACCCAGGGAACCAGAATCGGCTGTGCTTCACCAAGACTCTCATGTGATTTGAGAAGCATTGATATTTAGGCCTGGCTTATCCTTAAACAAAGTAGGCAGATACCCACAGGAATTAGGAGCAGAGATAATGCTAAGTCCCTGTGCCTCTGATCGTGCCAGCCCTCTCAGAGTGGTTTTTTTTTTTTTTTTTTCAGAGTGGTTTTTGAAGTTTTGAGGTCAGTGATTCGTAATCGGATGGTAACGATGGTGAGGATGGTGATGGCAGCTAACATTTCTTGAACACCCACCATGTGCCAGGCACTGGGTGAAGTCTTGACATGTGTGATTTCTTTTAATGTTCCCAGTACTTTACAAACTAGATATTATTATTTTCCTTTTAGAGATAAAGACATTGAGGCTTACAGATGTTCAATAACACCTCCAAGGAAATACAAACAGAGGTGGTGGAGCCAGGATTTGGCCCTCGTCCCTTTAACTTAAGGGTGATGTGATCTGATTGTCACAAGGTGTCAAAGCTACACGGGGAATCACAGACTGGGGGTCACAGGCCTGTTCAACATGTGGGTGTGTATTTTCCAGTCAGAGTGGTGGCACTGTCTTCCGTTAAATGTCTTTCCAAGGGACAGACTCATTGCAGTGGGTCACAGGCCCTGTCACTCACAACCTCACAGATTTGACTTACTTCCTGGCCCCTGAACACACTCAGACTGCTGCTGCTGCTGCTGCTAAGTCGCTTCAGTCGTGTCCGACTCTGTGCGACCCCATAGACGGCAGCCCACCAGGCTCCCCCGTCCCTGCAATTCTCCAGGCAAGAACACTGGAGTGGGTTGCCATTTCCTTCTCCAATGCATGAAAGCGAAAAGTGAAAGTCAAGTTGCTCTGTCATCTCTGACTCTTAGCAACCCCATGGACTGCAGCCCACCAGGCTCCTCTGTCCATGGGATTTTCCAGGCAAGAGTACTGGAGTGGGTTGCCTTTGCCTTCTCTGACACTCAGACTAGCAATCCCCAATTAAGCCCAAGCACTCTTAAATTTCCTCTTGACGTGTCATGAAAAATTTGAATGAAATGGGTACTATCCCAAACCATTTTTAAAATAACAAAAGAACCCCTGCTCTCTAATCCATCCATTTCATCAAATAAATGAAACATCCAGAAACATAAAGTTATATGTCCAAGTCACATAGCAAGATAATATCCCGGTTTTAAACGGGGCTTTTTTGGCCCATAATCAAGTGCCATGATAACTGACCTCCTATGTTTAGGAAATTATTTATGTTTCATAGGAGGTTCTTAATTCAAGTATGCTCCAGAAATGTTTCCATGGAGTTCCATACAGATTCTCAGATTTCTCTCTGTTCATGCTCCTGGTGAAGCAAATGCCCATTTAGCTAATGAGAGTCAATCAGATACATAACAGGTTCAGAACCCAGGTTCTGAGGGGAGACTTAGACGTTTGTGAAAAAAGAAATGTAATTTTTTCCCATCTGAGTTCACAGACTCCCAGAATTGTAAGCCCCTTCAGTGGACCCCACATTAAGAATCCCTCCTCTGGGACTTCCCTAGTGGCCCAGGGGGTAAGACTCCATGCCCCCAGTGCAGAGGGCCTGGGTTTGATCCAACATGTCACAATTAAGATCCAACCCGCTGCACCTAAGGAGCTCGCGTGCCACAACTAAGGCCTCATGCAGGCAAATGAGCAGATAAACGTTAAAGAAAAAGAAGCCCCTGAGCCGTTTAATCAAGGGTGGCGGTGAGGAACACAGCAGGCAGAACGGAGCAGTGGATGTCGGCCTCGGCTACACATCAGAAGTGCCTGGAGAGCTTTAAAAACTAAAGATGCCGAGCCCCCACCCCCTCCAAGGTCCTGATGTAATTGGTCCCAGGTACAGAGAGTTTCAAAGCCTCTCCAGGTGATTTTAACGCTCAACCCGGGCTAAGAACACTGGAGCAGGTAGTCTGAGAAGCTAGAGAATCAACACCACCCTCATCACTATTTTTCTTGTGACCCCATCAACTGGCAACTTCCATATCCCTTTCATCTTTTCGCTGTCCTCTTCTTCCCTCCTTCAAGCAATGTGCCTTCATGAGTGGGGAACAAAGTTGAGAGGAACCTGAGGTCTGGTTTCGACACTGATATACTCACTTGTTACAGCTGATTCGCCTCTGGACATGAGATCTCTTAACCTCCTAAGGAAGTGGTTCTCCAGGTCCCCAGACCAGTCACCTCAGCACCACCTGGTAACTCAGGAGCAGCACAGGTCCTCAGCCCCCTTCCTCCCTGGCACCTGCTGAATCCAGAACCCTGAGTGGGCTCAGCCATCATTTGAGTAAAGTCCTCCAGGTGATGCTGAAGCAAGCTCAAGTTTGAGAACCTCCTGTCAAAGGCACTGTCATGAACAAGTATCCCCCATGTACAGAGCAGGTGATGGTGACATAAGAAGACCGCCTGGGGCTTCTTTGATAGTCTAGTGGTTACGCATGTGCCTTGCAACGCGGGGTTCGATCCATGGTCAGGGAAGATCCCACATGCCACGGAGCAACTAAGCCCGTGTGCCAAAACCACTGAGCCTGTGCTCTAGAGCTCGGAAGCTGCAATTACTGAAGCCCGTGTGCACAGTCTGTGCCCCACAATGAGAAGCCACTGCAACGAGAAGCCTGCATACTGCAATGAAAAGTAGCCGCCACTCACGCAAGTAGAGAAAGCCTGCATGCAGCAATGAAGACCCAGCACAGCCGAACATAATAAATCTTCACAAAAAAAAAAGCCCATCGGAAGCTGCACTGCATGCTTGCATTACTTCGGTTGTGCTATTGCTAGCTGCCACCTCTGCCATCCTAGCTCTGAGCATTCCTGATCACCCAGGTGTTGACTGTCAAACAGCCCGGTTTTGAGGGGCTGGTGGGAGTAGAGACACGGCGGGGAAGAGGGGGAAGGTTGGCTGGCAGCATGGAAAGGGGGGTCACAGACCAGCTGGGAACGAATGGGGCAGTAGCTGTCTTCATAGCCCCCTGCCCCATTCCACCTGAACTCCCTTCTTGCCCATTAGGATAACCAGACAGGTCAAAAAGTGGGAAATACAGTTAAAACAGACAAGACTGTTATGAGGTTTGAAGGAAGGTACACCTTCTATGATGCATGCGGGAGGAGCCCGCCTCACCACCCCTGCCTTGTTTGGAAGGCAGAGCTCAGGGAAGGGTGAACTGGGGGGCATGGAGGGCGCCCCATCACCCCACCGCAGACATTGAGCTGCAGGAGGAACTCCGAAGGGCAGGTCACTCAACGGCCTCAGTTTACCAGAAACTCAGAAGGATGACAAGCCCTGACCCGGGATCACACAGCATTAGAGGCAGAGTGGGGCCAGGGGCTCCCAGGGAGGGAGCTGGGAGCCAAGGAGAGGACAGGCTTCCAAAGCGGAGTTTGGATTTGAGAAGGAGGACAGTTAACACAGAGAGAAAACATTCAGATGGCACCCCCTGTGCCTGGCACTGCACCAAAGCTCCATGTGGGTTGGATTCATACTCTGCTGGGCTTCCCAGGTGGCACTAGTGGTAAAGAACCCATCTGCCAACGCAGGAGACATAAGAGATGCAGGTTTAACCCCTGGGTTGGGAAGATCCCCTAAAGGAGGAGGAAATGGTAACCCACTCTAGTATTCCTGCCTGGAGAAGCCCATGGACAGAGAAGCCTGGCAGGCTACAGTCCATGGGGTGGCAAAAGAGTCGGACACAACTGAAGCCACTTGGCACGAATGCACACATCTCACCACTAGCATTACGATTTACAGGTGGGGACACAGCAGGAGCTAGAAGGGTAAAAATAAACTGCGCGGGTTACTTAATGATAATTGAAGGTAAAAATGACTTTATAGAAAATCATGCCCAGTTTTATCATTACATCACAGGAATAGAGCAAGGGATAAAGGTAAGCTTAACGTTTCCTGACTGCAGATTACTGGTGAGTTGCTGGCCTTTGGGTGGACCATCTCTATTGATGGTACTCCTGATTCATTCAAGTACAGGGTTCTTAAAAGACAGTCACCTTAGGAACACACGCATGATATCATACAGTTATAACAGGCACAGCCGGACTTGAACCTGGACCCTTCAACCTCTGGGACTGGCACTTAAACACTCTGCCTGCTGCTCTTCCAAGGCGGCCAGAAGGTTTGGGGCTCAGCCAACCCTGAGAGCTCAGATGTTAGAAAAGTTACTCATACTTTGGAAAAGAAAGCATCCCGTGATCTTTCCAAAGAGGAAAGCCTCTAAGCTCAGTTTAAGTCCCAGAGGCACAGCCTCCCCTGAGCCAGACAGACCCTCTCAGGCATTCCTCCCCTATTCCTGATTCCATGGCAGTTTTGCCTGTCACTCCAATCACAGCGACAGTAAAGAATCTGCCTGCAATGCAGGAGACCTGGGATCGATCCCTGGGTCAGAAAGAGCCCCTGGAGAAGGGCATGGCAACCCGTGCCAGTACTCTTGCCTGGAGAATCCCATGGACAGAGGAGCCTGGCAGGCTACAGCCCAAGGGGTCACAAAAGAATCAGGACAGAGCGACTTTCACTCAGTCACTCCAATTGTAGAAAGTCCTTGGAAATCCTCTGATCCAGACCCTTTCTTGACAGATAGAGAAACTGAAACCGCAAAAGGTCCAGGTCACCTTCCCATGGGTGGGGAAGGTCACAGAGAGAGGGGAGCCCCCTGAAGGAGCCATCTGCAGTCTAGAGACATCAGGGAAGCTTCCTGAGGTTCCCTGGAGAAATGATGGAGCCCAGGCACCCTGACTCCCAGATTGAGCCCTCCCCCCACTTACCTGCTGCTCTGCAGTGCTCACCTGGAGCTTGTCTCCTGGGAAGGCTGCCAGGCCTTTCACCTTCAGTGGAAGCTCAGCGGTCGGGTAGGAATTTATATCCTCGTTGTCCAGGGATTTCCCAATCGGGCTTGCGTCCCTCCCCCGACTGGGTGGCTGTGAACACACCTTTTCCCTTCTCACTGAGAGCGCCCTCCGAGCTGCAGCTCTGGGTGTGTGATCACTCAAATGGGGAAGTGGCAAGGAAACTCTGTGAGTTTCCCTATTTTTTGTGACTCGCTAAAACTTGCGTACTTCCAGCTGCGAGGTGATTTTACAGGGATGTGTATTTTGCCCGGCCACAGTTCTGTTCAAGAGGAAAAAGAGGACTTTGGAACTTTAACCAGAGACAGAGTTGCTGTTTCCCCCATGGTGTCCTTCTGGGGGTAGAGAACCCCCACCCCCAGTCTTATGTGATGTTTAACTGTTAGTGAAGGAAGAAGGTGGTTTTTCCAAATATTTATTAGAGTTTGTGGGATTTGGCTGAGTAATCTGTACCCTGGAGGTAGAAATTCATGTCTGTGCAAGACAGATGGCGGTAACTCTCCCCTTAGGAGCAGTCCCTGGAGCTAGAAAGGATGGAGTCCCAGGGAGAGGATGAGCCTGGACCCAGGCTGGTGCTGGGGGATGGAAAGGAAAAACACCCTTCCAAATGTCCTTAAAAATCCCTGTTACTATCCTAACGGATACTTTCTGTCTGATTTATTCAGATACTGATGTTCTTAAAGGTGAAAATGCAGAAACAGAAACCTTTGTAGAGAAATCTTAGGAATTTCATACTCAGAGCAAATGGTTCCGAGTCAAAAGCACCCACTGACCCTAGTTTGATTCTTCTGCTGACAAGGAAGGTAAGGCTTCCCTGGTGGTAAAGAATCTGCCTGACAATGTAGGAGATGTGAGTTTGATCCCTGGGTTGGGAAGATTCTGCTGGAGAAGGAAATGGAAACCCACTCCAGTATTCTTGCTTGGTAAGTCCCAAGGACAGAGGAGTCTGACAGGCTACAGTCCATGGGGTCTCAAAAAGAGTTGGGCATGACTTAGCGACTGAACAGCAACAAGGAAGGTAATTCTCGGGGGTCTCAACTCAGATGGGTAAATAAAATCTGAGAAAAACACCATGTTGGAGCAAGACAGAGACCTTGAGATGGTCAAATCCATCCTCCAGTTTAAAGCAGAACAAACTGAGGCCCAGGCATATGGGGTACCACAGGTGAGCTTATTGGATTAACTTAGTGTTTGTATAACTTCATGATGAGGTTCTTATGGAAGCTGTCTGTTTGTGTGAGGTGCTCAGTCATGTCTGACTCTGCGACCCCATGGACTGTAGCCCACCAGCTTCCTCTGACCATGGGATTTCCCAGGCAAGAATATTGGAGTGTTGCCATTTCCTTCTCTAGGGGATCTTCCCAACCCAAGAATCAAACTTGGGTCTCCGGGAGCTGGGAATACCCACCAAAAGAGTTTATTAGGCAAAGAGTAAATGTTACACTGTATCCCTATTTAATCTTTTTCCAAGGACCAGTTGAAAGGAGAATATTTGTTTCTGTCCCTTAACTTTAACATGGTAAGATCAAAAAGTATGCTATAAATTTGCAGTCCAGCCAAAGAAGTTCCAAGGGTGTACATTCACCCCAGCAGGTAAATCTCACCAAACACCATCATCATCCCCAGATGAAAGGCACGTCAGGAACTGAATCCTCTCCATATTGCCACTGTGGTTAGCCAAACACACGAGTCCAGCTGACCCGCCTCTTCGGGATCCTAGTCACTGAATAGCACAGGGCAGCCCACATGAATAGTGCTGAAGAGAGGAACTGAAATCAGACCATGTGTCTTTCTTTGGCCATGCTGCAGGGTAACTGCTTATCTTATGATCCATAAAGAGGAATTTACAAACCTCAGTTTTTCTATGGGAAACCTTGATCCTCAAGCCACAAGAACTGTTTGAATAGTCCTTTTAAAAAAACTAATACTTCAGGGAATTCCCTGGCAGTTGGGTGGTTAAGGGGCTTCCCTGGTGGCTCAGATGGTAAAGAACCTGCGTGACTCCAGGCTTCCACTGCAAGGGAAAACAAGTTCAGTCCATGGTTGGGAAAGTAAGATCCTGCATGCCTTGTGGCCAAAAATTTAAAAAAAAAAAAACAAAAACTAATGCCTCAGACTCACAGCCATTCAAGCCAGTCTGCAGGGGCCGCAGCAGTGCAGGTTGCCCTCATTTTACCAGACTTTGTTTTATTTAGCAGATATTGCTTTTATTACACATTGAAGGTTTGCAGCAACCTGGGTTCGGACACATCTAGGGGTGCCACTTTTCCAATAGCATTTGCTCACTTGTGTCTGTTTCACATTTTGGCCATTCTCCACAAGTATTTCACATTTTTCATTAGTATTACAGTTGTGATGGTGATCTTTGACAGGACTATTGCAAAAAAGTGATGACCCACTGAAGGCTCACATGATGGTTAGCATTTTTTAGCAAGAAAGTATTTTTCAGTGAAGGGATGTACTTTTTTTAAGACATAATGTTATTGCATGCTTAACAGGTTACAGTAGAGTGTATTACACTTTTATATACACTGCGAAACCAAAAAAAAAAAAAATCCACGTGACTCACATTATTGCAAGATTCACATTATTGCGGAGGTCTGGAACCCACCCTGCAGTACCTCCAGGGCTTCATTTCTGCCTCCTCCTTCCCGTGCAGAGTTTCTCCACCAAGTGATGGGAAATAAACATGGCACAGCATGTTCTGTGCCATCTCGAAACCTCTGAGGTTTGAGGTGGTTACCCAGGATGTTTACTGCAAGGGTTGAAGCAATGAGTCTTCATCTTTTTAGACTCAGGAGGACTTTTCAAAGTCCGTTCTGGTTCAGAAATCAGCAGTGTCCTCTGCAAACCTAGCAGCAAGATTCCCCCCCACCTCCCTTTTCTTCCTTCCTTACAATGATGTGGAGGCAGAGGTTGGAGGTGATGAGAGGGGAGCTGGAGGCAAGGATGCTGTGGCTTGGCCACTGTGATGTGTATTACAACATGGGCTACTGGTCCCCAGTTTAATGGGACAGCCTCTGCCATAGTATCCCCATAGACCCACTCATTCTTTTCTATATAATTGTATTTATTCATTTATTTTGGGTTGTGCTGGGTCTTCGGTGCTTTGTGAGGGCTTTCTCTAGTTGCAGTGAGCAGGGGCTCCTCTCCAGTTGTGGCACACAGGCTTCTCATTGCAGTGGCTCCTCTTGTTGCAGAGCACAGGCTCTCGGGTGCACGGGCTTCAGTAGCTGTGGTGCACGGGCTCAGTAGTTGCAGTTCCCAGGATCCAGAGGACAAGTTCAATAGTTGTGGCACACAGGTTCAGTTGCTCCGCGGCATGTGGAATCTTCCCAGATCAGGGATCGAACCCATTTCCCCTGCATTGGCAGGCAGCTTCTTACCCACTGTGCCACCAGGGGAGTCTCACTCATTCCTATCAGATCAGAGTTCTTTCATTTTGATTCAAGAAAATACGGTCATCAAATCCACAGGATTGATTTAGTAATCAGACCCCGTAAAACTGAAAATTCTAAGGCCTGCTCTGGTCAGCGGGACAATAAAAAACTCTATGTCTTATTCACAGAGGCAGGAGAAAAGTCATTCCCTTCCGATAAATACTTTACAAGTTAGCAAACTAAAAATGAAAATATATACTGCAAACAGGCTTCCGCCTCCTCCGCTACAAAAAGAGAGGGCTGAGTTCAGTGAGTGCTGTTATTAGTTTACTTCATCTGCTATATTAAGTCATCACCAACTACGGCTAAAAAAAAACCATCTGATCTTCTAACCGCTCTGGAGGTCAGAAGTCCACGGTGGGCTCCAGGAGGTGGCAGTCAAGGGGTCAGCAGTGCCGTGGTCCTACTGAAGGCCCAGGGGACGCTCCTTCTCTCACCTTTCCCATCTCCCGTAGTGGTCCTCACTTCTCCCCAGCACATCACCGTCTCCTCCCTGCTCCCAGCAGCAGGCGGCCACTTTTCTTGACCTTCTCTCTCACTTTTGAGGACTCTCTCGGCTCTATTTGTGTGTGCATGCTCAGTGGCTCAGTTGTGTCCAACTTTTGGCAACCCCATGGGCTGTAGCCCGCCAGGCTCCTCTGTCCATGGGATTTCCCAGGCAAGAATACTGGAGTGGGTTGCCATTTCCTTCTCCAGGGGATCTTCCCAACCCAGGGACAGAACCCAAGTCTCCTACATCTCCTACACTGGCAGGTGGGATCTCTACCACTGAGCCACCTGGGAAGCCCCAACTCTATTGGGGGCCCACTAAAATAATCCAGGATAATCTTCCCACCTGAAATCCACCCACCATTAGGTTGTCATTCTGCAACCTAATGACACCCGTAAAATCCCTTTTGCTATAGAAGGTATCAAAATCACAGGTCCCAGGGAGGAGGATGCTGGCGTGTTTTGGGGACCATGGCTCACCGTCAACAAGCTCGAAGGTTCCTTTCCGTTCTCAGAGTCTGTGCCTGATGACGCTATACAGTGTGGGACACTGGTCTGCACACGTGTGGCCTGGAACAACGCGGTTCCCATCACACCTATGGGTCCAGGTTGTCTAGATGGTGTGGCTTAGAGAGAACACACAGAGCACTTGAGAGCTACAGGAGAGACTTTGTTTTGTATTCAGTTCAGAAGAGATCAGTCTTCATTGTGGAAAGGCCTGTTCTTCCCAGCTTGTCCTTGGCTTCCTCCTCCTCGCCCCGGTTTCAGAGACAGACACTCAATGGGATGAGGACACGAAGGGCCACTGCCCATTCTCCCCTCCAACCTGCCCGTGGGGCCTGGAGCATGGACAGAGGCCAGCTGGACACTGGACCCATGTCACGCTGATGCTCCCTCCCCGGGGCGCCCAGCCCAGACTCCCTGGTCCTCCTTCCACAGACCAAGCCCTCCCCCTGCGCGGGCACGGGAGGCTCCAGCAGGCCCCTCCTGCTCTGATTCGAGGCCTCCTGTCCCATAACTGTACCCTGCCTCCCTTAACCTTACCCTCCACCTTCGGGCCAGGGACACGGGGCCAGCACTGGGGATGTGGGCGGTCCAGGAGAAGACCCCTAGAAGCCGAACCCCCAGGGCACTGCCAGGTCACTTGTGGAGGACGAGCCCTGCTCCCTGCTCAGTGTAAAGAAACACTCCATTGCCTTGCAACCAGAAAGAGGAAGATCTCATCACAGAGACTTGATTTCTGTAATGAGTGACACAGGATTATTCACCGCATGGGATTCCACTGCTAAGAATCAGCCAGGCGTCCGCCCACCCAGGGTAGGAGGACGATGTGCCGCTGGCAGCCCTCCTTGCCTCCCAGTCTGGTCCAAATGGAAAGGGAAGTTTCCAGATCTTGCCTCCCCATCCCACACCACCCACCTCCTTTGGCCTTGATACCCTGCAGTCTCCACAGTCCGCCCCCACCCCCGCTCCCGCTGCATCATGGGACCCTCCTTTGCTTTCTAACAATCACAGTGACACACAGACACTTGCTCAGCTGACACCCGAGTGCCACGTTTCTGGGAAGCAGTGATGGCGGGGCCTGAGTCACCCTGCCGGCCCCGGGTGCACCCACGGCCGGCTCATGCATGTGTCACGTTACATAAGAAACCCCACCTGGGCACGGCACCTGCCAGCCCTCCCAACAGGCATGCAGGCTTCGGGCTGAGCCAGCTTTGATTTGTCGTCTTCGGGACACTCCAGCCCCCCAGGCAGGCTGTCACAGGCGGGCTCCGCAGGCTTTGGCAGCTGGAAGGAAGGCTCTGGTGCAGTGAATCACACGAAGAGATTCCTTGGTGTCCCGTCAGGAGGTACCTTCCATGTGGCTCCGGTCACCCCCCTGCCCCAGCACACCCCACACTGTTACACTTGTCCCCTGAGGGCTTGTAAGGGGTCTATGACCTCGCATGGCAACAGCTGGTCTCAGTCCATGAACCCTGAGCAAGGGACCCCCTTCCTCACCTATAGAGGAAAAGGAAGGGGATACCCCTAACCTGGCATCGGAGAGACTGGCTGAGCTTGGAGGACAAGAGGCAGTGACACCCCAGCGCATAATTTATAGACCGGACAGTGCTTTTAGGAGAGAGACTTTAAAATGGATCTGAAGCTCAGAGCCAACACCACTCCCCACTGCCCATTTCTCTGCGAACCATCCTGGATTAACCAAGTCTTACATTAATCAGGTCTGTGTTTTAGCTTTGACATCTGGGGCCTCTCTGACCCTTCCATGGACTAGCCAGTTCCTAGAGGTTCCAACCACAAACCCACAAATGTGCCTCTCAAATACAAACCAACCAGCCCAGAGCCCACACCCCAGCCACCCCCAAATGTGTTCCCTGCCATACGCTCAGTTCCCCCCTTTGTCGTTGTTGCTATCGTTCAGTCACCCAGTCATGTCTGACTCTTTGCAACTCAATGGACTGCAGCATGCCAGGCTTCCCTGTCCTTCACCATCTCCTGGAGTTTGCTCAAACTCATGTCCGTTGAGGCGACGAGGCCATCCAACCATCTCATCCTTTGTCGTCCCCTTCTCCTCTTGCCCTCAATCTTTCCTAGCATCAGATCTTTTTCAGTGAGTCGGCTCTTCATATCAGGTGGCCAAAGTCTTGGAGCTTCAGCATCAGTCCTTCCAATGAATATTCAGGGTTGGTTTCCTATAGGATTGACTGGGTTGCTCTCCCTGCAGTCCAAGGGACTCTCAAGAGTCTTCTCCAGCACCACAGTTTGAAAGCATCAGTTCTTCAGGGAACCCATTTCTCCCCCAGATAGAACGCCTTTTGAAGCATTCCCATCTCCTCTGGGTTGAGAAAAGCAGAGCAAAACACTTTTTTCTCTATCTTGTCAGGGCTAACCCAGAGCTCAGCGAAGGCCATACCAGTATAGAGGGCATAGCAAGTGCCCCAGCTGGAGGAAGGGGGACCAAGGGTCACGGCTAGGAAGCAGAGGGCACTGGCTCAGCAAGAATCAGGGAGGCTGTGACCAAGCCCTGGGGCAGGAATTCTCAAAGTGTGGCCTGGACAACATCAGAGCATCCTGGGAGCTCGTTAGAAACACAGATTCTGGGGACTTGCCTGGTTCAGTGGTTTGGACTCTGTGCTTTCACTGCAGGGAGCACAGGTTCAATCCCTGCTTAGGGAACTAAGATCCTGCAGGGCACATGGCGAGATCAAAAAAAATAAATAATACCCTAATATTCAGAGAATGCAGATTCTGAACCCCCACCTCAGAGCATTCAATCAGAAACTAGAGGAGGGGGCTTCCCAGGTGGCTCAGTGGTAAAGAATCTGCCTGCCGATGTAGGAGACACAGGAGACATGGGTTCGATCCCTGATATGGGAAAATCCCACGTGCCACAGAGCAACTGAACTTTTGTGCCACAACTATTGCACTTGTGCTCTAGAGCTCAGGAACCGCAGCCACAGCATCACAACTGCTGAAGCCCACGTGCCTAGAGCGTGTGCTCGACGAGAAGCCGCTGCACTGAAAAGCCCATGTACCACAGCTAGAGAGTGGGCCTCCGCTCACTGCAACCAGCGAAAAGCCCGTGCGGCAACAAAGATCCAGGGCAGCCAAAAAATCAATCAATAAAATTACTTTTCCAAAAAAGAAACTAGATGAGGGACTGAACAACTGGGGCTAGGGAAACACCCCCCAACCCCCAGACGATTCTGATGTGGACAAAACTTGATAAGCTATTCCAGGGGTTCTCGTCTCTACTGCCCATAATAGGTGTCTGATGAATATCAATGCCAGGACACTTCCTCACCAATGAGACCTGGACAGGAGAGGTGGGGCTGGGCCAGGCAATGCCTTCAAGTTCCCGCATGGTCTCTGTACCACCTGCCAGGGTTGAGAGCTGCTGCCTGAGGACTTGGACTGCTCACAACCACCAGGGCCATATCTTTAGCTCCTGCAGGGGGCAAATACCAACAAGTAAGGAAATTCCAAGCATGATTCATGGAGCACAGGTCCTAAGAAAGACACAGGTGAGGCCGGGTTGCAAGGCTTGATCAGAGGGGTCTGGCAGACAGCTGAGCTTCCAGATCTAATGGCCAGCCAGGCGGAGCAGACCCCAGATCACAGCCACTGAGCTCAGAAAAGACCCAGGTTGGAGGTGGCAGCTCATTCGTTCGTATTTGTTTTTCTAATATGTTTTTGAGCACCTGCCCCAAGTCAGGCATTATTTTCAGCCCCAAGAACTCACATTCTAGCAGAGGAAAATGACAATAATAAAGGAGTGAAAGCCTGGGACTGACATATGTACACCATTGACACTATGCATACAATAGATGACTAATGCATAGCACAGGGAACTCTACTCAATACTCTGGTGCTGCTGCTGCTGCTGCTGCTGCTAAGTCGCTTCAGTTGTGTCCGACTCTGTGCGACCCCATAGGCGGCAGCCCACCAGGCTTCCCCGTCCCTGGGATTCTCCAGGCAAGAACACTGGAGTGGGTTGCCATTTCCTTCTCCAATGCATGAAAGTGAAAAGTGACAGTGAAGTCGCTCAGTCGTGTCTGACTCAATACTCCATGGTGATCTAAATGGGAAGGAAATCTAGAAAAGAGGGGATCCATGTATACGTATGGCTGATTCACTTTGCTGTACAGTAGAAACACAACATTGTAAAGCAATTATAATACAAATTTTCTAAAAAAGGATTTGCTAAAAGCTCCATTTCCTGGAAAAATTGGTAGGTACTTGAGATGCTAACTGGAAAAAGAAAAATTAAAAAAACAAATTCTTTGTAAAGAAAATGTTATGTTAATGGTTCACTTTATAACAAGCGAGATGCTGGGTCAATGCCTGACACTAAGGTCCTCTGAGCAGGACAATTCCCTCCATGAGAGTCACTCATATGCCAGTTCTCGCTGGATCCAGTCTGGCAACTGGGATTCATGCATTCTCACCCGCAGAGTCTGCAGCACCTCACCTTGGGGTGTCTCAGGCTTGATCTGGCTTCACTAACCCAGTAAAGGTAGTACTGGCACTTGAAACAGGACTCGGGTGAAATGTATTCTGATTCCATCTGTACCAGAAAGGGTTGCTAAGTGAAAAATAAACAAAATTATAGAAAGTACACGTTATATATGTTGGAAAAACAGCCACGTGCCATAAAATGAGGACGCACTGATGGCAGATCATAATCAATTCTTTCTTTGGAACACTCTGTTGGCCTGGATCTATTTCCAGAGTGAACCTGACAGGCTTCCAACAGCCTTCAGTACATGCCTTTCCCCTCCGCTGGAGCTGGTGTGCTTCTCAAATCCAGGACTGAGAATCATCGGGCAGGAAATGGTCCCCTCCCTGAATCACAGGTTCATGCCTATCTTTCTAGCGGCTAGATGGAGGAGTAAGACTCCCTTCCCTAATACTCCAAGGAAGCACCACTCACCCCACAGTGGCCAGGAAGACCATGTCTTAGGATCACACATGGGCAGACCTGCCCTCCTAGGCTTGAACCCAGAGGAGTCGACCCAGGAAGGGGTGCCAAGGAATCCCACCTCCAGAGTCCGATAGCCCTGGTTAAGGGACGGGGAAGAATCCGCCAGGTTCTGTGTGATTCAGTCAATCTGCTATTAATCCTCGGGCAACTGTAGCACTCCAGGGTTTCCCCATACAGCCCCAAGTTCTGGCTCTCCAGACCCTGAAAGACAGAAGGAGGCTCTGGATCCGTTCTAACAAGCCTCAAGGAGCTGTCCAAGTTTGGGCCACTTTGAACCAAGTTCTAGTGGAACTAAGCAAACTGTTCATTGGGGCTTCTTTGGCCAGAATGCCTGGGGTTTTGTTCTTGTAGTTGAAGATTTATAGACCCACAGGTTGTCAGAGTAGGAAGAGGCTCAGTTGCCCCTGCCCAGGGAATCCCCCCGCTCTGTAGATGATAAAGCCCTGTTGGTGGGATTTCACCAGGCTGAAGACTGAAGACTGAAGCTCTCCCTGCCTCTCTGAAGAGTATCCAAGCCTCACCAGCTTTGAAAACAATTCTTTGAAAAAGAAGAATGAGAGAGTTAATTCCAGATCAGGCTCAGGGCTCTCTGGGAGCAGTCAGCCACAAAGATTGACACTGAACTCCATGCCAGCCTCCCTCAGAGCCACCTCCGGGTCCTAATTCAACTTCACACCCTCAGCAAGCGTCTACACCTCCTACTGGTCTGTGACCATGAGGAGGGATCATGATAGGAGTTACTCTCTCTCCCAGGGCACCTACGAAGCTCCTAACTCTGTTCCAAGCATGTTATTTACATATTCACTTAGTTAATCATCCCAACAGCCCGGTGAGGTTAGTATTATGATGCACTGGGTTGTCCACAGAGTTCCTTCAGGTTTTCCTGTAAGATGGTACAGAAAAAAATCTGAACTTCTTGGTCAACCCAATATTATCTGTTCTGCAGATAAAGAAAATGAAGTATGCAGATGTCAAGTAACTTGTCCAAAGTAGCTCAAGTTATGGGTCGAATTCTCTTCTTCCAAAAAGATACATTGGACTCCTACCCCCCAGAGTAGCTCAGAATGTGACCATGAGGCAATCAAGTTAAAGCGAGGATATTGCGTGTCTGACTCTGTGATCCCATGGACTTCAGCCCACCAGGCTCCTCTGTCCATGGGATTCCCCGGGCAAGAACACTGGAGTGGGTTGCCGTTTCCTCCTCCGAGATGAGGTCATTAGGGTGGGCCCTAATCTAACGTAATTGGTGTCCTTGTAAAAAGTGTGGACACAGAGATGGGCCCACCTGAGGGAAGACAATGTGAAAACAAAAGCAGGAGACAGCCATGTGAGTGGAAGGACACACCTTCCAGCCAAGGGAGGCCAAGGATGAGGGCCAGCGACACTGGAGGCCAGGAGAGGTAAAGAAGCACCCTCCCCTGGAGTCACCAGAGGGAACTTGAGCCTGTGAGCACTTTGATCGCTGACCTCCAGGCACCAGAATGGAGATGCTCATTGCTACAGCTCTAAACCACCCAGGAGAGTAGCTGGGGTTGGGGATGAGCCTCCACCTTGGGCCCTGTGGCTCTGGAGTCCACACTCCCAGCCCCACCACCCAGGGGCTGTAGGGGGAGCTGCCAATGTATCACAGGACACAGTCTAGCCCTCATGCCTGGGGGTGGAGGTGGCAGCCGAGAACTACCGCTGAGAAGAGATCGGCCACGTGGCTCTGATGGCCATCCACAGCCTCAGAAGATTAACACACACCAAGAAAGACAGCAAACGCCTCCAACAAGACTGAAACCACCCCCTCACTTCCCGGCGTGTAGCAACAGAACTATTCACTCCAGAATGTCACATCCCTGCAGACACGGGAGGGGTTTGTTTACCATCTCCTTTTTCTAACTTGTATTTCACTCTGCCAGTTAAGCCTATCACATTCCATCAAGAAGCGAGCAGCTCTGCTGCTCCTCCCAAAGTGGAATGAGGCCAAAGGCACCATGCCTTCCTAGGTCGGGTGGGTGAGATACCCTCTCCACACTCACCCTCCTCAAGCCCGCTCACCCCTCAGGGTTCAAGCCAGGTCCCACCTCAGCATAGCACAACGGTGGGTGCCCAATGAAAGCCCAGCCCCCTCCCTGCCCCTGGAGAAGAGTCTGTACCCTGACCCTCGACAGTCACCCAGAAACGAAGGCACAGATGCTCAAGTTGTATCAGTCACTACCTTACCTAACGCACATTTACTAAGAGTTCAAGGAGCTGAAATCTTTCCTGACGGCTCAGCGGTTAAAGAAATCTGCCTGCAATGTAGAAGACACAGGAGATGTGGGTTTGACCCCTGGGTCAGGAAGATCCCCTGGCGAAGGAAATGGCAACCCACTCCAGTATTCTCGCCTGGGAAATCCCAGGGACGGAGAAGCCTGGTGGACTACAGTCCATGGGGTCGCAAAGAGTCAGACATGACTGAGCATACTACAGCTTTCTGCTGGTTAGTGGCCAGGCATGATTCCTAACCTGTCTGGGTCTGCTTTCCCCTCTGTACATCAGGACAATAACAACATCTCTCCAGGGTTGTTGCAGGGTTAAGTCAGCTTGTAGCAAAGTACCGAGCACAAGCGAAGCACCCACCAAATGCCAACAAGCACACCACAACTAAGCCCAACTTATGAGCATCCCGGGTGCAAGGAACTAGCCCACAGTGCAGTGATTCACGGGACTGAAAGACCCCTGGCAGGGGGTGAGATCCCCCTGGAAACAGCACTGTGTCCCCGGGGCTGAGGAAGTGCCTGCCCACCCCCACTCCTGGCCACACCCCCAGGGCTAGGACCTGCCTCCTGCAGACGGAGGGGATTTAGGGAGCCCAGGCACCTGGCTCAATGTCGAGTCAGCCCTGCCAGGCCTCTGACCTGGTTCCTTCCAGGCCCTCCTGCCAGGTCAGGCTGGGACCTGCAGGCGCTGCTCCCTGGCTGTGCACAGGCATTCAGGTTGTGGGTGGCAGAGGAGAGAGGCCAGAGCCAGGAAAAACGGGGCAAGTGCTTGCAAGGCAGTGACCTTTGTGGAAGGCAAAGTGGAGGCTGGGAGGGGTGAAACGGGCCCTGTTGGCCCAGCCACATCCCTGGGCACCTGCCAGAGTGACCCTGGTGCCTAGCCCGGCCTCTGGGGACAGGTCCACAGACCCCTGGTCCCGATGACTCATGATCAGCTCCACCAGCACCCTAGTTCCCACGAAAGGAGACAGAGAGCTGATGTTTACGAAGCCCATTTGGTGGTAGGACCAAAGGAACTTCCTGGATGGTGACATTAGCCGAGACAACTCCAAAGACCGTGACGTCGGCAGCCCCCACCACAGCCAGCTACGAGGTTACAGTAAAAGCAAGTCTAGGACAAACTCTGCCTCACACACACACAGACGTTGTTGAACTAAATGCGTTCGCTAGCCAGCAAGGACAAATGATGCTCATAGATTCTGTTCAGTAGGCTCAAGAAAGTTCTGGTGTGCTGCAGACCACCTGGCGGGAACACCCATTCAAGTCAAGGCCAAGCCAGGACTGGGTGGCTGGAACCCACCTGTGATCTGGGATGGAGTCAGGTGAGCAGGCATCATCTCTGAGGGGAGTCCGATATCCTGTTTATCAGGAGTGAAGAATGTTCATCTCAGCAGCAAGAGTCCAGGACTCGGTCAATTGTTATCAAGAGGTCACTGTTTGCACTCAGAAGATCCATTCTGACACACATCAAGAGGTCACTATTTTCCCCTCAAAGATCCATCCTGACATTCTGTTGGTTGTTGATTGCGACAGAGATGGGGCATGGCCTTTTCACTAGAAGGCCAACTGACCTTTGCCCTGACCTCTCCTGACCAGAAGGCGTGCAGGCCCAGAGCACAGGTTCGTCTTAGAACCTCACCCAGACTCCCAGACGCCCATGTGGTTTCAAAGTCAGGTACCCGAGGCATGAGAGGAGGTTGGCCTAACCCCAGGGGTTCCCACCAAAGGCACAAACCTGAATCTAACCCCAGGCAGACACCAGACAGAGAGCAGGAACCTTCCACAGACGCCCTCAGCCACACTCTCCTGAAGGGTAAACAGCGAGAAACACAAAGACAGACGGAGAGCTGGTTCCACAGAAGGAGACACGAGAGGACAACCAGATGCTATGAACAACTGCTCCATCGGGGGTCACTGCGACAAATGGGAGAACGGGCATGAGGTCTACAATTGGATAAAAATATCAGGCGAAGGCCTTCCCAGGTAGCTCGGTGGCACAGAACCCGCCTGCAATGCAGGAGACATAAGAGATGCGGGTTTGATCCCTGGGTCAAGACGATCCCCTTGGGAAGGAAATGGCAACCCACCCCAGTTTCCTTGCCTGGAGAATCCCAAGGACAGAGGAGCCTGGAAGACTGCAGCCCAAGGGGTCACAAAGAGTCGGACGTGACTGAAGCGACTTGGCACACACGCACGCATCATGTGAAGGACCTGGTTTTGATCATTTTGCTGTGGTTATATAAAAGGATTCCTTGCTTTCAGGACATAGACCCTCAAGTATTTAAGAATAAAAAGACATGCCCACAACTTACACTGTTTTTGGTACCATAACTTTTTAAATCTTAGAATATTATATATATATATACGTGTATATATATATATATATTCTTATATTAGCATATAATAGCATCACCAAATCAATGGACATGAATCTGAGCAAACTCTGGGAGATAGTGAAGGACAGGGAAGCCTGGTATGTTGCACAAAGAGTCAAATAAGACAGCGACTGAACAACAAGAATTGTTATTCACAATTTTGACAAGAATATTATTTCACATCAGTATACATCGAGCTGGCTCATTCTTTTTTACAACTGGCAGTGTTCTCTTAAATAGATGTGCCATACTGATTCAGTCGTATTGGTAGTGGGCGCTGAGGTTGTGTTCTTCTTGGCTTTCACAAGCAATGCTGCAGGAAGAATTCCTAAGGGAGACACAGTGGTGCTCACCTGAGTATCGTCAGGTCCTCTATCAACAGGAACTACATCTCAACCCAAGGACAAGTTCCTGGTTATAAAACTATCTGGTCACCTCTTCCCAGACTTCGTCAGCATTGCATCACACAACATACTCATAAATGGTTCAGGAAAAACCAACGCAAACATGCGCAAGCAAACACACACACTCATAGGGGAGACAATGGAGAAGGATAAAACAAACACAATGAAATGATTTGGAGAATCTGGATGAATCATGTGGAAGTTCTTTTTACTATTCTTGCAACTGTTTTTCTAAAGGCAAATTTATGCCAGATCATTTTTTGAAGTTAAAACTTGACACCTGTAATTCTATCCACACCTGGCTGGTCTTCTCAGCTGCTGGTGGGCCTGGCCCTCCTCCTGCAGTCCTCGATCTTCTGCACGTACCTGGGGCCACCCCACTGTGGGCAGCCAGGAAGGCTCGTGCCAGGTTCCGGAGACTGCCTGCTCGAGCAAATGGCTT
The DNA here is from genome assembly GCF_032452875.1 of Bos javanicus. Taxonomy (NCBI): domain Eukaryota; kingdom Metazoa; phylum Chordata; class Mammalia; order Artiodactyla; family Bovidae; genus Bos; species Bos javanicus. Next base: position 6,871,090 of record NC_083878.1, on the reverse strand, counting down.
TCAAGGGCTTCCAGGTCTCTGAAATTCCCAGGAACGCAAAGTGACAGGCAGGACTCCCACTCATTTTTCTTTCTTTTTTTTTGGCTGCTCCATAGCATGCGGTGGAGCACATAGCACCCCCACCAGGGACTGAGCCCATGCCCCCTGCAGGGGAAGCACAGAATCTTAACCACTGGACTGCCAGGGAATTCCGGGACCCCACCCTCCTGAAACTGCCTCGTCTCTCCCTGCCATCAGGGCCCTGGGAAGTACCCACTGAAACTATCCCTCAAGCCTTGGGTTGCGCCCCCACCCACCACCCCCAATCTCATCCCAACTCCAGGAATTGGGAGAAGTTCTGAGTCAGGAGTCCTCCGAGCTGGCCCTGCCCACTCTGTTTCAGGTCTGGCTGTCGGTCAGATCCAAGCTTTTGTTTCCATAAACAAAGACCACTCAGATAAGAACAAGCCAGGGCTCTTTACTCATAGCTGGTTACAGCAGGGGAGTCAGTCCCCCTCGCTTGGTTTTGGCAGACACAAAGGCAGGCGGAGGAGTGGGAAAGCTCTGTAATGGGGAAAGGGGCGCTCCAGGGATGCCTGGCTGGAGGCCGTTGCCCCCACACTAGAAGCTGGGCATCCTCTGTGGCTGGCCAGGCACGTGTATTTGGCTTTCCCTGGCCCTAATAGGAAGCAGGGACAAAAATCAGGGCTGCTAAGACCCTCAGAAGCGTTGACTCTTTGCGACCCCATGGACTGTAGCCCATCACACTCCTCTGTCCATGGGATTCTCCAGGCAAGAATACTGCAGTGGGTTCAGTTGTCAGTTATTAATCAAGCCCTGGCCATTCGGGACCAGTCATTTCAGGGGTTTTAGTTTGGCTGCCGGCTGGCTGCTACAGCAGTACTCTGACTTTCAACAAGGCTGACAGAGATAACAGGCTGGCTTCTGGTTGCTGCAGACTGTGGGTCCGTTTTGTTTTTATATGTTAACTTGTATTTTATAATATATATTCTGGACATTGTTCCTGCATGTGTTCAGTCTTGCATTTCCAAGATCAAAGGTGATCTTAAATTCCAAATTTCAACCCATAGCTGGAAGATTTTTAAGGAGCTAGAATGACCAGGTCCCTGAAAGGTGCCCACAGCTGGGTTATCCAGCCAAAGATACTGCAGCGTGAGCCCCAGGAGTTCGGGGCTTCTCCTTAGCAGCAGCGTCTCTCAGCCCCCGAGAGCAGCTGTTGCCCTGGCATCTCCACTGAGCTCTGGAGCCAAGGTTCCAGCCCTCCAGCAGGTCCTCCCCTCAAAACGCCCTCACTTCCTGGTGGCTCACTGTTCTCATCACTGTCAGCCCAGCCAGCCCACTCCCTGCCCATCATGTTGGCCCGGGTCTCGGGAGTCAGGCCCAGGCTTGGGCAGGAAGGATGACCGCATCCTCACTCATGACAGGGCCCTGCACACCCTTCTCTCTCCGGGAAGGGTTTCAGGTGTGCGGAGTTCGATTCTGTCTTATTCCGGAAAGTTACTGTGTCGTGATGGTCGTGACTGCTGCTTTTAGTCATTCAGAGTCTGAAATACTATCCTTAAACTCACCTTCCAGGCTCCTCCCTCCTTTCTGTTTTTTACTTTTCATTGTTTATCTTTTATACCTTTGGGGTTTTTTTTAACTTTTTATTTTAGATTGGCACAGAGTTGATTAATGTCGTGTTAGTTTGAGATGCACAGTTATACACATACTTGTATCTATTCTGTGGGCTTCGCTGGTGGCTCAGTGGTAAAGAATCCATCTGCTAATGCAGGAGACACAAGAAACGTGGGCTTGATTCCTGGGTTGGGAAGATCCTCTGGAGAAGGAAATGGCAGCTCACTCCAATATCCTTGCCTGGAGAATCCCATGGACAGAGGAGCCTAGAAGGCCACAGTCCGTGCTGTTGAAAAAGAGTCGGACAAGACTGAAGCAATTAAACAACAACATGTATTCTTTATCAAATTCTTTTCCCATTTAGGTTGCTACATAATACTGAGCAGAGTTCCCTGTGCTATACAGTAGGTCCTTGTTGGTTACCCATTTTAAACATAGCAGTATGTACACGTCCAACCGGAAAGCTGTCCCTTCCCTAGTAACCATCAATTCTTTCTCTTTAAGCCTGTGAGTCTGCTCCTGTTTTGTAAATAAGTTCATTTGTATCGTTTTTAATTCTGCATATAAGGCTATCATACATCTATCCTTCTCTATGCGACTTACTTCACTTGGTGTGATCATCTCCAGGCCCGTCCATGTTGCTGCAAACGGCACTATTTCATTCTTTTTTTGTGGCTGAATGATATTCCGTTGTATATCTGTACCACATCTTCATCCATTCCTCTGACGACGGACATTTAGGTTGCTCCCGTGTGCTGGCTATTGTCAATAGCACTGCAATGAACACTGGGGTGCATATATCCTCTGGACTATATTTTTATGTAGCTATAAGCTTATGTAGCTATAAGCTATAAGCCCAGGGGTGGGATTGCAGGATCGTATGATAGCTCTGTTTTCGGTTTTTAAGGAACCTCCATACCAGTCATCTGCATACCACATCTCCAAACCAGTCGGACTTGTAGTGAATCTGTGGTGCAGACACCCAGCTGCACAAATGTTCCTACCAAGTCCAGACCAGCCTCCAGGGTCCAGCACCCAGGACACTTGTCCCATCAATCTTAGATGAAGGAAACTTCACACTTCTCAACTTCTCCACACCAAATAACATCTGGCCCTGAGTCTGCACCACCCCCACCCCACCAACCACAGGCACATACCTCAGTCAGAGCTGCTGAGAAATTCAATCTCAGTTGAGTCCGGGATCAAACAAGAATCCACAGGAAGGACCTCATTGCCAATATCTTCACTCTGCCCTGAGGCCACATGAAAAGCTTTCTCTCTCTAGACAGATAAATCCAGGCCCCAGAGCCCTTCATCACTTTCAAAGTCATGCTGCTCCATACTTGGTATTCAGGGACACCTGGGGCCATCCATCTGGAGTGGGTAGCCATTCCCTTCTCCAGGGGATCTTCCTGACCCAGGACTCGAACCAGGGTTTCCTGCATTGCAGGTGAATTCTTTACCAGCTGAGCCACCAGGGAAGCCCACATATACAAACACACAGGCTTAAAAGAAAAAGGTAAAACCATGACTCTCATACAAATACACAAATAAATATGTATTTAAAAGATACAAGGGAAGCATGCAGATTTTATAACAAGATCAAGGGAAAAGTCAAAAAAGCACAGATGTGTGTGGAAAAGGCAATGATGGGATGAATTGTAAATGGAAACAAAACTGGTTTTTTTCCCCAAGAGGATAGGGGGAAGTTAGTTAGATCCCTATAGGACAGGAATTAATTCCCAGGTGACTGTAGCTATGAAATTAAAAGACGCTTGCTCCTTGGAAGAAAAGGTATAACACACCTAGGCAGTATATTAGAAAGAATAGACATTACCGACAAAGGTCCGTATAGTCAAAGCTATGGTTTTTCCAATAGACATGTACAGATGTGAGAGCTGAACCATAAAGAAGGCTGCATGCTAAAGATTTAATGCTTTCGAATTGTGGTGCTGGAGAAGACTCTTGAGAGCCCCTTGGACTGCAAGGAGATCAAACCAGTCAATCCTAAAGGAAATCAACACTGAATATTCACTGGAAAGACTGATGCCAAAGCGGAAACTCCAATACTTTGGCCACATGATGCAAAGAGCCAACTCACTGGAAAAGACCCTGATGCTGGGAAAGACTGAGAGCAGGAAAAGGGGGTGACAGATGATGAGATGGTTGGATACATCACCGACTCAAAGGACATGAGTTTGAGCACACTCCAGGAGATAGTGAAGAACAGGGAAGCCTGGCGTGCTGCAGTCTAAGGGGTCACAGAGAGTTGGACACAACTGAGCATCTGGGGGACTCTAGGGCACTAATGGGGTTGAAAACTGGTACCTCAGGATGGAAGAATGGAAGCGACTGAACAAAAACCAGTTTCCCGTTGAAACACAACTTGTTTTACTTCAAGCAAATCACACCAAGCTCCACCCTTGTATACTCATCCCTCCCACATCTGGATCAACCCAGATGAATCCTCTTAATGGGCTCAGATCTACTGGAGGAGGAAAGGCTGAGAGACTGAACAGACAGACAACCGCCAGACCATATACACAAATATTGGGTTGGCCAAAAAGCTCATCCAGATTTTCCTGTAACATCCTATGGAAAAACCCAAACAAACTTTCTGGCCAACCCAATGCCACCAGCCCCTGAGCTCCCAAGCCAGGATCTGGAGACCCCCAACCCTGCCAGTGCCCCCTGGGCTCTGGCTCCCCTGGCCTTTTCTGGGAACAGGAGTGAGCAGTCTCCTGTTTCAGGCACAGCCCTGCCACTCCCCACCCCGCACGTGGTCCTTGAGGAAATCACAGCCTCTCTGAGTCTCCTCCCTCAAAGAAAACACAGCAATACCTGTGTTCCTCGTCAGCTGACTCACCAGGCCGAGGTGGGGATCAGATCGCATGGAGTCTGTGAATGTTCTTTGAAAATGATTTTTAAAAAATAAACCTCAAAACACACCAACAAATAAATGAAACCAAAGTCATACACATGGAAGATACTCGTTCAGTCGCTAGGTTGCGTGCTAAGTCTTGGCAGCCCCGGAGACTGCGGCATACCAGGCTCCTCTGTTTACCACCATCTCCTGGGGTTTGCTCAGATTCCGATCTGTTGAGTCGGTGATGCTGAGCCCACCCACTACACTGCAGCCCTCAGGGGGCCCAGCAGGTGAGAGGAGATAGGCGGGCATCCCCGCTCCTGCTCTGCTTGCCTTTCCCTGCTCCGGGTCTCTGGCTGCTCCAGGGTCCCCATTCCCTGACCCCTGCTCATCCCTTGGACAGCAGCCCTCCTATCCAAGAAACACCTGGGACAGACCTGCTTCCCCAGGGACTCTGGGTGGCCCCAGGGGTCTGACCACGCCACCCGGCCAGAAGTAAACCTGCCTCTGCCTCTCAGCTCCAGCTGCTGGCATCTCACTGCCCAGGTGCGTGCCCTCCCACAGAGTTGTTCCCAGCAGCAGGGGCAGCGTGGACTTTCCTGGTCTGTGTGCTGCGCCCTGTCCCCTACCACCCAGCACCAGCCACCCTGGCTGGCATGAGTGACTCTCCTCCACCCCTCACAAGGTCAGACCTGGGGACTCAGCTGCTTGCAGATGGCAAGCTGGAAAGGGAGTCAGCAGAGCCAGGTGCTCCAAAGACATGAACCAACTCGTTTTCTAGCATTCATCAGGTTGTGTGCTTTGTGCATGGGTGCTCAGTCGTGTCCAATTCTTTGCAACCCCATGGACTGTAGCCCGCCAGGCTCCTCTGTCCATAGGATTCTCCAGGCAAGAGTACTGGAGTGGGTTGCTAAGCCTTCCTCCAGTGATTTTCCCAACCCAGGGATCAAACCCTGGGTTTGATCTCATGTCTCCTGCATTGGCGGGGTTCTCTACCACTGGCACTGCCTGGGAAGCCTGTGCTTTGAGCCCCATTTTAAAGATGGGGAGACGGAGAGCCAGAGGGTGTGCAGTGACCTGACCGAGCCCCCACCAGGAAGCGGCCCAGTCTGTCAGCGCTCTTGATGTCTCTGGGCCTTCAGAGTCAGGCTGGTCTTCACTGACCGCATGTGAAGGGCTGAGATTTGGGACAAAAGCCAAAAACCACCGGGTTTCCTTCAGAGGCTGTTTCGACACAGGGGTTGCCTAACAGCAGCATGCTTACAAAGAAGCGAAGCCCAGAACTTCTCTGCCTGATTGAGAAAGAGCGTGCAGATTACTCGACGCAAAACAGAAACACGTTGTGAAATCCAAGAGCTAGAGCCCAGGTGGCTACCGTTTGTCCCCAGCTCTAGGGAAGAGGCTGCAGGACGGGTCCTGGAAATGTTGCTTTAGGCCAAGCCATTACATGAGCCTTGGCCCAGAGGCCTCAGATTCCTTAGACTCTGAGGTCAGCTCACAAGCCCCCTGACACAAAGGGCCATGGCCGGGATTGGGGTGGGAGCCAGTTTCCAAGGAAACTGTCAGCCATTTTTCAGGAAGCTGTGTGTTCCCAGGATGGTAAGCAGACACTGTGACCTTCATCATGATCAGAAGGTGGCCTGCTCTACCATCTGTCCTTGAGCAAGTCACTTTGCCTCCCTGGGTTCTCACCTTCTCACATGCAAAAGGCACAGCCAGCAAGTCCTGCCCGCCCTGCCATGAAGGTGCCAGCATCCTTGGGAGTGTCCAGGTGGCTCCACATTACCTTGAGGCATACAAAGCTGGAGATCACAGCATCTGCTCTTACAAATTGTTTTGTTTTGTTTTGTTTTTTTAAAAAAAAAGGCATCTCCCTTACAACCTTATTAGCTAGAAGCAAGATGCTGCTAGTCCCGGGGTTGTGAAGGAAATACAGAGAATCAGAAGCCTTGGACCCCAGCCCTTGCTCTGCAGGACTCAATACATAACTTTGGACACAAGTATTAGTGTCTGACTCCTGGCTGTAGCCATGTACAAGCTATGTAGGCTCCTCTGTCCATGGGATTTCCCAGGCAAGAACACTGGAGTGGGTTGCCATTCCTACTCCAGGGGATCTTCCCAACCCAGGGATTGAACCCAAGGCTCCTGGGTCTCCTGCATTGCAGGTGGAGTTTGTACTGCCGAGCCACTGGGAAGTCCCCAGTTATCAGTATAAATATTCTTTATAAGCTGAAGTAGATATTGCAAGAAACACTGTTAATGGACTCACAGAGGCCCAGGACCACTCACATTATTTTTAAGATCATGGTGTTTGTACCCACCCCTGCCTTCCTGAACTGCAGCTCTAAGAGCCTTTGTGGGACCTCCCTGCGGTCAAGTGGTTAAGACTCCACACTTCCAATGCAGGGGGCACAGGTCTGATCCCTGGTCAGGGAACTAAGATCCCACATGCCATGCATCATATCCAAAAAATAAAATAAAAGCCTCTTTTAGACGCAAATTAGGTCCCATCAATTAGATTCATTTCTTCATGGTTCTGAAGGAATAAGGGTGCGATAGCTATAGTTCTATGGCTATGAGAAAACTAGACAGTTTATTAACAAGCAGAGACATCACTTTGCCAACAAAGGTCCATACAGTCAAAGGTATGGTTTTTCCAGTGATCATGTACAGATGTGAGAGTTGGACCATAAAGAAGGCTGAGTGCTAAAGAATTAATGCTTTCAAATTATGGGGCTAGAAAAGACTCTCGAGAGTCTCTTGGACTGCAAGGAGATCAAACCAGTCCATCCTAAAGGAAATCAACCCTGAATATTCATTGGAAGGACTGATGCTGAAGCTGAGGCTCACTGTGGCCACCTGATGCGAAGAGCCAACTCACTGGAAAAGACCCTGGGAAAGGCTGAAGGCAGGAGGAGAAGGGGACAACAGAGGATGAGATGGTTGGATGGCATCACTGACTTTATGGACATAAGTTTGAGCAAACTCCAGGAGACAGTGAAGGACAGGGAAGCATGGGGTCCATGGGGTCACAAAGAGTCAGACATGACTGAGTGACTGAACAGCAAACAATAGCCACTGTCCAGTGTTGTTTCTGGCAAGTATGACCAAAGAGACATTGAATTTTTCTAAAAAGCATTCCAGGGACCACTCACAAGTGAGAGCTAGTTGCAGTGGCCACAGGGACAGCTTCCCAATTCCCAGATCAAACTGTGTGACAAGCCATTAACTCAAGGGTTCCAGGGCTGGTCTCCAGATTTTCATACCTGCCTGACCATGGCAGAGGCAGCGGGCGCCCTGGTGGGCCAGTTCTACAGAGATGCTCTGGGAGTCAAAGATGGAGCTTCTCCTAGTGCCTGCTCTGGCCCCTCTACTGGCATACACCCCGCATGTGCCAATGACCGAGCTGACACCACGGCCACGAGGAAAGGAGCCACTGAGCCAGGTGGAGAAAGACATGGAAAGAGACCAACAGGCCCTCTTCTCACTTCATTCCTCACTTTCTGCCCCATGCCCATCTCTGCCTATTGAAATCCGACTCACCCTTCACAACTCAGCCAGATCTTACGTCCTCCAGGAAACCTTGCCCAGTGGCATGCTGGCAGCACTCTCTCCTCTGTGACCCCTACAGCTTCATTTCAGTTTCTCTCTCTTAGCAGGTGGGACACACATCTGCCTTTGTAGCTATCCACATCAGTCCCTTTTCTATGATGCTGACCTCCTTGAAAACAGGCACTTTATCTGTTCCTTTTGGTCTCTCCCAACACCTGGAATCATCCCAATAAAAACTTGGATTGAATGATGCTCATTGAGGAGAGCAGACAGACAAAAACCACTGGAGAGAAGCCCATGGCAGGACATGTAAGGGCTGAGTTGAGTATCACCAACCAAGAATGGCAGGTGCCTCCTCCCACCCCAGTAAGGTGACTTCTTGACTTCCACACTCCATTCTCCACCTGCAACCCGGCCCACAGCAGAAAGAGGTATATTCACTGAGCAGATTGAACCATGGAGGTGCCAGACTCTGGGATACTTCTTGTTGTTTAGTTGCTCAGTTGTGTCTGACTCTTTGGAACCCCATGGGCTGTAGCCCACAAGGCTCCTCTGTCCATGGGATTTCCCAGACAACAATACTGGAGTGGGTTGCCATTTCCTTCTCCAGGGGATCTTCCTGACCCAGGAATCAAACCCAAATCTCCTCCATTGCAGGCAGATTCTTTACCACTGAGCCACTGGGGAAGCCCCTCTGCGATACTAACAGCAGTAAAACTTCAGAGCAAAAGACAAGAGAAGTAAACTTTAACCTGATCAAGACAAAATTCTATCTCCAGAATTCCCTTAGCCAAGTCTATACCACCTCCACCACCAGGAGTCAGAGGGTTTGTAAGAAATTCAACACATCTCAAATCCCCCAGAGACAGCATCTCCAGTTTTGAGGATCTTCTGATGAAAGTCCATCTGGTCACCTAACAAAACCCCTCTGAGGTCCACGTAAGGCAGGAGGCTCCTAATTGCCATCTCACACCTCCTTCTGAAACATGAATGGTTACTGATGAATCATCAAACATTTCAGGAAAGTGCCAACATGAAAGAGAGGAACCAGGAGAGACAAGTAACCGCACAGGAAAAAAAAAAAAAAAAACAACCAGCCTCCCCAAGCAGGAGAGACTCCTCCAGCTGATGCCTCCAGACTTTGTCTGCATCACTGGTTCTCCTGGGTCTCCAACTTTCCATTACTAGCCCACACTGCAGGTTGGGATTTACCAGTTTCCATGGTCATAGGGCTTCTCTGGTGCCTCAGATGGCAAAGAATCTGCTTGCAAGGTGGGAGACCTGGATTCGATCCCTGGGTCAGGAAGATCCCCTGGAGAAGGAAATGGCTACCCACTCCAGTATTCTTGCCTGGAAAACCCCAAGGCCAGAGGAGCCTGGAGGGCTGCAGTCCATGGGGTCACACATGAGCCAATCCCTTATAATAAATCTTTCTCTGTATATGCACATCCTATTGGTTCTATTTCTTCAGAGTACCCTAACAAACACAATTGCTTAAAACACAGAATTATCGTATGATCCAGCAATTCCTCTCTTAAGTATATAAAAGTGAAAGTGAGAATCTTTTGCTAAGTTGTGTCTGATTCTTTGCAACCCCATGGACTGCAGCCCACTAGGCTTTCTGTCCATGGAATTTTCCAGGCAAGAATACTGGAATGGGTTACCATTTCCTCCTCCAGGGGATCTTCCCAACCCAGGGACTGAACTCTCATTTCCTGCACTGGCAGGCGGATTCTTTAGGTATATACCCATGATAAATGAAAACATGTCTACACAAAAACTTGTACAAATTTTCACAGCAGCTTTACTGACATGAGCCAGCAAGTGGAAACACCACCAAAGTCCATCAGTAGCTGAATGGATAGAGATGATGTGACAAATCCATACAACAAAATATTATTCAACAAAAAGAGGAAGAAAGTACTGACATGTGATAACATGGGCGATTCTTAAAAGTATTATGCTAAGTGAAAAGAAGTCAGACACATAAAGGACCACATGCATGATCCTGTTTACATGAAATGTTCAGAATAAGCAAATATACAGTGACAGGAAGTGGATTTAGTGGAGCATGGGTGATTTGGGGGTGAAGGCTAAAGAGTATGGGATTTCTTATTAGGAAACATTTGACAAAAAGGTTTTCAAGTGAGGTAACGACAATAGTCGTCCAATTTTGCGAATGTACTTTAAAATATGAAGTTAATGTATCATGGCATTCAGAAAGGTTAACATCCAGTTATGACATTCCTGCCAAAGATGCATGGCCCACATCTAATCATGAGAAAATATCAGATGACTCAAACGGAGGACACTCTACTGGCCTGTACTCTTCAAAAATGTCAAGGTCAAGGGAAACAGTGAAGGGCTGAGGAAGTGTCCCAGGCTGAAGATGAAAGAGACAAGACAAATACACGCAATGTGGATCCTGAATTGGGTGGATCCTGGGTTGTATCCTAGACGTTGAGTTTTATATTGCTGTTGTGATAAAGGATATCAGTGGTCCAAAGGCTGCAGGAGAAGTGATAGTACTATGCCAATGTTCCTTTCCCGACTTTGCAACTTGTACTGGGATTAGGTAAAAGAATACCCTCATTTTCTTAAGAAACACATACTGAAATATTCAGGAAAAATACAAAATATCATGAAAAATTATCTATATATCTACCCATAGAGAGAAAGTAAATGCGGTAAAAAGTTACCAACTAGAGAATCTGAGTGAAGGGGAATACAGGAATTCTTTGCGTTACTTTTGCAACTTAACAGAAGGGTGCAATTTTTTCCATAGAAAAATGTAAAAAAAAAAAAAAAAAAAGGATACAGCATGAAACAATCTTTCCTGGTCACTGGTATGGATCTAACTCATGTTTTCAGTTGCTGCATAACATTCCTTCAACTAAACAATGTTTATTTAAGCATTCTCTAACTGATGATAATTGATCTTGTATCTAGTTTTCAGCCCAATTGATATACATGAATCCTAACATGTTGGTGGTTTTCTTTCCATAGGATAGAGTCCCAAGAGTAAGGTCACTGGGAAGAGGTATATGTCCTACTTTTTTACTTTAGTAGTTATTGCTAGACTGCTTTTCTAAAAGGCTACGCAATCCATTTTTCGACCACTACTACCTGAGAGCTTTCCTCTAGTTCTTGTCAATACTGGAGTCGCTCTTCTTAAGCTTTGATAATCACATTGTTCTGATTTGCATTTAGCTAATTACTAATGAAGGTCTACTATTTTCTATATGTTTATGAACCTGTGGACTGCTCATTAATATATCTTGCCCATTTTTCTACACATTTGCTCATTTTTTCTTAAATTTAAAAGCTTTCCTATAGCAATCTTTCAATGTGTATTGAACATATCCACACACCACCACCCCCAACACACACACACACAATTTTATCATTACTATAAGTTGAATTAACTTATAGTATAACTAGTCACTGCTGCTGCTGCTGCTGCTGCTGCTAAGTCGCTTCAGTCATATCCAACTCTGTGCAACCCCATAGATGGCAGCCCACCAGGCTCCCCCATCCCTGGGAGTCTCCAGGCAAGAACACTGGAGTGGGTTGCCATTTCCTTCTCCAATGCAGGATAGTGAAAAGTGAAAGTGAAGTCGCTAGGAAATTTTTATATAATCAAACGTATCTATCTTTTCTAATATGCCTGTCAGATTTATTGTCTTGACTTAAAAACTCTCCCCCATCCTAAGGGTAAAACAGTTACTTACATTCTCTTTCATGACTTTTGGTTAACTTATTTTTACATTTAGCATTTAAATTATCTGGAGTTTCTCTCTGCATATGGAGTAAGGAAGAAGTTTAAATGTATCTTCTTTCAATCAGTGGCTGGCGGTAATAAACTGCAAATCACAAAGACCTCAGAAGGCCAACATGGCATAGTGCTTAGAAGCCACACTCACAGATTTGGGTTCCCACTCTGCCGTGTGCTGGCTGTGTGACCTTGGGTAAACTACTGACCCTCTCTGTTCCTCACTGCCCTCCTTTGTAAAACAGAATCATAACAGGCCCAACTTCATGCAGTTGTGGTGACGACTCACTGAGCTAATATAAGTGCTTAGCACAGTCCCCAGACCACAGTTAGAGTAACATTTAGAACGACGATTTTCCTGCTGCAAAGCCTCTTACTGTACAAGCCTCAGGGAAAAAGGGGACTCAGATGTCTAATCTGTTCCAGGTGGGACACCAGGGCAGGGAGACCAGCAGGCCGTCCCCAGAGACTCCCATTCACCAGCTATCATTGCCCCTTGGGAAGACCCAGCATCTCCACTCAAGAACTCTCTCCTCGCCCCAGACCCTCAGCCTGCCCAATGGGAGAGAACCAAGCCCTGGCCCACCTCCCAGCTCTACTCTGGAGAGGAAGGAAGAGCCTGCAGCAGTGTGTGGGAAGGGAATGGGATCATCTTTCAAATTCCCCTTTCCTTCCAAACCTGAGCTCCTTCCTGGTTAGAAAGGTCACCTGGCCTAGAAATGGTCGGGGTGAGTAAATCATCGGAGGTCATAAAACCTGGCAGTCATCTTCTTAGTTTTAATTTATGATTCTAGCCAACTGAATCCACTCTGCAGATGGCAACTGCTCAGATACCAAAACCAGGAAGATGAGGATGAGGGAAGGCTGTCTCTTTTTTTTTTAATTAAAAAAAATTTTTAAACTTTTTATTTTGTATTGAGATATAGCCAATTAACGGGCTTCCCTAGTGGCTCATCGGTAAAGAATCCATCTGCAAAGCAGGGGACACAGAAGAAGTGGGTTCAATCCCTGGGTTGGGAAGATCCCCTGAAGGAGGGCATGGCAACCCACTCCAGTATCCTTGCCTGGAGAATCCCATGGACAGAGGAGCCTGATGGGCTACAGTCCATAGTGTCACAAAGAGTCAGACACGACTGAAGCGACTGAACACACACACACACGACACTGATTAACAATGTTGTGATAGTTTTGGTGAACAGTGAGGGGACTCAGCCACACATATACATGTATCCATTTTCATCCCCAAACTCCCCTCCCCTCCAGGCCACCACGTAACATTGAGCAGAGTCCCCTGTGCTGTACAGTAGGTCCTTCTTGGCTATCTGTTTTACATATAGCAGTGTGTACATGTCCATCCCAAACTCCCTAACTATCTCCCCATCCTTCCCACCCCACCCCCCAGCAACCATTAGCTCATTCTCTAAGTCTGTGAGTCTTTTTTTATTTTGCAAATTCATTTGTATCATTCCATTTTAGATTCCACATGTAAGGGATGTCATCTGATATTTCTCCTCCTCTGCCTGATGTACCTCACTCAGTATGACAATCTCTAGGGCCTTCCATGTTGCTGCAAATAGCATTATTTCATTCTTTTTAATGGCTGAGTAATATTCCATCGTAAATTTGTGCTACATCTTCTTTATCCATTCCTCTGTCAATGGGCATTTAGCCAAGACATTTAGTTCCATGTCTTGGCTATTGTAAACTGTGCTGCAATGAACAGTAGATCATGTTTTTCTCCAGGTATGTGCCCAGGAGTGGGATTACAGGGTATTTTGCTAGCTCTATTTTTAGTTTTTTAAGGAACCTCCCTATGGTTCTCCACAGTGGCTGTACCAACTTACATTCCTACCCACAGCACAGGAAGGTTTCCTTCTCTACAAGGGTGTTAAACTCTTCTAAAAGCCACGTCATGCATGCAGAGTTGGGGGGATGAAGTGAGCTACAGAAAGGACAGGGGTCCAGCCCCCACTGCCTCCATCCTCTCTTCCCATTCACAGGCTGGAAAGATGTCCCCTCTGTCCCCGTGCCGCCTCCCACTCTCAGAGGGAGCCTGGCCATCCTCACCTCTGACTGCACACCACAATTACCCAACAACCGCACTGCACTCGGGCAGGCACGCTCTTTAAAGCCACCCGAGGGTTGAGAGCCCGGTTTCCACTGGCCTCCCAAGTGCCTGATGCTCCAACCACCCAGAAAGGCATTGTTGTCTTCTGACCAGTGTCCAAAGAAGAAGATGATTTCTTCCTACCAGCCTCTGTGGTGGGTCCTAATCAGAACGGCCCCCAGGCACAGTAACACCTGGCTTCTGGGGGTTGTGGGAGGCCTTGGCCCATTGAGTGTCTCTGCATTTTCTTCCCAGTCACTGAGTTTTGGCTCCAGGCTGAGAGATCCAGGCAAGGGTCCACAGAGAAAGGACGACCCGTCTCCTGCAGCCCAAAGGCGTGCATACAATCCTGTCTTCTTAACCGCCCAGCAAACAATTCCCACCGGTGACACTGGTCAAAAAGGGAGGGGGGCTCCATGCATGACGCTACCCACCTTCACTCACCAACTAGCCTCTCCTGCAACTGGGTCAGTGGAAAGCTGGGGGCTTTTGCTCACTCCAAGGGCCCATCCGGAATAACCTGCTCCAACGTCAGGTCATTGTGCCTGCTGAGTACCCCCTGGCTCTCTGGCATTGCCCTTGGAAAGCTGCTTTCATAAGCCCTGAGAGTTTTGCACCAGGGGGTCTAGCAGTTCCTGCCTCAATAAGCATCACTTCCCAAACACGGTAGGCTGGTCCCTCACTGAGGGAATCCCCTTCTGACCAGGAGCCGCCTGCTGGTGGGAAAATTCTGAGAACCTGTAAGCAACGCAATTCACATTGTAAAAATGCATTTCTCGGTGAGCATGATCTACTAGTTCTGAGAAGTCGGGATATTTCAAGATATGACTTTCCTTCCTGAAGCAAGGGTGGGAAAAATATTTCTCCCCCAAGCTCTATTTCCTGGATTCAAAAGGATCCATCCCCTTCTCTGGAATGTTTGTTGTTGTTCAGTTGCTCAGTCGTATTCAACTCTTCGAGACCCCGTGGACTGTAGCCTGTCAGGCTCCTCTGTCCATGAGGATTTTCCAGGCAAGAATACTGGAGTGGGTTGCCATTTCCAACTCCAGGGGATCTTCCTGACCCAGGGATCAAACCTGCATTTCCTTCAAATCTCCTACATTGCAGGCAGATTCTTTACCGCTGAACCACCAGCGGTGGTGGGGAGGAGCTCATTTCATCTGAACCCACTGTCTTCCTGGGAGGGCAGGTATCCCTCTACTTGTCAATTTCCCTCCCCACATAGGTCACCTGAAACGTCTCCCAGACAAGAGAGAGAGAAGTGATGCAGTCAGGCCCATCACTCATGTTCCTAGAAGCTCGGGATGGGTCCCAGCAGGAATATTGCCCAGCACAGCAATTTTCAAGATGTTTTCTCTTGTTCAGATTAAACAATGAAGGCCCTACATGGGTTAAGCCCTCTGCTAATATCAGGATCTTTCAGAATCTGGTGGCAAAATCTAGTTGCCTAGGAGGCTAGAAGAGCTCCAGAATTTGGACTCTGTCACAAACTACAGTAACAGAAAAGGCAGAGGAACCAGAGATCAAATTGCCAACATCTGCCAGATTATAGAAAAAGCAAGGGAATCCCAGAAAAACATCTACTTCTGCTTCACTGACTATGCTCAAGACTTTGTGTGGATCACAACAAACTGTGGAAAATTCTTATAGAAATGGGAATACCAGACCATTTTACCTGAGAAACCTGTATGCAGGACAAGAAGCACTGTTAGAACTGGACATGGAACAATAGACTGGTTCAAAATTGAGAAAGGCGTATGTCAAGGCTATATAGATTGTCACCTTGATTATTTAACTTATATGCAGAGTACATCATGCAAAATGCCAGGCTGGATGAAGTACAAGCTGGAATCAAGATTGCTGGGAGAAATATCAACAACCTCAGATAACCTGTGCAGAAAGCAAAGAGGAACTAAAGAACCTCTTGATGAAAGAAGAGAGTGAAAAAGCTGGCTTATAACTCAACATTCAAAAAACAAAGATCCTGATATCCAGTCCCATCACTTCATGGCAAATAGATGGAGAAACAATAGAAACAGTGAGAGACTTTATTTTCTTGGGCTCCAACATCACTGCAGATGGTGACTGCAGCCATGAAATTAAAAGACGCCTGCTCCTTGGAAGAAGAGCTATGACAAACCTAGACAGCATATTAAAAAGCAGAGACATTACTTTGCTGACAAAGGTGCGTGCATAGACCTATGCGCTAGTGCGGAGAAAGAAGCGGGGAGAGGAAAGACAGGGGTAGGGATTAAGAGGTACAAACTATTGGGTTGGTGACAAAGTTCATTCGGGTTTTTCCATAAGATATAATGGAAAAATCCAAAAGAATTTTTTGGCCAACCCAATACTATGCATAAATTAGCTATAAGGACATATTATGTAACACAGGGAATACAGCCAATAGTTCATAATAACTATAAACAGAATGTAACCTTCAAATACATGACTCACTATGGTGCACACCTCAAACTTACATAATATACATCAACTATATCCCAGTAAAAAATAAATAAAACAAGATTTTTTTTATCTGTACGGTCCCCACTGACTCTGAAATGCTAAGGTTCTAATTAACAAACCAAATAATTGGTGTGAGTGATCCCAACTTGGGTGACAAGTTAACAACAAGTTGTGTGATTAAATACAGAAGCAAGCCTTTAATAACATAAATAGGAGAGCTTAATAAGAACACTATTATCTAGCATTTGGGGGACAAGATGGCACAGACCCACTTTTCCCTGCTCCTTCCATCTAAATACAGGACTTCCCTGGTGGCTCTGACAGTAAATAATCCACCTGCAGGGTAGGAGACTTGGGTTTGATTGCTGGATTGGGAAAATTTTGTGGAGAAAGGAATGGCTAGCCACTCCAGTATTCTTGCCTGGAGAATCCCATAGACAGAGATGCCTGGCAGGTTAGAGTCCACTGTGTCGCAAAGAGTAGGACACGATTGAGCAATTAAGCACTACTATTGCTCTGTCTAAATACAACTAAATTCTCTGGACACAAATCAACTGCCAATCATCGAAGGATTATGAAACTTGGAAAGAAGGCAGCCTGAATGGAGGTCTTGGGGCGTTAGGAACACCACCTTGGGGAGCTCCCTGAGTTTTCCAATTTTTTTTTTTTAATCTTCTATATACCTTCCAACTGAGCACTGGAGAGCCCTGCAACTCAGAACTGCCAAACAACAAAGACAAGATAAAAAGAATAAACATACGAAAATGCCATGGTCTCTGCCAAAGGCCCAGGAAAGGAGCAGCCCCACAGAGGTGTGGGTGGGAACACCAGAGGGAGTAGCAGGAGCCCTGACCTGCCTGCAGCAGGGATGGCAACAATGCAGCCCAGGCAGAGGGCCTATCCCCTCCCCAGGTAGGGGGAGGAGAGCCCATCTGTACACACCAGGGGCACCAGCAGGCCCTGGCCTGTGTGTACACACTCAGTTATATGTGAGTCTTTGCCACCCCATGGACTGTAGCCCACCAGTCTCCTCTGTCCATGGGATTCTCTGGGCAAGAATACTGGAGTGGGTGGCCAATCCCTTCTCCAGGGGATCTTTCCAACCCAGAGATCAAACTCGGATCTCCTACATTGCAGGCAGATTCTTTACCAGCTGAGCCACCCAGGAAGCCCACAGCTGAGTGTCTTCCAAACTTCCACTGAGGGACTGGCAGCGTCTTAAACTCCATGACTCTTGTCCTCCACCCAGTGGTAGAAGGTGGCCCAAGTGAGGCTTCCCTCCATAGCAGCACCGGCAGAGTGAGTGCAAAGCCCCTTGGCACCAGGTCTACCAGATACAGCATGGCCCACCCCCACCTAACACCACCAGGAGGCCCCGGGAAGCAACCTCTACTCCCCGGGGCAGCATCAGCAGGGACTTAAACAGGAGCTCAAGCGGAGCCAGAAAAACAAAACAGACCAGAATAGCATTTAGAGGCTCAGCGACTAAGTCATCATTAGAATTACAGCCCATAAAATAAGACCAGAACCTAAACATTAAACCAAAGCATAATGACTGATTAGAATAAAAATGTAAGTAGGATCAAGACTCCCCTAAGCGAAAGTCGCTCAGTCGTGTCTGACTCTTTGTGACCCCATGGGCTATACAGTTCATGGAATTCTCCAGGCCAGAATATTGGAATGGGTAGTCTTTCCCTTCTCCAGGGGATCTTCCAACCCAGAGACTGAACCCAGGTCTCCCACACTGCAGGTGGATTCTTTACCAGCTGAGCCACAAGGGAAGACTCTCCTAACATCACAGGTAAATGTCCAAGATAGAAGTGAAAAAGACTCCTGAGAATCCCTTGGACAGCAAGGAGATCAAACCAGTCTATTATAAAGAAAATCAACCCTGAATATTGGAAGGACTGATGCTGAAGCTGAGGCTCCAATACTTTGGCCACCTGATACGAAGAGCCAACTCATTGGAAAAGATCCTGATGTTGGGAAAGATTGAAGGCAGAAGGAGATGGGGATGACAGAGGACAAGATGGTTGGATGGCATCACTGACTCTATGGACATGAATTTGAGCAAACTCCAGGAGACGGTGAAGGACAGGGAAGCCTGGTGTGCTTCAGCCCACGGTATCATAAAAAGTTGGATATTATTTAGCGACTGAACAACAACATCATACCAAAACCCAGGTAAGCCATAACCTAAATGGAAACGGGAAATCAGGATTGATGGCAACGTTCAGATAGATGCTGAACTCATCTAACAAAGATGGAAAGCTGCCATCCTAAAATTGCCTCAGTAAGTAATTACAGATTCATTTGAAACAAATGAATACATTTAAAATCTCAGCAAAGTAGAAGTTATAAAAATAATGAAGTGGAAATGATCTAAACGAAAAATGAAATAACTGAAATGAAAATCTCTCTGAATTGACTCAATAGTAGAGTGCAGTGACAAAAGATAGAATCAGCTAACTAGAGGAGAGATCAATGGAATTCATTCAGTCTGAACAACAGAGAAAATAGACTGAAAAAAAAATGAACAAAGCCTCAGGAATCTGTGGGACAACAGCAAATGATCTAACATTTATGTTATCAGAATCCTAGAAGGAAAGGAGCGAAAATGTGGAATTTTAAGGCCTTGCCTGTCCTTAACCACAGAGTGCTTAAGACTCCACTCTTCCACTGCAGGGGTTGCAGGTTTGATCCCTGGTCAGGCTGCCCAGATGGCACAGTGGTAAAGAATCCGCCTGCAAATACGGGAGTCGTGAGTTCCATCCCTGCCTGGGTCAGGAAGATCCCCGGGAGAAGGAGATGGCAATCCACTCCAGTATTCTTGCCTGGGAAATTCCATGGACAGAGGAGCCTGGCAGCCTACAGTCCATGGAGTCACAAAGAGTTGGACACAACCGAGCAATTGAGCATGCATGCAAACTCAGGGAACTCAGATTCCGCGTGCCTTGTGGCAGGACCAAAGGAAATAAATAAATAAAAGAAACACCTTTAAAAAATGTGGGATTTAAAAACTATTCAACAAAAATAGTGGCTGGACAGGTTCTTTACCACCAAGCCACCAGGGAAGCTGAAGATGCCCAGATATGGTGAAAGACAAATATCTTACAGATGTAGAAAGCTGACTTTATACAAAACAGGATATAACCCTAAAGAAATCCACGTCAAGATATATTATAATTAAACTTATAAAAACTGAAAACGTAGACAAAAACGTTAAAGGCACCACAGAAATACAGCACACTGGAAGGAAACAGTGATTGGCAAGATGCCGAGTTCTCATCTGAAACCATGGAAGCCAGAAGAACCGGCACATTTTGCAAGCGAGTCCTGAAAGAAAAGAACTGTCAACCAAGAACTACATCTAGCAAAACTGTTCTTCAAGAATGAAAGAGGAATAAGGATATCCTCAGACTAAGGAAAAGTAAGAGAATTTGTTTCTAGCAGAATTAGCCTCAAAGAATGAAGTACCGCATTGTGGTTTTAATGGAATTTCCCTAATGACTAATGATGTTGAACATCTTTTCATGCACTTTTGCATATCTGTATATTCTCTTTGGAGAAATATTTATTCAAGTCCTTTGCTCATTTTAATTTTTTTTCCTTCTTGTTAAATTTTAAGAGTTCTATATTCTAGACCTTTATCAGTTCTATAACTTGAAATATTTCTTCCTTTGTTCAGGTTGTATTTTCATTTTCTTGATATGCAAAAGTTTTTCATTTTGATACAGCCCAACTTATCTATTTTTTCTTTTGTTGCTTGTGTTTTTGGTGTCCTATCTATGAATTTTTGTCCAAACCCAAGGTCATGAAGATTTAACTTCATATTTTCTTATAAGAGCCCTATGGATTTAGCTCTTAAATTTAAGTCTTCAATCCATTTTACCAAATTTGTTCATCTTTTCAAGACTGTTTTGGCTATCACTGCTTTCCAGGTGGCTCAGTGGTAAAGAATCCACCTGCCAACGCAAGAGACATAAGGGATGTGGGTTTGATCCCTTAGTCAGGAAGATCCCCCAGAGGAGGGCATGACAACCCACTCCAGTATTCTTGCCTGGAGAATCCCATGGACAGAGGAGCCTGGTGGACTACGGTCCACAGGGTCACAGAGTCAGACAGGACTGAAGCCACTTAGCATGCACACATGCTTTCCATGTGAACTGTGGGATCAGTGTTTCCATTTCTGAAGAAGAAAAAAGAGGCCACTAGGACTCTGGTAGGAACTGCACTGAATCCTTAGGTCAGTTTGGGTAGTATTATCACTTAACAATATTAAGTCTTCCAAGCCATGAATACAGGATTTTTTCCATTTGTTTAAGCATCCATTAACCTTTCAGCAATGTTCTGTCATTTTCTGTGTACAAGCCTTACACCTCCTTAGTTAAATTTATTCCTAAGTATTTTGTCCTTTTTGATGCTATTATAAATGTATGGTTTTTCCAGTGGTCATGTAAGGATGTGAGAGTTGGACTGTGAAGAAAACTGAGCGCCGAAGAATTGATGCTTTTGAACTGTGGTGTTGGAGAAGACTCTTGAGAGTCCCTTGGACTTCAAGGAGATCCAACCAGTCCATTCTGAAAGAAATCAGTCCCGGCATTTCTTTGGAAGGAATGATGCTAAAGCTGAAACTCCAGTACTTTGGCCACCTCATGCGAAGAGTTGACTCATTGGAAAAGGCTCTGATGCTGGGAGGGATTGGAGGCAGGAGGAGAAGGGGACAACAGAGGATGAGATGGCTGGATGGCATCACTGACTCGATGGACGTGAGTCTGAGTGAACTCCGGGAGTTGGTGATGGACAGAGAGGCCTGGCATGCTGTGATTCATGGGGTTGCAAAGAGTCGGACACAACTGAGCGACTGAACTGAACTCAACTGAACTGATAAATGAAATTGTTTTCTTAATGTCTCATTTGCATCATTCATTTCTATCTAGAGAAATATAATTGATTTTAGTTTGTTAATTTTATATCCTGCTATTTTGCTGCATCAGTTTATTAGCTGCAAAAATTTTTGTGGATTTTTTAAAGAATTTTCTATACTTTGCAATAGGTAATTGACTTGGAATCTTATATTTGTATGTAGGTGTTTACAGCTATATATTTCTCTGTGAGTTCTGCCTCCACTGTATCCCATAAATTTAGGTATGCTGACTTTTACTTTCCATTCTTCTCTTTGTCTAATTTCCCTTGTGTGGCTTAGAACAACAGAAAGTTATTGTTTCAGAGTTCTGGAGGCTAGAATCTGAAACCAAGGTGTTAGCCAGGCCAGACTTCCTGCGAAGTCTCTGGGGAAAGATCTTCCCTTTTTCAGCTTCTGGTGGATACAGATGTTCTTTGGCTTGTGGCAGCATAAATAGGCCACTCTCTGCCTCCATTTTCCAAGGTGTTCACCCCTTGCATTTTCACCTGCCCATCTCTGTGCAAGGACACCAATCATACTGGACTAAGCCCAAACAAGTCCCGTGTGGCCTTAACCAATTACATCTACAATGACTCTATTTCTATATAAGGTCTCGTTCTGAAGCACGTGGTTAGGACTTCAACAGTTCTTTCTGTGGGGACACAATTCAACTCATTTTAAGGACTTGGTGGGATTTCCCTGATGGTCCAGTGATTCAGAGTCCATCTTGCAATGCAGAAGATGTGGGATTGAACCCGTGACCAGGGTTCAATCCTTGTTCCGGGAACTAAGATCCAATATCTGCAGAGCAACGAAGCCCGTGTGCTCTAGAGCCCCAGCGCTGCAACTAGAGTCCTTATGCAGCCAAATAAACAAATATTTCTTAAAAAAAGAAATTAGCAATGGAACAAAAATATCAAACCACAAAGAGCTGGAAGAGGAAATTAATATTGGTAAGGGCTAAAATCTATGTAATAAAAATATACAAATCCAGAAGCATTTCATTGAAAAGACCAATGACATTGATGATCTTCTTGTGAGACTGATAAGGACAAAAAGAAACACAGCAAAAGTACGCATGAGAAGAATGAGAATATCAGATAATCATAGACCAGGGACCAGTGGATCCACTGTAAAACAACACGACTACAAGCTGCCGGCAACATACGTGGATGCAGATGGTTTCCTCGCAAAATGCAAAATCGACCAGAATTAAACCAAGAAAAGGCGGACTTGAATAAATCACGTTACAGATGAACCGGATAAGGCAATTAAAACTTCACTACTGAAAAGAGTACCTGGGACTAGATGGTTTCACAACGGAGCCCCAATCCTCAGGTCATATTCATGATTTGATCTATTTCCACCATAAACTGTTCACTTGTACCATATTATACAATGTTTAGGCTTATCCCTGCAATATCCCATGATTGAATGTCCTGCATAAAATGGTTGAACTCCATATGAACTCTAGGGAGCAGACTAATAAAATACCTAAGAATAAACCTACCTAAGAAGGCAAAAAGACTGAAAACTATGAGAGATATTGAAGAGAAAATGAAGAGAAAAAACTTAGAAAATTAAGAGAGAAAACTGATGAGAGATATTGAAGATGACACAAGCAGATAGAAAGATATACCATGTTTCTGGATTAGAAGAATCAATACTGTTAATTAAAATGACTAAACTACCCAAGGAAATCTACAGATTCAACGCAATCCCTGTCAAATGACCAATGACATTTTTCACAGAAATAGAACAAAAAAAAATTTAATTTGCACGGAAACACAAAGACCTCCAAATAGCCAAAACAATCTTGAGAAAGAAGTGCAGAGCTGGAGGAATCATTGTCCTTGACTTTAGACTATACTACAAAGCTACAGTCCTCAAAACATATGGTAGCAGCACAAAAGCAGATGGTCAATGGAATAGGACAGAAAGCCCAGAAATAAACCCATGCACTTATGGCCAGTTAATGTGTCCATACTTGTCACTGAAGACCTCAGTTCTGAATGTTCTTCTTCCTTCCTTGCTAGCCCTCCCCCACCTGCCAGGATTCTGCATTGTCACTTTAGAGTTAACTGAAGGCATTTCCTAAGAACACCTCAACATGCATGCCATGTGTGGTAATACATGCAAGGGAAGCCTAGAGAAACAGTCCCCCACCTGACAGAGGATGAATTTGTATTTTGAATAAAACAAGGCTATGTGTGTGCCAAGTGAGAGAGAGGTGGGACAGAGAAGGATTAAGAGTTTGGGATTAGCAGAGAGAAACAACTATATTAATACGTAGGATGGATGAACAATAAGGTCCTACTGTGTAGCACAGGGAACTACATCCAATATCCTGTGATAAACCATAATGGAAAAGAATAAGAATGTGTGTTTATATACACACGTTCTTATTCATATTCTTTTACATATATAAATAATTCACTTTGCTGTACAGCAGACATTAACATTAATTGTAAATCAACTCTACTTTAAAAAATAAAATAAAACCAGTCGAAATGATTCTTTTAGTTAAATGTAGTCCATGTTCCCCTATGAAATGGAAATATAAAATTATCACTTCCCAAGGGTTTTCCTTTTTGCCATCAAATACATCACCAGGGCACAAGAACATGGGAGTGATTATTTTTTAACAGCCAACTATTTTCTCCCAGTGGAAACCCACATAAAGCTGAAGTCTGAATAACCGGTCACCATGTGTGATTAGATAACGATTGTCTTGCTGAATGGGTATATGATCATGGATATGATCATATATTAAAAAATGTCATAGTTTGGTCAGGTGACCTTAATTGTTCCTAAAATGTGTTTGAGAGGGCTCCCCAAAGGACATAGTAACAGGGTTAAATAAAATCAAAACAATAAGAACATGGAAAGAGGAAGGAAGTATGTTAATCACAGAGCCTGATAGCTTCACAAACACTAAATATTAAGTCTGACTCAGAGCTTCCTTGAGCAAAAAAGGGGAACAGAAGTTACACAGCTCTGCTCATCAGAAAGAAAAAAGCACCCGCTCCCACCCACTCATCTGCAAAATTCAGAAAGATGCTGGTTTTGTGGAGTGTTTTGGACAGTAAGTATCACAGGAGATGATTCTTTTTTCCAGCAGCATTGCATAACAAATGGAGAAGTGATTTCCTGTGTGTGCTTCTGGTAAAACCCCCAGGAAAGGTCCCTAGTCAGATACTGTGGGGAATAGCCAGTTTAAACCAAGTTAAAACAGCTTGGTTCCTATGGGGCTCTCCTTTCAGACTCTTCAGTATGCATTTGGTTAATCATGGGACTTTGGTCCATGAAGACCTCCTAGCATCAGGCAGAACAGGTGTCCCATAGAACAGCCTTTGGGAAACTCACTTTAGACATTCTTGCTTTCTAATTTTTTTTAAATTCAGTATTTGTATTAATTGTCTCACAAATCAAGATAACATAAGTCCATTCATATTTATCTCAAATGTGTGTGTGCGCGTGCTCAGTTGTGTCTGACTCTTCTGAAATCCCAGAGACTGTAGACCACCAGGCTCCTCTGTCCATGGAAGTGTTCAGGCAAGAACTCTGGAGTAGATTGCCACTTCCTACTCCAGGGGATCTTCCCAACCCAGGGATCAAACGCGAGTCTCCTGCACTGGCAGGCAGATTCTTTACCACTAGCGCCATCTGGGAAGCCCATCTCAAAACCTGTACAGTTTATCTTTTATAATTGGAGGAAAACTGCTTTACAATGTTGTGCTGGTTTCTGCTGTACAACAATGTGAATCAGCTGTATGTATCCATTCCCTCTTGAACCCCCTGCCTAGCCCCTCATCCCAACCCTCTAGGTCATCACAGAGCGCCGAGCTGAGATCTCTGTGCTGTACAGCAGGTTCCCCCTAGCTGTCTATTTTACACATGGTAGTTTATATGTAGCAATCCTACTCTAGATGTTCTTTTTAAAGATATCTTCCTCAGCCTGGATTTTAATCAGAGTGGCCAAACTGACAGGCGGAGATTAGATTCTCTGAGACAAGTCAGGGTTCTGCTTTTCCATGTGGCCGAAGGCAGAGAGTCAGATGGAGAGAAGTGCTAAGCGACTAAGTGACTTGGTGCTCTTTTGTGAAAGTTCTGAAGCCTAACCAGGCTTCCTGCCTTAAAGAGAATTGAGTAGCAGTGAACAGAACATGAAGTTTTCTTGAACCAGTTTTAGATTCACTTTACCACCTGGGAAAAGTATTCATGGATCAGGATTTCACATCCCAGAGCCTGAGAACAACAGGAGGCCTAAGGTATGCTACTGAAATATGTAGAACAATCAAAAAGTCTACAAGTGGACATGCTGACCTGGTTTTCTGGGGTCATCCTTTGCATGATCCCCTCACAACTACATATAACACTGTTTCTAAATACATGTTCTGTTTGCATGTTATTAAGACTCTACCGACTTGATGAACACGAGTTTGAGCAAGCTCTGGGAGTTGGTGATGGACAGGGAAGCCTGGTGTGCTGCAGTCCATGGGGTCACAAAGAATCGGACACAACTGAGTGACTGAACTGAACTGAAGATACTATATTGGGCTTCCCTTGTGGCTCAGTGGTAAAGAATCCTCGTGCCAAGGCAAGAGACATGGGTTCAATCCCTGGGCTGGGAAGATCCACTAGAGAAGGAAATGGCAACCCACTCCAGCATTCTTGCCTAGAGAATTCCATGGACAGAGGAGCCTGGCAGACTGCAGTCCATGGGGTCACAAAGAGTTGGACACGACAGAGTGACTAAACAACAGCAACAACAAGATACTATGTCCAGGTCAAGTTGGCAAACACTAGGTTAGGCTAGGTAAAGGAAGGATAAGTTAGAAGGTCCTATTTTAAGAGGGTAGATTGAAAACACGTTTTTCTCCACTTGTCACCACTAAAGAACAACAATGACAATTAAATAAATAGAAGGGGTCTTCAGTGGATGAGAGGTTTTGACATATTACTAGAGAGAAGGAAAGTGGATGAAGGTATGATGGTGAAGTTATAATGAGGAAGCCAGAGAGAAGGATGTATTTAAAAAAAGGACTAAAGGGAGCCAGGGAAGAGATCCTTCCTGGAGAGATTCAGACCCAAAGATAGTGAGGTTCCAGAGGCTGGCAGTCCAGTGTTTCCCACCAAGCAAAGAAGTCAAAGAGATTTGTGGACCTGGTTAGGTGGGGATGGGCTAGTGGTTTAGGAAATCTGAAATTTTGGAGATTCCCAGCCAAAGGGCTGTCCATTCAGCCATGTACCCTGAGCTCCCCATCAGCCTTCTCATTCAGACCTAATGAGGAAACAAACGTGCTTACACAACAGCAGAGAAAACTTACATCAGTCACCTATAAGCAATCGACTCCGAGGAAAACTTAGAATCATCAGACATACGTGGACACCAGGAATGTGAAAAAGTAAACAAGCAAAAAAACTGAACTTGGAAAATCAAGAAGTTAAAAATTCTAATTTCTATCACCACGGAGGAGACGTTATATCCATAGAACAAGAAAAGAATAAAATCCATACAGAGCTCAAGAAAACAATACACACTGCTCTTTGTATCTCGCTGTAGAAGTCTTTACCTTTTGCATGTAGAACAACAATCATCTAGAAATGATTTTGTGTACTGTTTGGGGTGTGGATGAATACTTATTTTTTCATGTGTGAAATACAAAAGTGATCCAATTCTATTTGAAAAGGACTTTCTTTTGCAAATATTCTGTATTGTCATAAACTTCAGGGTGCATATATGTGAGTTTATTTCTGAACTTTTACTTTATAGGTCTATTTGCTTATTCTTGTATCAATATCACATTGTCACTCTGTAATAAGTGGGTGGTGGTGGTGGTTTCGTCACTAAGTCATGTCCGACTCTTTCGACCCCATGGACAGAGGAGCCTGGCAGGCTACAGTCCATGGGATTCTTCAGGCAAGAACACTGGAGTGGGTTGCCATTTCCTTCTGCAGGGGATTTTCCTGACCCAGGAATTGAACCTGGGTCCCCTGCATTGTAGGCGGATTCTTTACCAACTGAGCTACAAGGGAAGCCCCTGTAATAAGTGGGAGAGAAGTGGAAATACTACAGGTTTTCTCCTCCCATCACCGTCTTGGATACATCGACCATTTGCATTTCAATATGCATTTTAGAGTCAGTTAGTTACTTCCACATACACACACAAAAAAGAGAAAAAACTGGGATTTTGATTTTGACTGTATTAAATCCATATAATTTAGGATGCATTGACATCTTTTTCATTCTTTGATCAACAAGCACAGCGTATTACTTCATTGATGTAGTTTTCTAAAATTCTTTAAAAAGTTTTCTGTGTAGAGGACATGCATGTTTTTCACTGGAACTATTAGCACTTTAATGAAGTTAGGAGTTTAATTTTTTAAGCTATTAAAAATACTATATTCGTTTCCTCTCAGTTTAGAATTTCTGCTGCTAAATAGAAACATAATTGATCTTTTAAACCTTTTTGTTTTTAAACAATGATGGCACTATAAGTATAATACTTTCATAAGAAGTTGCAAAAATAGTACAGGTTCCAGGTTAGTCTTTTCCAATGACAGCACCTTACCTAACTATAATGCAATATCAAAACTGGGAAATCCACAGAATCTGCTCAGATTTCACAGATTTCCATGCACTTATTTATGTGTGTGTTGAAAGTTCTATGTGTTTTATCACATGTGCAGATTCACATAATCACCACCACAATCAAGATGCAAGAACTGAATTATCACCACAAAGATGCCCCTCGAGCGGGTCCTCTATCATCATGCGCACCCACCTCTCACATCCTTAAACACCAGCAACTACTATTCTGCTATTTCTAAATTTTGTCATATTAAATAAATATTGAGAAGGCAATGGCACCCCACTCCAGTACTCTTGCCTGGAAAATCCCATGGACGCAGGAGCCTGGTAGGCTACAGTCCAGGGGGTCACAAAGAGTCGGACACGACTGAGTGACTTCACTTTTACTTTTCACTTTCATGCATTGGAGAAGGAAATGGCAACCCACTCCAGTGTTCTTGCCTGGAGAATCCCAGGGATGGTGGGGCCTGGTGGGCTGCCATCTATGGGGTCGCAGAGAGTCAGACACGACTGAAGTGACTTAGCAGCAGCAGCAAATAAATATTGAAGTGTGTAATATTTTGAGTGAAATGCCTCTGAGATCCATACAAGTTGTTGCCCGAATCCATAGTTTCTTCCTTTTCATCGCTGAGAAGTATTTCATGGGATGTATCAGAGTTCAACCATTCACTCACTCAAGGACATATGGATTGTTTCCTATTTTTATCTATTATAAACAAAGTTCAGATCAATGGAACATGTTAGAAATATAGATCAATGGAACACGTAAGAAAGCCCAGAAACAAAAGCACACACTTCTGGTCAATTAGTCTATGATAAAGGAGGCACGAATATACACTAGGGAAAGACAGTCTCTTCAAAAAATGGCTCTGGGAAAACCGGACAGCTATAAGTAAAAAATAAAACTGGAACATTCTCTAATACCTATACAAAAATAAACTGAAACAGACTAATGACCTAAACGTAAGACCAGATATTATAAAATTCCCAGAGGAAAACATAAGCAGAATACTTTTTGACATAAATAACAGCAAAAATTTTTTGGATCCATCTCCTAGAGTAATGGAAATAAAACCAAAAATAAACCAGTGGGACCTAATTAAACTTACAAGCCTTTCCACAGCAAAACCATAAACAAAATGAAAAGACAACCTATGGAAAGGGGGAAAATATTTGGAACCAATAAGAGATTAATTTTCAAAATACACAGACAACTCACTATGGAAAAAAATAAACAACCCAATCGAAAACTGGCCAGAGGACCTAAACAGACATCTCTCCAGAGAAGAAACACAGATGCACAGCAGGCACACGAAAAATGCTCAACATCACCAATTCCTAGAGAAACGCACATCAAGACTGCAATGAGGCGTGACTCACACCAGCCAGAATGGCCATCATCAAAAGCCTACAGATAAATGCCGGTGTGAAAAAAATGAACCCTCCTACACTACTGGTGAGAATGTAAATCCGGGCAGCAGCCACAATGGACAACAGTGTGGAGGTTCCTTAAAAAACGAAAAATAGAGTCGCCATATGATCTTGCAATCCCACTCCTGGGCATATATCCAGAGAAAAGAAAGTGAAAGTGAAGCCGCTCAGTCGTGTCCAACTCCTTGTGACTCCATGGACTGTAGCCTACCAGGCTCCTCCGTCCATGGGATTTTCCAGGCAAGAATACTGGGGTGGGGTGCCATTGCCTTCTCCAGATCTTCCCGACCCAGGGATTGAACCCGGGTCTCCTGCACTGTAGGCAGATGCTTTACCTTCTGAGCCACCAGGAAAATTAGATTTACTCTTTTTTCCAGAGAAAAAATTCAAAAAGACAAAAAGATCATAATTCAAAAAGACACATGCATCCCAATGTTCACAGCACCACTATTTACAATAGATAAGACATGGAAGTAACCTAAATGTCTATCAACAGATGAATGGATAAAGAAGATGTGGTATATATACACAGAAGAATACTGCTCAGCCATAAAAAAGAATGAAATAATATCATCTGCAGCAATATGGATGGGCTTAGAGAATATCATACTAAGTGAAGTAAGTCAGACACAGACAAATATCTAAAAATATGAAACAAATGAAATTATTTACAAAACAGAAATAGACTCAGAAAACAAACTTACAGTCACAAAAGGGGAAAGGGAATAGGGGAAGGATAAATTAGGAGCTTGAGATTAAAATTTAGGATTATGTATAGAACAGTCTTTTGGACTCTGTGGGACAGGGAGAGGGTGGGATGATTTGGGAGAATGGCATTGAAACATGTATAATATCATATAAGAAACGCATCACCAGTCCAGGTTCGATGCAGGATACAGGATGCTTGGGGCTGGTGCACTGGGACAACCCAGAGGGATGGTACGGGGAGGGAGGTGGGAGCGGGGTTCGGGATGGGGAACATGTGTACACCCGTGGCGGATTCATGTTGATGTATGGCAAAACCAATACAATACTGTAAAGTAATTAACCTCCAATTACAATAAATAAATTTATATTAAAAAATTTAGGATTAAAATATACACATTACTATATACAAAATAGTTAATGAACAAGAACCTACTGTAAAGCACAGGAACTACACTTGGGATCTTGTAATAACAGATAATGGGAAAGTATCCAGAAAAGTATATATATTTTAACCACTTTGTTATATACCTGAAACTAACACAACATTTTAAATCAACTATATTCCAATAAATAGTTTTCAACAAAATAAAGCAAAAAGCTATGTTACGTCCAGGTCTCTTTGTGCACATAAGTTTTTATTTCCCCAGAATAAGGAAGTGCAAGTGTTAGGTCATATTGGTTTTTTGTTTTTTTGGTTTTTTTTTACAAAGTGGCCAAATTCTTTTCCTAAGTGGTTACAATCTTTTTACAGTCTTATTGGTCACATAGGAGAGATTGTTTATCCACATGCTCACCAGCTTCTGGTATTTTCATTATTTTGTATTTTAGCTATAATAGGTTCATTTATACTGATCTTTCATTTTGGTTTTGTGCCTCCTAGTGGCTATTGATGCTGAAAATAACTTCAAGTACTTATTTGCTCTCTCTCCTCTTCAGTGAAATGTCTCTTCATGTCTTTTGTCCATTTTCTAATTGAATGGTATGTGTTTTTATTGCTGAGAATCCTTTATGCATTCTAGATATGAGTCCTTTGTCTATAAGATTTACAATCTCTTATTCTGAAGCTTATATTTTCATCCTCTGAAGAGGGTCTTTTGCAGAGCAGAAGTTTTTAATATTGAAGAAGTTTAATCAATGAATCCTTTTTTTTCAAAACGTGCTGGATGTTATGTCTAAGAACTCTTCATCTAGTCCTAAATGCCAAATGTTGTCTCCTCTGTTTTCTTACAAAAGTGTTATTTCTTACGTTTCACATGGAAGCTCATGGTACATGTTTTGAATTTTGTACAACCAGTGTGGGTTGCCATTTCCTTCTCCAGGTCTCCTGCACTACAGCAGCTTTAATTCGCAAGTGCCAATAACTGGAAGCAATCCAAATGCCCCTCAATAGGTGACTGGATAAAGAAACCATGGTAAATTCATACAATGAAAAATTTTCCCACAAAAAAGAGAGCCATCAAGCCAAAGGCAGACATGGGAGAATCTTAAACTGCTAAGTGAAGGAAGCCAGTCTTACAAGGGTATGTGCCCTATGATTCCAATTCCATGAGATTCTGGAAAAGGCAAAACTATGCTGACAGTAAAAAAGCCTAGTCATGAGGTTCGGGGTGTTGGGGTGGCTCAGGGTTTTTGCTCCTACGTGTGTGTCTCTGAAAACACCAGGAGAGTTCATTTTTGAGGTTACAAATGAATTTTAGCAATCAGGCAAATTCACAAATATGCATACTGAAAATAATGAGCATGTGCTGCAATTTGTCTTCCACCTGCTTTTAAGATTTCCTCTTCATCTGGTTTTTAGCAGGTTTATAATGATGTATCTAGGTGTGCTTTTCTCCCTGCCAGAATCCCAGGGACAGGGGAGCCTGGTGGGCTGCCATCTGTGGGGTCGCACAGAGTCGGACACGACTGAAGCGACTTAGCAGCAGTAGCAGCAGCAGGGATACGGAGCTTCTTCAATGAGTCATTTAAGTTTTTTATAAACTTGGCAATATTGTTACCTGTCCTCTCTTCAAATACTGCTTCATTTTTCCTTTCCTCTTCTTCTGGGACTCCAGTCTCCACATATTTAGATTTTTACACTGCATTTCATATGTCCCTTACACTCTTTTCTGTTCTTCCCATGCTTTTCCTCTCTGTGATTCTTTCTGGATATTTCCTATTGATCTATTTTCCAGATTATATATCTTGTATTTTGCTGTCTCTAACCTACTGTTAAACTCATTTGTGGAGTTACTTTGCCTCTGTATTTTTTGCAATTATTTTGTATTTTAAAAAATATGACAAAATTGACCATCTTAACCATTCTAAGTGTACAGAGCAGTAGGGTTAAGTACATTCACATTGTTATGCAGTCAATCTCCATCTTGCAAAACTGAAGTTCTATGTGTATGACACAGTAACTTCCTATTCTACCTCCACCCCCTGCTGCAGCTCCTGGAAACCACCATTCTGCTTTCTGCATCTTTGAACCTGACTCAGCTACATACCACACATAACTGAATCATGTAATACATGTCTTTTGGGGCTATTCAGTTAGCTTAATGTCCTTAAAATTTCATCCGTGTCATAACGTGTGTCAGAATTTCCTTTTTAAGGCTGAATAATTACCCAGCATATTAGAGACCACATTTCCTTATCAATTCATCCACCAGTGGACACTGGGTTGCTTCCACCTTTTAGCTGTCGGGAATTATATCACTATAAACATAGGTATGCAAATATCTCTTCAAGACCTTGCTTTTTATTTTTGGGGGGTGTATACCGGAGTCAGTGATGGACAGGGAGGCTTGGCGTGCTGCAATTCATGGGGTCACAAAGAGTCGGACACGACTGAGCGACTGAACTGAACTGAACTGAACTGACATAGAAGTGGAAGTGCTGGATCATATGGTTCAGTTCAGTTTAGGTCACTCAGTCATGTCCGACTCTTTGTGACTCCATGGACTGCAGTACACCAGGCTTCCCTGTCCAGCACCAACTCCTGGAGTTTACTCAAACTCATGTCCATTGAGTCGGTGATGCCACCCAACCATCTAATCCTCTGTCGGTCCCTTCTCCTCCTGCCTTTAATCTTTCCCAGCATCAGGGTGTTTTCCAATTAGTCAGCTCTTTGCATCAGGTGGCCAAAGTATTGGAGTTTCAGCTTCAGCATCAGCCCTTCCAATGAATATTCAGGACTGATCCCATTTGGAATTGACTGGTTTGATCTCCTTTCTGTCCAAGGGACTCTCAAGAGTCTTCTCCAATACCACAGTTCAAAAGCACCCATTCTTTGGTGCTCAGCTTTCTCTGTAGTCCAGCTCTCACATCCATTTGTGACCGCTGAAAAAACCATACCCTTGACTAGATGGACCTTTGTTGGCAAAGTAATGTCTCTGCTTTTTAATATGTTGTCTAGGTTGGTCATAGCTTTTCTTCCAAGGAGCAAGCGTCTTTGAATTTCATGGCTGCAATCACCATCTGCAGTGATTTTGGAGCCCAAGAAAAGAAAGTCTCTCACTGTTTTCATGGTTTCCCCATCTATTTGCCATGAAGTGATGGGACTGAATGCCATGATCTTAGTTTTCTGAATGTTGAGTTTTAAGCCAACTTTTTCACTCTCCTCTTTCACTTTCATCAAGAGGCTCTTTAGTTCTTCACTTTCTGTCATAATGGTGGTGTCACCTGCGTATCTGAAGTTACTGATATTTCTCCCAGCAATCTTGATTCCAGCTTGTGCTTCCTCCAGCCCAGTGTTTTGCATGATGTACTCTGGATCATATGGTAATTCATTTTCATTTTGGGGAGGAACTCTCATACTGTTTTCCATAGCATCTGCATCATTCTACATTCCCACCAACAGCACACAAGGGTTCCAGTTTCTCTACATCCTTGCCAAGCTTTGCTATTTTTCAGGGTTGTTTGGTTGTTGTTTTTAAATAACAGCCATCCTAATAGCTGTGAAGTGGCATTTTGTGGTTTGACTTGCAATTCCCTGATGAATAGTGATGTTGACCATCTTTTAATGCATTTATTGGCCACTTGTGTATATTCTTTGGAGAAAAATCTACTCAAGATTTTGCTCACTTTTTAACTGAGGTTTTCTTTAAAAAACTGTTGAGTTAAACAAGTTCTTTACATATTCTGGATATGTAAAGTATATCAGATAATAATATTATCTGCTATCATTATCAGATAAATGATTTGCAAACACTTTTTCACATTCCATAGGTTGCCTTCTCATGTCCATGGGGATTCTGACAGTGGTTTCTGTTATTGAAACTTTAATTCTACTTCACTGTTTCAGTTCTCTGTAGAAATTTTCACTTTCTTCATCTATTAAACATATGATCCAATGTAACTCCAAAATCTGCAGTACCTGTAGGTTCTCAAATACATTTTCCCCCCTAGTTTGTTAAGCTTTTTGCTATTTCTTGGAATGTCTGGTAATTTTTTATTGCATGCTGGACATAGTGTATAAGTAGACATACTTGGAGAAGGCAATGGCACCCCACTCCAGTACTCTTGCCTGGAAAATCCCATGGACGGAGGAGCCTGGAAAGCTGCGGTCCATGGGGCTGCTGAGGGTCGGACATGACTGAGTGACTTCACTTTCACTTTTCACTTTCATGCATTGGAGAAGGAAATGGCAACCCACTCCAGTGTTCTTGCTTGCAGAACCCCAGGGACAGGAGAGCCTGGTGGGCTGCCGTCTATGGGGTCGCACAGAGTCGGACATGACTGAAGCGACTTAGCAGCAGCAGACATACTTGAGGTTCACTAGTGTTACCTTCCCCACAAATCACATATTTTCTGGCAGGCAGTAAAAGTAGAGGCACACCACCTTATCCAGTCTGGTTTGCTCTTAATTCAAGTGCAGCCCTCCCACAGCATCAGCAGGAAGCCTGGGGTATTCACCAAGGCTTTTCCTACTTACTGGGCAATTAACTGAAATTTTTGACTCCCCAGACTCATGCAACTGCCAAAAGCTCTGCTCAGGTTCCCAGCTTCTTAGTTGCTTGCACCCATACTGCTTCTTTTTTTTTGCTTTTTTGCTTTAGACTTTTTATATTGGAGTATAATTAACAATGTTATGATAGTTGCAGGTAGACAGCAAAGCGATTTAGTCATACATACACACATATATCCATTCTACCCAAACTCCGCTCCCATCCAGGCGGCCACATGACACTGAGCAGTCCCCTGTACAACACAGTAGACCCTTGGGGGTTATCCATTTTAAATGTAACAGTTTATACATTAGACTCAACTGCTTTTTA
Organism: Bos javanicus; assembly: GCF_032452875.1. Taxonomy (NCBI): domain Eukaryota; kingdom Metazoa; phylum Chordata; class Mammalia; order Artiodactyla; family Bovidae; genus Bos; species Bos javanicus. The sequence continues at coordinate 6,835,815 of NC_083878.1, read as the reverse complement.
TTCCAGAGGGAAAGGTACATTGCCGATGAGTATAATGCTCGATAGTGGCTTGAGGCCCCTTCTCATTTAGAATCAAATCTCTTTGTAATGAATAACGCACTGCCTCATGTTGTTCTACCTTGTTGCTGTTGTTTTTTACAAGCTTCAACAATCTGGAGGAAGTTCCAGTGCTCGGGTAACCTTCTGGTTGTATTTTCAAATGATGCGTTCATCATTATAAGTTTTTTAATGTTTGAAATGACTGACATCGTGTCTCTTGTTACAGAGATTTAACTTTTACCCACCCCGAGGAGCACCATTTTCCCCTCAGATCCCATTTCCCACAACTGTACAACTGCCCCTGGTAAGCATGGGTTTGGGGAAATCTCAAGTTACGAAAAGTGGTTATTAGTCGGATGACGGTTGTAACACTGCAGATTTGGACACAGACATAAAAGGCATTAAGAAACCATCAGGCAGCAGCTATTCAGACTTCCCTCCCTGCACAGCTTGCAGAGTGTGACCAGGGGAGCAAATACCCCTCCAGGGCTTCAGTGACTTCTTCCAGTTTCTCCCTACACTTGTGATCAAAGAGGTGGTTATACTGAATTACCTCGACTATGATGAGCTTAGTTACGCTTTAGTCGTGTCCGACTCTGTGCGACCCCATAGACGGCAGCCCACCAGGCTCCCCCGTCCCTGGGATTCTCCAGGCAAGAACACTGGAGTGGGTTGCCATTTCCTTCTCCACCCATACTGCTTCTGAATCAACAAATGTTTGAAGGGAACAGTGGAACAAAATGTTGAGCTCAGCTTGATGTAGCTGTTTTTTTCCTCCTTTGGGATTGTAGATTGTGAAGTCTTGGCTGTTTTCATAACCCTAATATTTTGTCTCTTCAGTTCCTAGGAGATTGCCGAAAGCTTGACTCCATTTCCCAGTCTCTTAGCTGCTATCTTCTACTCTTGGACACGTTGTTCGTGTTCGGTTGCTAAGTCGTGTCTGACTCTTTGTGACTCCGTGAACCGCAGAACTCCAGGTTTCCCTGTCCTTCACTACCTCCCGGAATTTGTTCAGACTCACGTCCATTGAGTCGGTGATTCCACCCAGCCATCTCATCCTCTGTCACCCTCTTCTCCTACCCTCAATCTTGGATCCATGTGACTTTTTAATTAGCAAATCCCTCAAGGGTAGAAGCAATGAATATTGGGCTTACCTGTATGCAACTCAATCTATAGCATTATGGTCCCTTACGTCCTGCCTGCATTAATAGCTCTCCAGTGGTTTTGAACTCATTTGATTTGTATTCTTTTATGGCACTTGTGGCGAAGGCAATGGCACCCCACTCAAGTACTCTTGCCTGGAAAATCCCATGGACGGAGGAGCCTGGTCGGCTGCCATCCATGGGATCGCTAGGAGTCGGACATGACTGAGCGACTTCACTTTCACTTTTCACTTTCACGCATTGGAGAAGGAAATGGCAACCCACTCCAGTGTTCTTGCCTGGAGAATTGCAGGGATGGGGGAGCCTGGTGGGCTGCCGTCTCTGGGGTCGCAGAGTCGGACACAACTGAAGTGACTTAGCATGGCACTTGTAGCTGTTCTCAGTGGTCTAGAATATGCTTTTCTGCCATTACCTAATGCCTTCACCTTCACTTTAAAATAACACCATGATTTCTAAAATTAAAAAAAAAAAAATCAGTACACAGGCTGAAAGTTAAGGTCAAGAAAAATTAATAAGTAAGCTGAAAGACAATGCTAAAGTCTTTAATAAAAAAGGGAAAAAATGAGTCAATCCAAGAAGCAGAACATCCAGCTCATAGGCGCCCCTTTGATGTCAGAGCTAGTGAAAGTGGGGGGAAAACTGGGAAAAAAAGGCCCAGTGCCAAATCAAGTCACCGGACTTCAGACCGAAAGGCACCACTAAAGGAGTAATTGGGAAAAAATCCATAAAGGAAAGAAGACTCATGAATATTCAGAATACCAAAAAGAAAAATTCTAGATGCTTCCAGAAGGAGAAACTTTCAAGTATCAAAGAATGAGAATCATACTAAAAACAAGTCCTCACACCTCCAACAATCAAATAATATAAGACAATGGAAAAATACCTTCACAATTCTGAGGGAAGTTTATGTTAATATAGCATTTTACTCCCAAGAAAACTATCAATCAAATAATAGAGATGGAATGATCACAGACATTTTCAGAAAGACAAAGACCTAAAAGTTTCCTCCCATATACCCTTTCTGAGAAAGTTACTCAAGGATATCAAGAAAATAAGGAAGGAAAACAAGAAAGAGAAGGAAATGAAATCCAGAAAACAGGAGAACCCAGGCAGGGGGAGGGGCAGTGATCAGTAGAGGGAAGTCTCAGAATGAGAAATGGCCAGCTGTCCTAGACAGCAACAGGCCCAGGCTAGAGCAGGAAGTGGGATGTCTCTCACTTGGAACAGTGGATTGTATTCTGTAGGTGATTATCAATGAAAGTCTGGAAGATTTGAAAGTTAAGATGAAGATATTTTTCTTTAAAAGTATTTGGGGATTCTGGGGGGGGGGGGCGGGGAATCTATGTAGGAAAACCATGGCTAAAATAAGAACCACAGTTGGAGCAATTAATAGAGTATGGAAAAAGATCATCAATTTGATTCAGATACAAGAAATATCTTCCCTTCAGTGGAAGAGAGGACATAACATTTGACTTTAAGGAGGGAAAAGTAGTTCTAGCAACTCCTCGACTAGGTAGAGAATAGCGTTTAGAGTTGAACTGATGTATACACTATACATCCATTTTCAAATTTCATGATCAACCCATAGAAAAATGTTACTAAGCATGAAACTGTTAAAAAAATTGTAAAGCAAAATTTGAGAGGTAGAAAATAGCAAAATGGGCTTCCCTGGTGGCTCAGTGGCAAAGAACCACTGCCAATGCAGGAGACACAGGTTCAGTCTCCGACCTGCAAAGATCCCACAGGGCCGAGGAGCAACTAGCCCAGGCACCACTATTGAGCCTACGCTCTAGAGCCCGGGAGCCACAACTACTGAAGCACATGCACCCTAGAGGCCAGAATTTTACAATTACTTCTCGTTTTAGAATTTAAAATATTAAAAAACATTTTAGAATTTAATCTGCCTTTAGAAATATATTTTACAATTCAAAATATAACTAACAGAAGAATAAACGTGTAATTCTGAAAAGCTGGAGAAAGGACTGAGAAAGGGGGAGTAAATTAGGCAAAGTCTTGTTTTTCTTGATAAGGAGTTAAACATTTACAAGGCTTCCCAGGTGGCTCGGTGGTAAAGAGTCCACCTGCCAATGCAGGAGACACAGGTTCAATCCCTGGGTTGGGAAGATCCCCTGGAGAAGGGAGTGGAAACCCACTCCAGTATTCTTGCCTGGGAAATCTCATAGACAAGTCTGACAGGCTACAGTCCATGGGGTTGCAAAAGGGTTGAACACTACTTAGCAATTTAACAACAAATAAACATTTACAGTTGATAAATCAAGAGGCATTTTAAAAAGTTATAAAGTCTCTACCATGAAGAGTGTAGCATTTGTGCATAAGTAGACGAATGGAACAAAACTGAAGACCCATAGTCCCAATTACACACACAACTCCATCCAGCCTAAAGTGCAAACCCATCACTGACCCTGGAGGGAAGTGAGAGGCAGACACCTGGCTGCCTCGAGGTGAGAGGACCAAAACAAGCCCTTGTAGGATTTCTATTTCAAGAGCAAAACATCCATTGTATCAATAAATGTACGTATGCCAAGTAAACCACCAGGGTGTCAGCCCCTTGATTCCTTCTCATTAAGAACTTTTCTAAAGAGGGATTAAGAAAAACAAGGGCAAGTGATAGCCCATCTCCCCTCTGGGTGCTCTCTGTACTTCTCTCTGATCGTGGAACTTGACTCAAGTAACTGTGCTAAATCTTATGCATTTTTCACTGTCCTTACTTTTCTTGTTTTTACTAACTTCTATAGAAGGGGGGGTTCTTAAGCGTAGTCCCAGACCAGCATCAGAAGCCCCCGAAACTCTGGGCTTGGAATTTGCAATGGGTTCTAACAAGTCCTCCAGGTGATGTGACACAGGGTGGGAATTTGCTACAGGACTTAGGTGTCTACACCTGCAACCCTGTGGGTCCTTAGGGTGCCTTGGGGTGCTCCATTGTCAGGGGAAGCACACTGACTGAAACCGCCCACCCTGGTCAGGCCCTTTAGTAACCATTCGCACGAGTTGTTTTATGACAGGAGATCCTGGTAAGGAATACGGAACTAATAAGCCACCACCAACCAGAAGAGTTCGGGAAAGGTCGAAAGGAGACACTGCGTGTCCGTCCACTTCCCAGAATCCCTCTCGCTAGCATCCATCTTGGCCGAGCGACGAGTGCGCCACCAGGAAAGACTCTGAATCTGAATGACTGGCCAAAGACCACCCGGAAACTAATCCCATCACCAAGCGAGCCAAGCGGCAGAGCTGTTCTCCTGGGTTCCCTTACCCTACTGCTCTCCACCCAGGTGCCCTTTCCCAATAAAATCTCTTGCTTTGTCAGCCCATGTGTCTCCTCAGACAATTCATTTCCAAGTGTAAGCAAAAGCCCAGTTTGGGGCTCTGGAAAGGGTCCCCCTTCCTGCAGCACCACGGCTGCAGGGTGGCCAGCACCTCTTTCCAATTCTTTATAATAAACTTCCTTTTGGAGTCTGAGCCACAACTGGATCCTCTCCCTTCATGTTATACAGTAAGCTCAGCAGCAACACAGTGAGTGGCTCAAAGTACGGTGCTTCAGAAGCACTGACTGAAAGGATCAACTGTTTTGTGTGTAAAGCGAGTTATTCTGATGCAGATACTTGGAGGTTACAAATATGCTCTCAGTCGAACTTGATGAACTGATCTTGGGGAACTATCTTCTAAGACAAGAGTTTGGTCCTCCACAAGAAGCCCTTACTTCCGGCAGATTCCAGAAGCACTCACTTAGGCTACACCCGGTTCACAACCACAATGGCTTCAACATAAATGTTGTGCTGGAACGACTGCATCTGACCTTCCAGAATGGTATCAAAGCATTTGTTGTCGTGTCCGACTCTTGGCGACCCCATGGACTCCTCTGTCCATAGGATTTCCCAGGCAAGGATACTGGAGCAGGTTGCCAATTCCTCCTCCTGGGGATCTTCCCAACCCAGGAATTGAACACACACAGGGATCTCCTGTGTCTCCTGTATTGGCAGGTGAATTGTTTACCACTGAGCCAGCTGGGAAGCCCATCAAAGCATCAGGAGTTTAACAAGACGGTTGTACTTCAACAAAAGGGAGATTACAACCTGAACTCTTAGCGACAGTTACCTGCCCCACCCTGCATTCCAGCCACAGGACAGGGGTAGTCAAGAGGAATGGAACTGTTTGCTCTTGTTAGTCACCGGGCCATACACGAACGTGCCGTGATGCACAATGTTGTAGTTACTACCGGTTTCTCAACTTCTGCACGGGCTGCGTGCTTGTGTGAATCGCACAGTGGCCGGAATCAGAGTCTGGACACAAAGGTGGAATGGAGAACTCAGGAAGTGACTCGGAACTGAGGTGTGCTGGGTGAAATCCACAATTTCAGTCTTGGTGTGAAAAAAAAAAAAAAGTAAATGAATTTCTCTGCTCTCAGTGCGGTGGTCCCTCAATCCCAAGGCTGAAAGAAAGCAGCAATAGCAACTATGATGAACCGAGGATGTCAAAACAAAGGCAGACAGACACAGAGAAAGAAACGGGGTTGCAGCTCCAGACGTCCTAAGCTGAAGGAGCCAGTGACAAACGAGTGACGTGGAACGTCCAAGAGACGCGCCCACATCACGAGAGGGTGGAGGACAGACTGCATGGCGTTCAGGGGCATGGGAGCGGGGCAGACCAAGGGATGGCGGCAGAGGGGTACAGGCTGCCTTCTTGGGGTGATAACCACGTATAAAGACAGGATTTGTGGGGATGTATAAGCAACTCTTAAGGACTAAAGGCCACTGAGTTACATGCATTTTTTTAATGGTGAATTGTGTGGTATGGATCACCTCAATAAAATTGTCAATAAAATAATCAAAGGCAGTATTTAATATAGTTTATTGTAGAAAAGCTGTTTAATACTGGTTTCCACGTAAGGAACTAGCAGCGCTGCTTGGCTGATGCTCCATCCATGTCATCTCTCTGCAGCAGGAGTTCTGAGGGGAGAAGCTGCCAGAACTGTATAATTCAGACCGTAAGAAAAACAATAATCTTGTGTTGGACCATCGAATTCAAATTTCCTGTAACCAAGGAAACTAGGAGATAAGACCTAGGCATCGAGGTCCCAGTGTCTTCACAAGAAGCCAAGATGCAGCCGATAGGGCTGGAGGTCTGCTCCAGGACTGGGTGGTCCGTGGCTGGAGGAGGCGGGGCTCGCAGCCCCCCGGAGGTCTAGCTGCCCCAGGGCGCTTCCTTACAAGCCCCATGCTGCACAGGGGCCTGGCCTCCTCTTCAGATGATCAGAGGTTTCATTTCAAGCTACTAAAGCGAACAGGAAGGAAATTAGAGGAGCAAACCAGTGAGAACCAATCGCAGCTCAAATGCATGCTGGTGACTCAGTCACGTCCGACTCTTGCGACCCCATGGACTGCAGCCCCACCCCCGGCTCCTCTGTCCATGGGATTTGCCAGAATACTGTCATATGCTGGGTCTGTATACAGATACAAACAGAACGAACAAAGTAACGTCGGGCCATCATCAGGGAATCAGAGAGAAGTGAGGTGAACTACGAGCACAAGGAAGTGAGGTCAGACAGAGGCAGAGGTGGAGGAGTGCCAGGCAGATTCTGAAACGCACATCCCACATGATACGAGCATCTCACAGCGAAGGGCGGGGTGGACCAGACCAGATGTGAGCATCTCCGACCTGAACACCTGTTACTTCCCTCCTGAGAAAACGGCTTAAATCCTTAGCGATTTTACTTTGCAAAACGCAGCACCTACTTCTGATAAAGCGAAGCATGGGCACTGTCTGAGTCTAGATGGCAGACAGCAGCAGCGACACCAAGTCATCCTTAGAGGGGATGGCCTGACCCACTGGACCTCCCGTGAACCCCCACCAACGGAGGGAAGCTGGAACAACAGACCACCGGGGGTTTATTCCCCGTCACCCACACCAGCTGCAACAGACGAGGAAGGTAACTCGTTCATTTGGTGGCCTAGGTATTTCCAAGTTTATTTTCACCTTAGAGCAGGAACGTGTTTCTAGCATGAAGCAGAGAGGAGCTAGCTGACCAACGTGTAATTGATGATGAAGTTGCATGGCTATTCCTCCCCATCTCGGGGGCTCTGGCAAAGTGCTGACACCCACGGCTGACCTGGGATGTACCCAGTGTGGAGTGTTCCTGCCAAGCCATGGGCTGGGGGTGTATGGGTGTTGACGGAGGATATCCACGGCAGGGCCATGATGACTTTGCACTGGAGGAGCTCCAATGATCAGGCTTAGGTTCTTGTTTATGCACCAATTTGAGAAAGGGTTCCTTTCAACGTCCAATTAGCTACAGAACAGACAGCATGTACTTTACTTCTTGATTCAATTCAGGCTTGGAAAAACAAGCCGGTTTCTTCCTAAGAAGAAAAGTAAAGAAGCTTTACTTTTGCTTTCGGTTTCAGAAACATGGCCATCAAGAGCTCACTATCAACTTCATTTAAGATTTTAAATAAAGTATCTATTTATTTAGCTGTGTCGGTTCACGGCTGCCCTTGTGGCACAAGCGCTTCCTTCGAGTGGGTTGCTCCAGCTCTGCAGTTGAGGCACAGGGGCTTAGTCACCTCGCAGCAAGTGGAATCTTCCTGGACCAGGAATCGAACCCATGTCCCCTTCAAGGGAGGTGGATTCTTAACTACTGGACCCCTAGAGAAGTCCCTCATTGTAAGATCTCTGAACAAATGTTTGCCGCTTTTGTAACTTGTGCTTGGGAATCCCCTGGGCCACCCCTTTCAGGGAGGTGGCAAAATCTGGGAGCTGCTCACTCGGGCCTTGGGGTGGCACCGGGGAAGGAGGATCCTTATAGAAAGTAAACATTCTGCAGGAACAGAATATATTTGAAACTCATGCCACATGAAACAGGTGTCACTTTTACTTTATTTAAGGACCAAAAAAAGGGGAGAAGAGGGACAACAGTCATTTTCATAATACACAGAAGACAAGTTAGCACTGAAAAAAGAAGGCTGTGTACTTGCCACCAGTCTGCTTCGCAGTTCTGATTAGTAAACTTAATGCAGCTTGTCATTTGCATTACTGTTTAGCAAATTTATGATTGGCAAAATTAGGGATTATGAACCATCATTTAAGTGGACTACAACTAAAACAAAAGCCTAAATAACCCATAGAAAATCACTTAAAAATAGACCATAAATATGTGATGCCCATTAGTGTAACAAAACTATTTTTTGTAAACATTTTCTTCAACACAACATGTGCATGAGAAAAAGTAAAAAAAAAAAAAAACAAACCCCCAAAAACTGCACTCAATATAAAGACTCCGTTTTAAATACAGAAAAGTATCACTTATTAAAGCTTCAACTAAACCTAGAGCCATACTGGTATTTTGTTTGGAAGAATTGTCATGGTTTTCTAGGTTCCATATTTAGTGGTATCGGCACAATACTAAATTCTCCTGCTAATTTTGCCATCTTGGCACTTGAGTGAAGTCACTACCCTGTTAGCAATGAAATGGAGAGAGCCTGCCATCTTCCATGGAGAAAGCTAACCCGGCGTCTGCTTGAAGCTGTAGCAACCTAAGCTGGTCTGCACGGCGGGAAGGCCCAGGAGGAAGGGACACCCCAGGCAAGGAAGGAGACCACAGGCACCCGACCAGGGGACCAGTGGCTGGTTGACCTTGGTCAGCCAAGCCCAGTGACAGATTCAATCACGTTCAACTCCCACACCAACAGTTGCTGCCCAGGTAGGACAGGCCCACGCTGACCTGAGCTCAGAGCCCATCATCCTCAACCTTTTTATATCTTTCATGTTGGCATCAGAAGTTTAGTATTTTTTTGAAAGACACCTGCCCAACTTGGCCTTTTGCTGAAGTCATGGGAGGGGCTACAACTGACCCCACTATGCCGTCCGTTCTCCTCCTGGTGCATGTGTTTGCTGGGGCACATTTCGTCTCCCGTCAAAAGCCAACCCGAGAAGGGAATCACCAGCAGTGATGTGGCAAGGACTGCAGCCCCACAGTGATTGGTCTGGCCAGTCTCAGAACTCCTGCCAAGGGCGGGATTAGTGCCCAGATCTTCTCTCCTTTAAGTACAAATGACCAGAACAGAACTGGTTCTTTCTGCCTTAGACGCCAGCACTACGCTGAAGTCAACACGCATGGAAAGCCTTGCTTCCCCAGCCTGAATCCTTCCAACATGGAGACAGGTTTTCTCAGCGGCTGCTGCTGTGGTGGGTGTACATAACCAGCTGTTGCTTCTGCATTTGTGAGCCTGTGTACTCTTCACTACATTTTTGAAATTCAAAGGGGGAGCCTCTGGCAAAAATGCTGACCCAGGAGGAAGAGAACAACAGGTCAAGGCATATGCCCAATGGGATGCGGCTTTGGGGGTGGGGGGTGGGGGCAGACTCAGCAAACAGGTGCAAGTGATTGTTAATTTCTCAAGGTGGAAAACCTCCGCTTTGATGTCATAAAAGCAAATTCACCACGGAGGAGGAATAAGCCTAGGGCACACCGAGCTTTTGTTTGGTGAATGAGATTCCCATCAGAACTCTGCCAGAGGGCAGGCCGACAGCTGAGCCACCCTTTAACAAATAATCAATATAACCAACATGCTCAGAGGAAGCCAGTGACCAGAAGCCATGAAACCAATTATTACCCAAGACATTTATTACAAATGTCATGAACATATTCATAAAGTAAAACTGGTTTAAAAAACAGAGAGAGCGCGCAGAGAGAGTGAGCAAGGGAGAGCACTCGAGAAGCCAGGGCTCTGATATCACACCCGAAACGCAGGAAGATGCTATCTTATGAATGAGCAGTATTAACTACATTCTTAAAATAGTTTTAGTGCATTGCATTTTTAGAAAAAGGGAAACACCCCCGGCCCCAAGGAAAGGTTCCGGCAACACTGTCGACAGTTCGTGGGGTTGTCCCCCATATGACCACCTGTCTGCAAGCTCCGAGCTGAGAACAGCGAGGCCTCGTGTGCTGTGGGCAATGGCCGCCTGTCCATCCACCACCACCCCTGATGAATCTGGTGGAAAACGACGTGATCTGCTTTCTCAGCTCAGAAAGCAGACGTGCCCATCAGCGGACAAGCCTCGTGGCTGTTTCCCACCTTCGGGGACAATTTCTCTTGTGCCTACTGAGACGTGACAAAATAACAGTCAAACTTCAATTGGATCGTTTTGGTATTAAGGTTAAACATTAATGTTTTCCTCCAAAGACATAGAAACTAAACCACCTCTTAATGCATTAAAAACAATGAGGTAGGCGAAAAAATAAACACGTGGTTGAAAAAGATTTTTTTTCCCCTCTGCAAGTGCCGATCGTGGTGAAACTGCTGTTGCACTTCCAGGTTTAAACAAAAATTAAACCTTTGACCGAGGCAGCGCTAATACTGTCACACAACAAGGTTCTGGGCAGGATACAAATGCACACCCTTTCTTTTTCCTTTTTTTTAAAAGAATCATCTGCACGTGATTTTAGGCAAAACTTGGTACACAGAAAAACGACTGAGTTCTTGGCCAAAAAAAAAAAATATTCCCAAGAAACCAAATGGGTCCCTAAACCCACCCGCCCGCCTCCCAAGCCCCACCCACAAAAAAGTTATCCTAGTAACTGTGTCTTTCACATTTTATAAATATTAACTTCTTAAACCTGCACCTTCTTCTTTGTCCACATATGGTCACATTACAAAAAAAAAAAAGAAATGTCAATTAAATACGTTGTTAATGTTACTATATTAAATCTGCTCTTGGCTTCAGCGACCTGTTCCTCCGAGCGCACGTTTACACCTGCCAACCCCCACCCCGCCGGCGTCTGGTCTCCACCTGCAGACGCCCCAGCATGGAGCCGCAGACAAGGAACACTGGAGCTGGAGGGAATGCGCATGCGTTCTGCCCGCCGCTCCATCCCAGCTCGGATAGCACCTGATGGCAGTCTCAACAGCACCAGCTGCGATGCAGCCTCGATTTATTTCGAACAGGACAAGAAGAGAATGGGGATGAACTGGTAAGAGCGGGTGGGGGCGGGGAGGAGACCCCTGCCCACGCGGCCCGGGCAGGTCCGCGCTCCAGTTGCCAGGATCTCCGGGTTCTCATGGTCGACACCTCCAGGGCCGCAGCCTAGCCCGCCACTCCTACCAGCTCAGAAGAGAGGTCCTGCCGAGAGTCATGAAGTAAACCTGGCTGCTGCCCCCAGACCGGACCGAGGCAAAGAACACCTGCAGGGGGAGAGCGGGGAGAGGAGTGAGGGGGACCCCGAAATCCTGGAGGCCCCCTCCCAAAGGAAATCTGGGGTGATGTCCATTCATCAGCAAGGAGCCAGTTTTCATTTCCACTAGGAGGGCTTCTCTGATGGCTCAGACAGTAAAGCCATCTGCCAGCAGTGCAGGGAGACCGGGGTCAGGAAGATTCCCTGGAGTAGGAATGGCAACCCACTCCAGTATTCTTGCCTGGAGAATTTCATGGACACAGGAGCCTGGTGGGCCTACAGCCCAGGGAGGGAGTCACAAAGAGCTGGAGGAGGCTGAACGACTAACATTTTCTTAACTTAGGAAGACTCCTTAGCCAAGGGGTGACTCTGTGCACCCCATGCCCTATTGTGAGAACACAGAGGAAACAAGGGGATGTTCCCCAAACTGGACCATCTGTGCTCACCTCCACCCTTAACACTTTCCGAAAGATCAACATGTTTGGCAAACTCAGTGATCAGTGGGGAGGCGGCTCAGTGCCTTGTTTTTCTCTTTTAAAAAATGAAACTGAATGTCTTGGTTATTTCATAGGACTCTACTGTCCAAAAAATAAATAATTTAGTTTTGCGCCTTTTATTAATAAACCCTGATGGGTGTGACATCATGAATGATTAAAAAAAAAATTTAAATGCCTGAAGTTCAAAGAATACCGTGGTTATGGTTCCACTGAACATACTTAGGAAAATGTAAACCCCAAAGCTGGTAAAATCCTCGGTTAGCTCTGAGGTTGCGTGGATTTCCAAGATAAAAGATTTGGGAGATATTATGTAGGTCAAGTGCACCGGTGAATGAGCCAGAGGACTGGACTGTGGAGGAAGTGGTCCGGGGGGATGTGGATGGAGTGGAGCACCTCATTGGGCGGGAGGCCCACCTGCCAAAGGGAGATGACAGCTCCTCTTCATCTGAGAAGTCAACCTGAGGTCTGGTGACTGGAAGGCTTAATGTATTTCAGTGTGAAGCAAGAGGTGGGAATGTTTCTAAGGCTGTAGTGGGCTGCCTCAGGTAGTCATATTTTCATCCAAGTGACAGAAAAGAGAGAAATCTAAGCTTAGAAAAGGCCAGAGGGGTCAACACCCTTGGCCAGCTGTCTGCTCCACTCCAAGGCTGGTTTGGGGAGGAAGGGAGTCCTAGAGAAGAAAACGATGTGGCCAGTTTGGAAAAGCAAAAGTTTTAACTTGGGCTTTGATGCTCTGGGGTCTCACAGGTCTCACCTGTAGGCAGCACTCCAGCTTTTGCATAAAATAATTTCTCCTCTTAGGCACTTATGCCAGGAAAACAATGCAGTTACGTCAATACTCGAAAGATAGACTAACAAGTGGTGTATTTCAAACATATATCAGGGGAAGGAAAATTTCCCCTCTTACTTAAAAGTGCATGAGGGTTCTTTCTAATCATGAAAGAGTTCCATCCATCTAAACTGGGAGCTTCAACCTTTTCTATCCCTAAACTAAACACAGCCCGGACAGGCCACCTAATGGGGGAAAAAAAAAACCAAAAACCCTCAAAAGACAACAAAAACCCAACACAGAATGATTTCCGCAGAGATAAACATGTCCACCCCCTCAACAAAAACAAAATAAAATATATCCTGACCTCCATTAATGGGTCTAAAAAGTCACTACTGAAAAGTTCCTTGATAAAGTTATTTCAGAAATCTATCAACATGCCAAGGAAAGGCTTCACAGAACTCCATGGAAAATAAACCACTGCTGAAAAATAACATCTAAAAAGAATCCCTAAGGAGACTGTTACCTTGTCATTACGTTCACACAAGAACTTCAGCCTTTGAGCCCTTTTATGCATAAACACGCCATCCAAGTGGCCAGTTTCCACAGATCGGATCTCTATGGCCTTTTCTCCCCAGCCCATCGTCTGATTGGATCGAATATATGCTTTTTGAGAGAGGAAAACACATATTGTTAAAGATGAGGAAACAGCCATGGAAAGAAGCTGCTCAGGTTTCACATACACACACACACACACCACCCCTCTAAACAGCTGGCATTTGGAGGTTTTTGTAAGACAGGGGTCCCCAGCCTCCGGAATCTAATGTCTGATGATCTGAGGTGGAGCTGAAATAAAGTACACAATAAACATAATGAGCTTGACTCATCCCCAAACCCTCCCTCCTCTCCTATGGCTTCCACAAAACTGCTCCCTGGAGCCAAGAAGGATGGGGACCACTGATGTAAGGGACTCTACACGTGCAACCTTGTGGGTCATCCTGGAAGGTGATGTTTTAAATTATCAGCTGAGTCTGTTGATGCCTCCAAGGAGGACATGCTGGAGCATTACCCCCAGTCCCTGTCCATAGTTTGGCTTCTATTTTCCTCACACCAATTACCAGGGAGAAGAAAAGGCAAGTGGACAGAGCCAGAGACTTGGCTGCTATAAAACCAAAGTAGTTTGGGGAAATAAACTTGGAGCCAACAGGGTTCCAGACGTCAGTCTTCAGGACATGTGCAGAGAAGGTCAGAGGCTGTGTTTGGACTGCGGTGGGCCATGAGACCGCCACAGCATCACTCACCTTCCTGTTCCCCTCGCCTTCCACCCATTAGTCACAACTACATCTGTCTTACTGTCCCTGGCTGCCTTGGATTAAATGGAGAACTGTGGAGACAGAGCTTTAAGAAATGATTACTTGGGGCTTCTCTGGTGGCTCAGTGGTAAAACATCTGCCTGCCAATGCAGGAGACATGGGTTCGATCCCTGATCTGGGAAGATCCCACATGCTGTGGAGCAGCTAAGCCTGTGAGCCACAACTAGAGAAGCCTGCACACCACAAGTACAGAGTAGCTCCTTCTTGCCACAACTAGAGAAAAACCCCTGCAGCAACAAAGACCCAGCACAGCCAGAAAGAAAATAAATAATTTAAAAAAAAACATGGGAAGAGCCAACTCATTAGAAAAGACCCTGATGCTGGGAAAGACTGAGTGCTGGAGGAGAAGGGGGGCAAAAGAGGATGAGATGGTTGGATGGCATCACTGACTCAATGGACATGAATCTGAGCAAGCTCCAGGAGATCGTAAAGGACAGGGAAGCCTGGCGTGCTGCAGTCCATGTGGCCACCAACAGCTGGACATAACTTAGCGACTAAATAACAAAATAAATGAATTGATTAAAAAAAAAAAAAACTATTAAGAGTTTGTCCTAACATAAGACTATGACGCATCACAGTGTACAATCCACCTTTCCCAACACCTACTGCCAACCACTCTGTTAAATGGTCAAACGGTCTGAACACCATGTAACACCAGTATGTGAAACACACATATCCTCAAGAAAGGCCCTACTTTAACAAACACGACCGCTTCCGCTCAGGGATACGTACCTACAGACGTCGGCATCTCTCCCCACTGCAGAACCACGTCCTTGGTGATCCTCCCGTACGTGTTCACGTAAACCCCTTCATCTTCATAGCACACCAGGAGCTCCATGCCGTCTGTGTTGGGGAGGATGATGATTGCGTGGGGTTTGATGCTACATTGGATCTGGAGAAGGGGAAAAAGCACAGGGAAGCACGTTGGTGGCCACCTCTGTTCCTGCACGCGGGCTTAATAAGAGTGTCTTGTGCAAAGGCACTGGCTCAGCTTCCTGGTGATAAATACAGCAACTGGACAACATTGTGGAGAACCCACGTGGTGTCAGATATATCTGAAAGTCTACCTCTGATACGCCCTATATGCTACTCATTCACATCTCCTGACGCCCCTGGAATATATTTGGACTGTGGGCTCCATTCAATACATTACATTCCTCTAACCAGCCCCACCCCGTGGCTGTCCTGACCTGCCAGCAGCTGCCCCCTCCCATCCCGGGTTAGTGAAAGCAGGGCTAGGCGGGTCTCGGGAGGGCTTCAGAGACAGGAGCAGAGAGCTACTGAAGAGGGCACGTCACTGAAATACTCACCCCCACTGCAAAGGGGAAGCGAGGAGCCCCTGCCCATGTTAGTGCACTGAGCAGAGCAGAGAGAAAAGTCAAAACAAAATGAAGCCAGTCAACCAACCATAGAGTGTGGGTTCTTTCTTACGTGTGTTGGTAGGTAAATGTCATAGACCGATCCTGAGTCCACATCAACAGCATGGAATCCAGCACAGGATCCATAGATCACTTTCAGCCTCTGGCCTTCCTCAACAGTGAGATCCACCAGCAACGGCTTGTGCACCAGCTCACCAAATGACTGCAAAGGAGCAGGCAAGAAGCAGCAGTGAGATGAGCAGAACTTAGGCCTGACGGTTCCCACTGGAGAAGCCAGAGCCAGGCACTCAGTACTCAGTGACTGAACCACCCTGGCAAAACCATAAGCAAAAATACAGTGAGTCTTTATTTTGCTTTTATCAGTTAGCAGCAACTACTCTAATGCAGACGATGGAGAGAGGGAGGGGCGGTGCAAGAAACACATATGGAGACTTTTATCAGTGTGGTCATCACAGTCTCTACAGAGCTACTCACATTTCCACTTTAACTCTCCAACTCGTTTAATAGTGGTAATGAGAGGCTACCATGTACTGTAACAGCCTGGGTGGCCTGTAACGTCAATACCTATAGCTCATGAGACAGATCCAAATAAGCTATTTATGTATAAAATAATGAGTACAGTACTTGGTCCATGAAGGTGATTAAGATCAGATCTCAAAAAATAATTGTAACTTTACAATCAATTGCTTTTAGTCAATAATATGTGGCTTTATTTTAAAGCAAATATGATAATCCCACTTATCTTGCTGTACTGGAGAATCAAATAAGCTATCTAAATATGTCAATTTTCCAGATAATGGAGGCCTACCCTTAATATGTCAAAACTATTTTAAAAAATAAGTAAACAATCATTTAAAAAAAAAAAACTCTTAATTTCTCACCTTGCACTAAAACAGGCCCAGGGGTGATGCTTAAAGTTTTGTGTCTAATATCAGAAATGTTTATTAAGTGATTTATAATATCTTGTGTCATAGTAATATCATTTTTAACTAAAAAGTTTATAAAATTTGTATTTAGTGCAGTCTAGAATTACAAAAACATATTAAAAACACCCACAAAATAACTGCCAGTATTTTTCTACAGTATTTTTCTTGAAACAAAAAATAGTATACATATTTTTAATACTTATTCTATTTAATGTATAATATATATCACTAAGTCATTAAAAATTTCTGTAACTTCGCTCTTAATTAGTCCTCTGTTGAACAGATGTACCTGGAAGCTGCCTACTGCTGATAAAAAATTGAAAGTGAAAGTCACTCAGTCGTGTCCAACTCTTTGTGACCCCATGGACTGTATATATAGTCCATGGAATGCTTCAGGCCAGACTACTGGAGTGGGTAGCAGTTCCCTTCTCCAGGGGATCTTCCCAACCCAGGGCTCCTCCTTGCAGGCAGATTCTCTATACCATCTGAGCCATCACGGAAGCCCATGAATACTGAAGTGGGGAGCCTATCCCTTCTCCAGGGGATCTTCCCAACCCAGGAATTGAATCGGGGTCTCCTGCACTGTAGGAGGATTCTTTCCCAGCTGAGCTACCAGGGAAGCCCACGGTATCACAGACATACACATATATTTCAATTTTGATTCCTTGGCTTGTTGTCCCCCTTCTAACAGCGCAGTTTTAAATAAATGATCAGCCGACTTATTCCCTGGCTCTTGGTCACAGTGTGCACGGCTGATACTATTTTTAAGCGCACTCATTGTTATTACCTTAAAGGCCATGAATTTGTGATATGGCTTGGGTGCCCACGCGTAGACTTCCACAGAGTTCTTCAAAGCAATGACCAGAAATTTGATCCTTTCATATTTTACTGAAACAGTAAGAAGAGCACAGGTCAGTATCATGGTGGACCTCTCAGTCCCTTCTGCAGCCTTCTGAAAACTCTGCAAACATGCCCTTCCCTGTTGATCCATCCAAACCAGTGAGAGAACAATGCTGGCAGGCCAGGCATTGGTTCACTTTCCAGATTCCTGAATATACATTCAGGCTGTCCCCATCTTCCTCAATGTTGTGCTGGACTCCACTCCATACCCTGGTTACTATCAATAATCAATTTCAACGCTGCTCCTACTGTTCTTAGTATTTAATAATCAAGGACAGCGTCGACCTTTCCACCCTGTTGTCCGGAGGACTCAGCATTAATTCCAAAGGATAATGATGTGATTTACCAGCCAAGAGGCTCCTGAATATCAGCAAGAGGTCAAATCTTCCACGTGGGCTTTCCCGAGTCCCACGTGGAGCTTACAGATGGAAAAACTATGACAAAATACTCATCAACTGAATTTGAATTCTATCTGTTTCTGTGTGTAAGACCAAGTATCACTTTACAGCACTTCCAGCTATAGAGATAGTAGTAATTGGTAGGATTCTACATAGGATTCTACATCCTGTACCAAAAGTAAAGAAAATCTCTCTGTAACTTTATACTTATATATGAAGGCCTTCTTTACACAGCTGTCTCAGTTCTCTAACAGCCACCATGTCTGCTAAAAGCAGACACCCAGATGGCCCTGGCCACATCTGACTTATTGGCTGGTGTAGACCCCAGTGTCTGCACAGCCACTCTAAACCACAGCGCTACTTGATACTGACTTTGACCGTGAGACTCAGCTTGTTGACTTGATAACTCTCCTTGTTAAATTCCACGTGCTGTCACTATTCAAATGAACCACAGGACTGTGATGATACAAACGATTCTAAGAGGCCATCCGTGCTGACGGGATAGAGTTTTCCGTGACGGTGGAAAGGTTTTATGTTACATGGGGCTATGGGACACTTAGAATGTACTAGTGTCACTGAGGATCGAAACTTTAAAGTTTACTTCACGTTAATTAATTTATAAATAAATTTAAATACCCACTCCCACCTTCCCTGTTCTTGATGGCAACCATACTACACAGCACACGTCTGGGTCAACTGAATACTACTTTGACCACCTGATGCGAAGAGCCGACTCATTGGAAAAGACACTGATGCTGGCAAAGATGGAAGGCAGGAGAAGGCGGCAGCAGAGGTTGGATAGCATCACCAACACAATGGACATGAGTCTGAGCAAATTCCGGGAGCTGGTGAAGGACAGGGAAGCCTGGCATGCTGCAGTCCGTGATGCTGCAAATGCTGGACACGACTGAGCGACTGAACAACAGAAGTCTAAACGTAACAAATGGATGCTTGTGATTCATCCTATATGAATGACGGGCCCGAGTGAGGGTGGACATTCCATCCTGGGGAAAAGTCCAGCTCAGTCTAACGCATCTGCCCTCGCTCCCCTGTGGATCATCTGTTCAGGGACATTTCAGCTGTTATAAGCCAGTTCATTACATTCAGCCTTAGATGATTCCAGCTACCACTTTCAACAAGGAAAAATGTTACAGAAGACCACAACACAGAAAATCCTAAGCCCCAAACCTACACCAAGGGGCTAGAGCCCTGCAGGATCACTCAGAATCACTCTAATATCGGGGTGGCATTCACACTCATTAGCAACCAGTGAGCTGAGGGCTGCGAACAGATTACACCAACAAGACGACACCACCAAGGACTGGAATATCCCCGAGAGAAGAAGCGCTGACCACCGCATGTCGTATCATAAACCCAGAAGAACAGAAAACACACAAGCAGAAATCAACTCCCAATAGGCCCCTCACATCCTCAGTCTTAAATATATAGAGACACCAGTTGCTCATCTTCTCAACTTTCCATTTCAAATGCAATTAGAACACACCATCTCACCCATAAAACTGTAACTGGGCTAAGTGCCATCGTTCCTCCTTAATTTCCAATGTTAGAGCCAGTATTTTGATTTTTTTTTTTCCCAACACACACAAAAAATGTATTTTGGTTTTGTTCTTGTGAAATCTTATGAGAAGCAGGGCATGAATGTTGTAGAGAAAAGAACAAAAATGTTGCCACAAAATGCTGCCCGGCCAGCAAGATTCCTTCCTCAGTGATGAGCACGGTAGCTGTGCACAGCGCATTTCATTCAAACCGAAAGGCCAAAACTCTTTAGGCAAACTCTCAAACATTCCATCAGTGACTGCCAAGGACCCACAGTGCCTCGAGTGAGAACCAGCTTGCAGGGCCAAGGAAGAACCCAAGGGGCCTGGCATTCTTCAGGCAATGCTTCCTTAACGAGGCTCCTCTGAACCCCATCTTACAGAGAAGAATGTGGACTGTCCAAGGTCAGGGTGATGGAGGTCGGGGATGGCTGAAGTGAACCTGATTATGATCCAGACTGAGCCCTGTGGACCTCAGGATTAGAAGGTGCTTCAAATGAGCTAGGAATATCAGAGACAGGTTTCTCACTAAAAGCTTCAAAAACACATAAATTTTAAACAAAAGATAAACTGAACCTCTGAAAAGCAGAGCCCTTGCGGCCGTGGCGGACTTACCAACTTTATAATGCACACAGCCTTCCAGGTCCCCCACTGTCGTCCAGCCCTGCTTCTTCTCAACCTCTGGGTCGTTGTGAAGTATTTTATTTCTTAACCAGGACAAATAGTAGACACGTAACTTATCCTTTTTGCCTAGCAAAACAAATAAATCAGTAATTTACATGCATATTCAAAATTAGGTATCTTTGTTAACAACAGTAATCAAAATAAACTGCAATAAACAATAAATACCGCCCCCTCCTCCCACTGCAAGGGAATTGTCTTGTATCAGTTTCACTAGAAACTCAATTCAAGCTATTAGGTCATCTGATTCTTAAAACCTTCTGGAGTGACTATGGTTTCCCATTTAAGAGCACAGAAGGGTTTCACAGATCACCCAACTTGGGGACTTCAGTCCAGCAAAAGGCAAGCCATAAACTAATGGACACAACACAGAGCTAACAGAAGACTCCTACCCAGAACATGTGAAGCACTCCTATATGTCAGTTAGAAGAGAGAGAACCTAGCAAGCAAGAAGATCAAACCAGTCAACCCTAAAGGAAATCAACCCTGAATATTCACTGGAAGGACTGATGCTGAAGCTCTAATATTTTGGCCACCTGATGTAAAGAGTTCACTCACTAGAAAAGACCCTGATGCTGGGAAAGACTGAAGGCAAAAGAAGGGGGCAGCAGAGGATGAGATGGTTAGATATCATCACCAACTCAATGGACATGTGTGCACGCAATGCTAAATAATTTCATTTTGAGCAAACTCCAGGAGATAGTGAAGGACAGGGAAGCCCGGTGTGCTGCAGTCCATAGGGTCGCAGGGAGTCAGACATGACTTAGCGACTGAACCACGACAACAAACCTAGCAGAAGTATTGAGCAAGCACCCAGAACAGACAAAAGAAGTCATCACATTGATTCATAAAGAGGTACTTGCTCTCAGTTGTCTGAAAAGGCTGCACACTGCATGAGCCCACCCAGGACGTTCTAGAAAAGGCAACAGAGAGCAAAAAAAGGCCAGGTGTCGCCATGGGCTTCGAGGAAGGGATGGAGCACAGAGGAATTTTAGGGTGATGCAACGCATCTGTATGACACCGTAAAGGTAGATAAAATTATGCATGTGTTCAACCCAGAGGACACACTCAGAGAGAACCTAAACTGTGGATTTCAGCTAACAATAATGCATTAATACTGGTCCATCCACTGTAACAAGTGTCAGAGGAGAGGGGAAACTGGAGGGGGCCAATATAAGACTGTCTATACTTTCTGCTCACTTTCTCTGTAAACATAAAACTGCTCTAGAAAAAAAAGTGAGACACAAAAGAAGTATTTTTGCCATTTATTTGAGTTTAGTTCAATGAAGGCAAAAAACAGACATCAAACCATACCTAGTATATACTAAGGTGTTCAAAGTCAGGACAGCGTTTCCTCGGGGGGCGGTGTGTGTGTGTGTGTGTGTGGTGGGGGTGGGGGGTGGCCGACGATGGAGGCAATGCAGGAGCGCCGTGGGCGGGTGGAGGAGCTGGGGCTACACCATGGCTAACTGTGACTCTTCGTGGACCTATAATTCTTTATAATCTGTGCACTTTCTGTATTATGTCTTATTCTTCAACACAATCTTAAGTTTTGAAGAATTTCTGAATGTGGGAAGATACTCAATACATTAAGTGAAACAAAGACAACATTGTTTTATGTACAGTGTTTTATTCCCATTATGTGAGATACATTTATAGAAATGAGGAGGAAATATATTAGAAAGTTAACAACAACTATCTCTCTCAGATAGGGGTTACATTTTATTTTCTTTTTCCTAAGCTTCCTTTTTTCTGAAGTTCCCTACAATTGTCGTGTTATTGCTTTTATGATTTTGAAAACCAATGAAAGCTATAAAAAGAATACAAAAAAAGTGGTCCCCAAAAACGGTATCAGTTGATTACTGATCCACACAAATCACCTTGCTCGCTGGATCACAAAGTAAAGCTTCAACCATTTTCAGTTGTAGATTTATTTTTCCTCCAATTCAAAAACCTATTTTCCATCAGCACTCAAGTCTTAAATGGTTGGTTCCTCATTTAAGTAGAAGATGGATGGTGAAATTTTTGCATTTCAACAGACATCTTACTTAAAACCAAAAACCTATTTGAAAACTAAAACTTATTGCAAGAAATTTGTTACATATAAATAAATACAGCAAGTTTGAGTTAGCCGACGATTAAATCAAAATCCCTGTGGGTAATGAGGAGACAGGTCTTAACACTTCTGCATACTCTTTAACCCCAGCAAAAATGCAGATTAGGACGTTATGATCCAGGCAACATGGATTCACATGCTGAATGGTTAAGTGAGTTACAAAGATACTTATGCAAATGTTTACAGGAGGGGGGAAAAAAGGAATAAATGGAAGTTACAACAGAAGTAAATAAACTTTAGTGCCATCCATGCAGAGAAACATTCTGCAGCCGCACAGAATGGCTATCATGAAGGAATACGGAAAACAGCCTACAGGTTTGGACAAACAAGAATGGCAGGGATACACCTCAACTTCAGGACAGAGGTTACCAAGAGTGAGTAGACACCAACTGTATGGACAGCAGTGTATTCACACGTGGTGAAACCACCTCATCAGTTACGGGTATCACAGTACTCCCTCAATATGTAGCATAACTATTTTTATAGAGACCTTCTCTCCCGAGTATGTATTTTGAGTGTGTATATGCTTACAAGACTGGAAGTCAAAGTGAAGTTAACAGTTTCTTTGGATGAACTGATTTTACGATTTATTCCTCCTGTTTGCTCTTCTGCATTATTTCTTACTTTCTACAATCAACATATATAATTTATACCAAGAAAAATGCTCCTCCTAAAAAGAAACTTAGAGCAAGTGCTGAGAGACATGGGGGAAAAAAAAAAAAACACCATGGTTTTACTGGCAATGGCAAAGAACAGTTCTTTTTGCATCAAAGAGTCCTGTAGGAAGAAGTGGACACAAACCTACACCCTGACCAGGACAGGCTGCGCGGGTGGCGGTCAGATGGGGATGGAGGGGGCGGGTGGGCGTGCAGGTGTGGGGAGGGATGGAGACGTCGAGCAGGAAGCGCAGGAGCGGGCTCCAGGACAGCTCAGAGGAGCCCCACCCCATCATAAGTGCACAAAGTGGGTCCCGTGTGAATACGCTTTCCTATCACATTATTGTAAAATCCCGCTACGGTTCTGTTTTTGAGCTATCACTTCGGAAAACGAGCTCACTCAAGTTCCATGTGGGGAAGCACCGCACTTTTAAACAGTGCTGGTGGCCTGCTTTCCCAAACCCACACTTACCAGATATCGTCACTAAGACGTTCAAGCCTTCCAGGACGTCCATCTGCTGAAATCGCCTTCTGTTGATCAGAGGATACACCTTCCCTTGGCCACTTCTGTCCAGCAGCATCAGGCCACTCTCGGTACCCACCAACAAGTTCACTCCTATGTCAAGGCCACAGAAAGACCACAATTTTACACTGTGCGTGGCAGATGGCCTTGTATGGAGCAAACAGCGCCACCTCTCAGGATGAGAGTGGTTTCCTCAAGTCACCCACAAACAGAGATGCTTAGGATATGTGCACTCAGTCACTCAGTCATGTCTGACTCTTTGGGACCCCATGGACTAATAGTCCGCCAGGCTCCTCTGTCCATGAAATTCTCTAGGCAGTAATACTGGAGTGGGTTGCCATTTTTTTCTCCAAAGCTAAGGATGGTCAGAGCTTAAAGTACCCAAACTGCAACAAATCACCATGGAGGGGAGAGGATGGAATATTCATTTACTCATTAATGTAAAAAGGATCTAAGGGGGCAATAAGCTCGCTTCATTCCTGATCCTCCAGCTTCTGGGTTTTCCTCAGTAGCCCCAGAACATCCGAGCCCACCATCTCCTGGGTACCACAGACTCTCCACAGACTATCCTATCAAACAACCAGACAGACAAACCTTTGTCCAGTGTCACGATCCCCACCTGCTTCCTTCAACATCTGTCTTTGCTCGGGAAATCTTCTAGAACGAGCCATACACAGCCCCCTTCGTCCCTAACAGTTTGTGATCAACCCAGCATCTATCACTCAGTTTCAGGTTTTCTTAAAGACCATCCTCCATCATCTTTAAGAAACAAACAGCTGCATTTGGTCCTTGGTCCCTCTTTTCTTAGGAGCAGTATGTATCAGGCACACCCCAGCCCCTTCTCTCCAGCCGTGTCCCATCTCCCTCCCCATTTCCCCACACCTGCTCTGGCTTCCCCTGGTGGCTCGGGGGTAAATGTCTACAACACGGGAGCCACAGGAGACCTGGGTTCGATCCCTGGGTTCGGAAGATCCCCTGGAGAAGGAAATGGCAACTCACTCCAGTATTCTTGCCTGGGAAATCCCATGGACAAAGGGGCCTGGGGGGCTACAGTCCATGGAGTCACAGTCGGACACGACTGAGCGACTAACACTTTCACCAGGTACGTGTAAAATAGATGGCTAGTGAGAAGCTGCTGTCTAGCACAGGGAGCTCAAACCTGGTGCT
Source organism: Bos javanicus (assembly GCF_032452875.1). NCBI lineage: Eukaryota > Metazoa > Chordata > Mammalia > Artiodactyla > Bovidae > Bos > Bos javanicus. Next base: position 6,811,486 of record NC_083878.1, on the reverse strand, counting down.
CTGTGATGACCTAGAGAGGTGGGACTGGGTGGGAGTAGTCGGTGTTGGGGAGGGAGGTTCAAGAGAGAGGGAACATATGTATAATTATGACTGATTCTCACTGTTGTATGGCAGAAAGCAACACAATATTATAAAGCAATTTTCCTCCAATTAAAGAATAAATTTTTTTAAAAAGTCCACATCAAAAACAACAACAAAAACACAACAAAAACAAAACCCCCCAAAGTTTCACTTAGATGTCTTCTTAAGTCACAAAGAGTCAGGAAAGACTGTTAAACTGAAACATTTAAAGAAAAGCAATTTGACAGATTTCTTCATTCTCCCTATAAATATGGGCCAAATCAAATGCCTTTCTCATCTTTTTCCTTCTTTTTTATACGAAGTGATGGAGATGAGTCACTCTGTCCAGTACATGATGGCTGAAACAAGGGCAGGTCTGGATGCCTGCAGGATTCCATGGGACAGCGTGCGCAAGGGATGTCAAGAGTCTTCCACCTCACCCACAAACAATGCTCCCCAAGCCCCCCAGACATCCCAAGCTGTACTTCTCCAAATGATCGGTCCACCCTTGAGAATAAAAGCAGAAGGGCTGGAGTGGCCCCGAGACACCTACCCCACAAGGCTGCGCACAGGATCTCGGAGTTAAACCTCTTCTTGTATTTGCGAATCTCTGGGGTGTCGCTCTGGGGCCGAGTATTGGTGGGATTGACATTGACCACTGAGCCCTTCCGCGTAGGATCTTGCCTCATGGCCTCAGGTCTCATTCCATCACAGGAAAACCCCACTGAAACATATGACACTGGAATTACTTCTGTCTCCGTGAGGGCTGGGCCTGCTCCCTTCCCCAATAAGCGTCCATGAAAGATTCATGTTGAGACCCACTCTTTGCCGAGGAAGAGAGACTCGTAAGAAACGGATGTGAAAAACGAAGACTATGGCGCTCATTGCAAAAGACAGTGCCAGTGGGGTGTGCACCTGGTCTGCGGTCTGAGCCTGCCGACCACCACTACGCGTGCTCACCACACCAGAGTGAGAAGCACCCTACCGGTGGCTGCTTGCTTGCTGCTGTATTACTTACCCACAGAAGTCACTGTTGTCCCGCTAGATGGAGAAATCTGTAGTAATCTGGGGTCTATAAAAGGTGTAAAGGAGGAGGAAGATTTGTGTTTCTGGAGTGTGTTACTAGCGGACTGAGTCTGCAATGTAAATTTCAGTCGTATTAATACAATGACAGTAAAAGAACAAACACAAAATACTTCAACCCACGGCTGCACTGCTCTGCTTCCCAGTACAGAAGACTGGTCCCCTTGCTTCTTCCCCCGCCAAATGCTCTGCAGGCACCTCTGTGTGTGCACCCCACAACCCCCAAAACAGGCTATTTAACCAGGAGCCAAAGAGAGCAACCCCTCTTTCCAGAAACATCGTTCCAGTAAGACAGAACGCGCAAGCTACCAGCAACATCTATACTTCATGAGCTCCTCGGGTTTTTAATAAATAATCATAATGAAAACTCCTAAAGAAAGTTTGAAATGTCTTGATCTCAATTCATCCGTTTTCGAGTTTGTTCTCCTGCCCCCCAAAAGTCCAATGACTGTATGTCGGAATACAGGCAAATCTTAAGTCTTATATCGCTTGTTTTAAAGTGAGCCTCTTGCCAGAAACTACAGAAGCTTCGGCCACCATCGTTTGAGGTGTATCATCAACTCCGTATCAAACAGCGGGGCTCATTAGTGAAAGGTGCAAAGGCATATTTTTTGCTCTTTTAGGAAGAGGAGTGTTTTGGTTAATAATGTAGCTTAAGACAAAAAAAAAAAAAGAAAACACAAGGAGAGTGAAACAAATTGTTAAGTGGAAATGTAATGACAATTAAAAACAAACAGAAATATAAACTTGCCAGTTTAGTGAGTTAAGGGTTATTGTACATACTGTACATTAGAGCAAAATGGAGCCGAGTTTAAACGTAAGAAGGAATGTAACTGTAGGTGGGGTATATAAGTGGAGGGAAAGACACGTCTGACCGCTGTGTTTGTCCTATAACCGTTTCACTCCCCGGGGCAGCTGAAATCACAAGTCTTGCAACCAATCCCCTCAACCCCCTCCTGAGCTCCCCGCTTCCCACCTGGCACAGCTGTCTCCTGGCAGGCTTTGCCCCTGAGCACTACCCCCGATCCCCAGGTCTACAGCTGGGGCCCATCCACACAGTGGCAATCAGTCTGATGCTGAGCCTGCCTTGGAAGCCGCTGATTTCCCCTGGCTCCTCAAGGGGAGAGGATTATTCTAATAAGAGAATGAAAACAGGAGCAGGTGGGCAGGCCGGCAGCTCAATGCTTACACTGACAAGGTCGGCTGAAGCCACATGCTACTGCAACCTTCAACAAAGGCATTTAAGCCACACACCCCCCCATGAAGCTGGTCAGTTGTGTGACCAGGGATGGGGCCCGTGGTGAACTGTCACTGCACTCGGGGCCGTGACTGTCTCCCCAGGAGACAGAATCACCCACCAGCACCCAGACTGAGACCACAGCCATGTCTTCCAATAAGCACACAGGATTTCCCATTCAAAAGCTGAAATTAAAAGCACGCTCAGCTCTCTGCCCTTCTTGTTTAACATCTTAATTTTCTAGGTTCCCCCCCACAAGTATCTGGCCTCTTAAACTATGAGTGATTGTAAATTTCAAGGAGAGAAACTCTTTCAACAAGGTTGGCAAAAATAAATAAGAGTAACCAACCAATAATACCTCTCCAAAAAAAAAAAAATCCAGCCCTTTTTGAGGGAATTTCCTGTACAGAGCGACACATTTGTCCTGATAAGGCCAAATCTGCTCAACCAAATGTTTCTGTGTTTTATTTACTGGATAAAAAGAATGAAAAGGGCAGATTCCACAAAAGACTACCAGAATTTCATGCCAAATACATAAAGGATCTGAGAACACAACAATCGTTTTATTTAGACTTTTTTGAAAAACGAACTGGATCAGAAAAGCCATGCAACTACTTATCTAGGGAAAAGCAAACAGTGAACTGGCAAGTCTGGAGGGCAATCGCTCTAGGGTTAAGGGGTCTGTATACAGACCTGAACATGTTACTGGGGGTGGGGGTGGGGGGCGGGAGAGAAGGGGAGGTGACAGAAGGCGGGCGGGGAGGGGAGGTGAGGGCAGGGCGTGGGAAGGTCTCTGCAAACTAGCTCCTAAGCGGTGCTGGTCTAACCCTGGGAGAGCAGCCAGCTGTGGTGCGAGACATACCTCATTAGTAGTGAGCTTGTCCTGGGGTGTCTGTGGGGACATGGTGGGTGTCGGCTGGCTGGAGGATGGGGAAGAGGAGGTGGAGGAAGTGGAGGAGGAATGGCTTTGCTGTAAGAGATCTGGCAAGAGGTGAATGCGACCCGCAAAGCCATTGCTCTCATGATGGCTGGCGCGCTTTTGGTCAACTGCACTCTGCAGAGAAAAAGGCACACTGGTCTCGCTCAGCACCGCTGACAATGCTGAAGACCCTACTGACCCTGCCTGCTGCGGTGCTGGGTGGCTCCGCAAGCTCTGCCGAGCCAGCAAGGCAAGACTGGAGGGCATCAGCTGGGTCTGCTCCCGCCTCCTCGCCAAGTGCCTCAGCTGAGCCAGCGGAAGCCACGGCAGAACCCACGCCATGCTAGTTTATCTGCCACGGGAGCTGCTTTACCAAAACTACTGGCTCTGTCTCCTTTCTTTCTCTCTAAAGCCTTAGAAAGCGCACTATCACTTCTCTAAACCCTCATCTTTCCTGGGCCACGTCCCGCCTTCCATCCTAATGTGGTGCCAGAGCATGAAACACACTCAGGAAGAGGCCTGCAGTTCTAGACAGGAACCCTGCTCTGCTTAAACGAGAAGAGCATCACTTTCCTTCCCTCTAAGCTACGAAGTGAATAGGCAGTTGTAAAACTTGGCAGAAGGAGCACATCTCAGGGGGCACACGTTAAATATTCCATGTAGGAGGAGACTAACACCCGAGCACAGAGCAGAGACCGCCCCCCTATCCCCTTTGGCTCCAGGAGGCTCTTGGCTCCCGGGTGGCTCCTGCCTGCCCCGGCCGCTCCCGCCTCAGCCCACGGCCTCTTGGAGCCGAGAGCTCTGTGCATACCTCCCGGCTGCCCTACTTCAGACACAGACTGTGGGGCTCGCATGGGGCTGGGAGGGGGGCTGCCATACAACATGCAAAGAGGGCAGGACTGGGGGACGCTGCCGGCCGCCCCAGGGGTGTGGGGCACACGCCTGCCTCCCACACCCCGGCCCCGCTGCCCTCCGGGCCTGGTTAATGTGAGAACAGATGACGATGCAGAAACAGCATGAGTGAGTGGATGAGCAAGTGGGTTAATGACCACAGGAGCAGCTTGGCCTCTAACCGCGCAGAGCACATGGGTACCTGGCGGACAATCAGCGTGCCCTCTTTGGACGGGGTCAGGGCTGGTTCACTCTCCACGTCGTCATGGACAACCATGGTTTTCACGGACTCCGTTTCACCATTGCTCAAGTTCAGAGATGATCTGTTGAGACACAATCCAGATGTGAGGAGCCATGACCCACAAGCCAAAGATACAGTGGTTACGTTTTTCACCTTCTCAGGGACCTAAGGCTGCAGGTATAAAGTTTCCCCAAGGAAAATGAACTGAAATTTCCCTTTTGTCACAGCCTCAAATTAAAGACAGAAAATGAGACACCAGGAGCCCTGGAGAGAGGCACTGACATGCACACACACAGCAACCAAGAGGAGGGGAGACAGACAGGCTCGCTCCACCACAGTGACACATTCAATTTCACAGGATCAGAGGCCAGGGTTAGAAACCTTGTCCCAACCGGAAAGAAGGCCCAGGGGGGGGACACTCGGGAGTGCATGCTCAGCTGTGTCTGACTCTGTGCAACCCCATGCACTCTAGCCCACCAGGCTCCTCTGTCCCATGGACAAAATACTCTCCAGGCAAAAATACTGGAGTGGATTGCCATTTCCTTCTCCGAGGATCTTTCCGACCCAGGGATCTCCTGCACTGGCAGGCAGGTTCTTTACCACTGAGCCCCCTGGGAAGCCCACGGGGACACTCATCCTCCCTAACGCTCAGTGGGACTGACGCGGCTCTGGTGTCCTCCGGGCCAGACGTGGGCTCCTCGGCCCCCTCCTGCTCCGCGTCGTCGTCCTCCTCGTCCGTCGTCCCCGACTCCTCGCTGGAGGAGGAGTAGTCCGTCACCTTGTGCGGCGGCCGCACGTCCTCCACGGCCCGCAGCTCTTTGGCCAGCGCCGTCAGGTCCTAGCGCAGGGTACAGAGGAGGGTCAGGGAGGCGGGAGGGGCACAGCACAGCGGCCAGCGCCTCGTCCCAACCATCCATCAAACAGCCATTCGCTTTTGCAAAACTGTCTTGTAGGGAGTCTACTGGTATCGTGAAGTGGAGCCCTTAATGCTTTTGATAGGAAAGACCAAGAAAAGTCAAAAAGCTGGAAGAAACAGAAAAGATTTCTTTAGATGTTCAAGATGCTGTACTCAGTTTAAACCTGACGGCCATAAAAAACAATCATCTGTTTATGATGAGCTGAGAATATTTTTCTAACTATCAAATTCTATTTTTTGTTTCAAATTCTACATTATATATATATATCTTACCAAAATAAAAACATTCAAAAAAAAATGTATGCTGCATTCTGGCATAACTACAGCAATTGCTTCTTCCTCTCTGCTAGACAGAAAATTCTAAATCAACAAACGTGTGCAAGATAGATCTTGGTAGTTTGTTATCAAGATATTTGGCCCTGTGGCAAAGTCTTCTTTTAAGGAGATGTTCCAAAAAGCAGGAAGATTCTAGTTAAAGAGGGGTGATTTAAACTACTTATTTTTGGAGGTTTTTAACTCCAACTTTTCTTTAGAAAAATGTCCAACTTGCAGAAAAGTGAAAGGCGGTGACATGATTACGGTGTACGCCTCACGTCTGGCTTCAGACTGTCAACCACTTGCCACGTTCCTGAACAAAGTTCCTGACGTGTTAGGTAAGAAAGTACCTAGCGTGTGTGGCTGGGCAGGCTTCCCTACCACCGACAGGACCATGCGCGCAGGAGGGAAAGCTGCCTGGCGTTACTCACAAGCGCATCAGCCCCCTTTACTCTTCAATGTGAAGATTTTTTAGAGTTAATCAATTATCAATTATCCAAATACAACTTTCGAGCTTGATTGTTATCTCTATTCTACATCTTCATATGGAAGCTCGAAATATGTACCTGTCCACTTAAAATTCTTTTTAGAAGGCAGACTACGTGGCCCCACTTCCTTCTGGCAGAGTCTCTTCTCACCAGTTAAGAACCTGCTTCTTTCCTTTGCGCCTGAGCCTCTCAGACAAGTAAGCATGGACTGGCCTGGCCTCCTGCTCGCAACTTCAGGAGTACAGCTGCGGTTTTTTGTTATAGTGAGTTTTTTTTTTAAAGCTGTATTTAATAATAAGCACACAAGGCGAATTTGGGGTGTTGAGAAAGATGAAACAAAAGTTTAGGGCTTTTTAGTTTGAGAAGAGAGCAAGCTGAGGAAGGAAGAGGCATGCAGGTGGAACACAGGCCGAGTTTAACGGCAGTTAGAATGCGCTCGGGTGCTGAGCTGTTTAGACGGGGCTTACCACTTCACCCTGCAGTCGGCGGGGGTCCGTTGAGCCAGAGAAGCCATCGGTGAGAAGGAACGCACAGCACAGGGAGCAGAGAGGAGAGAAAGGGGAGGGGGCACAGAAATCAGTGCAAGCAAAAGGCAAAACCCTGGAAGTCTCAGACCCCCAGTGTGCCCAGTGACAGGGCAGCTGCCGCATCGAGGACAAGAGAGACAGAACAGCCACACCGCTGCCCCACGGGCCAGGGGCAGGATGTAAACTCCGGGGAGCTTAAGAAGGCGAGGGAAAACATCTCTTCTTAAAGCCAGTGTTTTAGATGCCCACTCACCAAGAACATGTAAAGGTCGATGCCAAGCAAAGAGAGAGAAGGCTTTTCTTTTGTATCGTTTTAAACGACTGGGCGGGCAGCGGGGCGCAGAGCACACTGTGTCTGAGGTTTACAGCTTTCCTTATAACCCCTCAAATCTGCAAGGCCCCACAGGGAGGCCTGCAGCCTTTGCAATGACACAGCTTTCAAAGAAAGCTCTCGCTCGAGCTTGAAATGAGTAAAATGGATTTTGTGCAATTCTTACAGCAGGCTTGAGAGGTCTAAACACTTCCTTTTTATCTTCAGGCTTTTTTGCTGCGTTTTCAAGGCGCTGAGATGGCGAGCCTTCAGATTTGGATGATGCTGTGAGGTTCAGAGATGAGAAAGACAGAGACACATGAACATCCGAGCGTGGCCCACAAGGCCGCCCAGCCCACCGGGCCATGATCACCTCCTGGTGGTCCTGCCCGCTTGTCAGCCATGCTCACGGCAAGGGCTCCCTCCACACACAGGTCCGAACCCCAGGTTTTTGACCCTTCCTGAGAACCCCTGACTGTTATACTGCACTAATACGTGTTCACAACTTGTTACATTACATCAATGATACAGTAGAGGGAATTTCCGCTAACCTACTATTAAGAGTAGGTGAGGATAACCAATATCAATGACAACATTGATGGAATTTATGCTGAGAAGAGTGGGTTCAAAGCTCAGTTTGGACGTTTAGCTAAACACCTTGGACGAGTCAGGGAACTAAAGTACAGTTATTTGAACGTATACAATGGAGACACAATATATATCCATCTCCTGGGGGCTGCTATAAGGATTAAGTGGGAAGATGTTCAGCAAGTGTGAACTCTCAAAACTTAACTCTTACTGTTAAAATTATGATGACTATTTGTGTCTCTAGCAAACCTACACCAAAACATTGTATGGTAATATGCAGCTGTGAAAACCTCCAGGTCTTTTCCATGACTGAAAAGGATTTCCAAAACACAGTCAACTCTGAATCGACATGGGGTGGAATTCTCAAGGTCCACTCACGCGTGGAGTTTTTTCAGCAAGTCAGTAATTCAGTACTGCAGGACCCCCAGATGGCTGGATCCGTGGGGTGTAACTAGAGGCAAAGGAACCAGGGATGGAGGGCTGACTATGCAAGAGGATTTTCAACTGCTGGGTGGAGGTGGGGAGGGGGGTGTCCCTAAACCCTGGGTGTTCAAGGGTCACCCCGTGTGTGAGCATGGAGAGGGAGAAGAAAGGAAAGGCAGCCTACATCTCACTCTGAAGCGCTCCCCGGAGCCACTCTGAGACCCTGGGTGGGAGCCGGGCTGGGACCCCGAGTTGCTGGACCCCGAGGAGCTGCCACTGCCCGGCCTGGGCGCCAGCTTCTCCACTCTCTCCCAGAGCAGCCTCGGCTCGATGCTACTGTTGGAGAAGAAGACAAGAGAACCACTCAGGCTTTGTCCCAAGACAGAGTGTCAGACGGTAAACACGAGCACTGTGTCATCACTGAGATGCAGCAGTAATGAGAACATTAGCCCACAAACAGATGTAACATGAAAGTCACCAGAAGCGACAGCAGTGTTGTCCATTGGTTTTACCTCAGATAGCTGAACACACCGAAAATGTGAAAGATGTTCTGCCGTTGTTGTTCAGTTGTTAAGTCACGTCTGACTCTTTTTGCGACACCCTGGATTGCAGCCTGCCACGCTCCTCTGCCCACGAGATCCCCAGGCAAAAACACTGGAGTGGGTGCCATCATCTCCTCCAGGGGGTCTCTGCAACCATTGGCGGACCCCAAATCTTCTTTGGGTGTGAAGAGGAAATGCTACTGTTCCGTCTACAAGTGTCACTATTTTGTCTCAGCTACAAACTCAGTTTCTTATTATGAAAAATTCCACCCATGTGATTACACACAAAATCATACTGTTTCCAGTACCTGCTGCTGTCAAGAACTGAGTCCTTTTCCGGTGATCGGGGCTGGAAGCGTGACAGCCCATGGGCTGTGGCATACCCCTGCCGTGGACACACCACAGCACCGGCTTTCTAGGTTAAAGAATTAACACGTGGACTCGGGCCCAGGAGGACCCTGCAGCCCACCCTGACTGCTGACAGTTGAGAAAGTTCTCCATGAAGCTCCTGGGTTGTCACCCATTCCACTGCCTCAGGTTATCCCGTGACACCAAGTCTGGAGGCTCAGTGATGATCAGGGTACAAAACTCTTCACACGACCTCTTGTGAGTTGCTGAGCTGGAGAACATGGTTGCCACTGACTTCATGAGGTTATGGAGCCCTTCAAATGTGACCAGTGCAGCTCAGGAAATTAAGTTTTAATTTTATGTAATCTTAATAAACTTCAAATTTAAGCAGCCTCATGTGGCAAAAGCAACCCACTCCAGTATTCTTGCCTGGGAAAATCCCACGGACAGAGGAGCCTGGTGGGCTACAGTCCATGGGGTCGCAACGAGTTGGACAGACTTAGTGACTAAACTGCTACCAACACCCATGTGGCTAACAGCTACTCTATACAACAGCTCTAGAACTTGAAAACATTTTGTGGTTAATCCACAAGCTTACCACCAACTCAAAGTCAACCTCTGTCTTTCTCTCGTGGCCCGTGTGTAATTTATATGCCACTCCCAGGGCCCCCCAACACCCTTTGGATAACAAACCTTCTCAGGTCACAGTGCCCTTAGAAACCTACCCTTCCCACTTAAAACTCCCAGAGGCAGGGATTTTTCATCTTAAAACTGCCACAATACATGGTCAGATTTCATCTCTTTCCTCCATCAATTTGACATTACAGATGAATTTGACATTACTCACATGAATGGATTTTATGGCATTTTCTTTATAAAAGGATCCCCTCTTTGCCCCAGAACTTCCGTGTTTAAGAGCACAAAAAACGCTATGCAAGGCTCAAGAGAGAGGGGATATCTGTATACTTAAAGCTGATTCACATTTTTGTACGGCAGAAACCAACACAACATTGTAACGCAATCATCCTCCAATTAAAAAAAGACCACAGGACACGGGGCGGCAGGCCTGTCCTGAGCTTCGCTCGTCACTCACCTGGTGGAGTTTCTCTGACCAGCCTGGTTACTCTGCTGCCCACTGCCCTGCAGTGGGGAATCCCGGCGGGACAGGACAGGGGACCGTGATGTTGTTCTCACAGGGACCTTTGGGTACCAAATACAGTGATTAAACTACTGAAAACATGAGAAGAACAGAGGCTTTCCTACCAAACCCCTCTAAGGTTGTCCTAGCTCGCCACCCTCTGTCACACTCCTACCCCCGCCCGCCGAGCCTCTCTGCCCTCCAGTGACGCGACAGAAAGAGGAAACGTGGGCAGAGGCGCCAGGCCCGCCTTTCTAAGCCCCGTCACGTCTGAATGGTGCTGGCGTGAAGCGTGGTGGCAGGGGACATACAAAAGCATTTTGCTGCGATAATGTGAGAATCAGGGAAATAAGCTCAAAGAAACCAAACAATGGCTTACAAATGGATGGGCGAGAAACAAAGGGTGTCGGAAGCAAGAAAATATTCAGAGGAAGCAAGTTCCGAGTGGAGGGGGAAAAAAAATTAAAATGTGACTTTTTGTTGAATTTCAACATTAATGACCAAACCCAAAATTTCAGAAACGTTAAAATTGGGGGGGGGGGACCCAAACAAACCCCAAAATCCCTCAATTTTAAAAAAAAAAGTCTGTTTTGGGAAACATTTATGTTCGTTTTTTCCCTTATGAGATCTTTTCTGAAAGTTTTGGTATTACTTAGCAGTGCGGAGTCATTTAAAGCTTCTGTATAAACTTGATAAGACAGCTGGTAAAATATATTTTGATCCTGTCTGTTCTAGATGCATACTCTCTGTAGATGTACTCTTATTCAATTATTTTGGCATCTTGTGTTTCAGTACAGAGTGAGAGACACCAATGAAGAGCTAACTGGCTGAGGGCTGAATGTGGCTGCCTCACTACGGAATTTTCTCCCCACTGTGAGAAGTTCCTCTGCCATCTCATCACCCATTAATTCTGGTGACGTCACCACACCCTTCACTGAGATCAGTTAATTAAAAAATAAATAAGGCAATAAGGAAAAAGCAGCACCCGTCTGTCTTTCTGCTCCTTACCCGTGGAGGCACCTCGTCACTGTCTGATCTAGACCAAGCCTTCTGGGCTGGGTCGGGCACCTCCGCCTTAGAGTCAGAACTCTGACTGAGCACCTCACTGCGGGAAGGTGGGCAGGGGTCCTGAGAGCGAAGATGGTGGTGTGCAAATTTGGGAGGAGAAGGGTCACTGAAGGAATGGGATCTCGAGACAGGGGAAACATTGTTCTTGAGAGATGCCAGGTGGGACCACTGTACCTTCCGAGAAAACAAAACACAACACATTCAATGCGTTCTGCAGAAAACGCTTTTCTGGTAAATATCAAATCCAGAGAGAGCGCCAGGGCAGTGGGGGACCCAAACGGGGCGACTCAGGACTAGGTCAGCCAAGCGGACAACAGCTATGCTTTGGTGGGGGTGGCGCACAAGGTGGTCTGGGCAGCATAATATGCAGAAAAGAACAAATGTACATTTATAAGGAAAACTCTTAGTACCCAGACAAACGTTACAGAGAGTGGTAAATGTGAAGATTAAAAAAAAGAAACAGCGTTCTTGTCTGATGGACAACGTGCAGCATGCATTTCTGCGTCAAAGCAGCTGGACAGGCAGAGAGTGGGGAGACCACAGGATGGACATCGCCACGCGTGCACAGCTGTCTGCCCATCCTCCCATGGCCTGGCAGGGCAAGTAACAACAGAGTCACATGCTTACTGTGCAAAGACCAACCCTGCGTGTTTTGATAGATTGTACGAGTTTAACTTAAAAACAGCCAGATTGTCAAATACACCAACCATTTCCCTTCTTTTTTGTCCCACAACTTAAAACACTCCAATCCCCTGAGAACTTTACACGTGTTTCTACTAGTCAGAAAAAGAAAAGGACTTCAATTTCTTTAGAAATAGTCAGCAGTGGAATTCCCTAAATGGACTGCTGAGGGGGTATTCAGTCTACTTGACACTGGAAGAAATAAGACAGTGCCTTGGCAACTGAAACCATCTGGTCACTTTTAAACTGGAAAAGCCATCTCTGAAACAATCTGTATTTTCTTAAGACTACACTTTTTGTTTTAAAATAATGGTCCAGTATTAAAATTTGTATAATTCTAGCTATTACATCATCATATTTGATGAGAACTGGAAATATTCAATCAGGATTGATTCAACGTTGCCAGGTGTAAGATCCAGAAATAGTTCCAAGTTCATGATTTCTAGGTGAGAGTCATGTAAGTTCTGTTATTGGTATAATCCCAGACTTCCAAAATATTTAAGATTTTCAGGGGGAAAGCATGTAACTAAAAGCATCATCTGTAAGTGTAATAAAATATAGGTTTTAAAATGAAGTCCTACGTGAAAAAAGGTTTCTCCCAAATCATGTTTTCGTAAGTGCAGGTTTTGGCTAAAAGTCACTTTAGACAGAAAAGGGAAAATAGAGCCTATTTCCAGGCACTTTGTTAATTAGTCATCAGTATAAGAAGTAGTCTGCACAATGCAGGAGCTCCTTTTCTCTGCACTGGTAGTGGCCACATAAAGAGTCTGCATTTAGGGGGCGTTTAACCTTCAGCAAACCTGTTCTCCCCGTCCTCCTCCCCCCGTCATCCATCCTGCTCTCCTCTAAAACCCTCTCTGTTTCCACTCCTCACTTTCTGGAGCTGCCCGCTGGCTTCTGGGTCAGTGTTTCTGTGAATCAGGACACTGCTCGTCTCATAAACACCAGCCTCCCAACACTGACCCCACTGAGCTTCACCCCAGGTCTTCTTTTCCCTGTAAAACTGTTTCAAATCAAGTGTATTTACGGCAAAGTATGCTCCAGTCCTCATTTGGGTTTGTCTGAACACCACTGCTACCTCCACCGTCCCCCAACCCAGGCCAACGGCAGCTGACAGGTAAACGCAGCCTCAAGGACTCAAGTGTCCAGTACTCTGGACTGCACGGCTGCAGGGAGCGAAATGCCTGAAGGCCAGCTATCTTCAGGGAGAGTGGGGACCAGCGTCTTAAGGATCTCTGAGATCTCCGACCCGGGTCGTCTCTGCTGTCTGCTTTATCCTCCAGAGAGCATGGAGGTCCCCTCCACCCAAAGCTGGGCAGGGCCGAATGCCAGGGACGACCCAGTGGCCTCTGCCCTGACCTACATCAGGGAAACCCACACCCAACCCACTTGGGTCGTAAACTTCTTTTGGATGTTGAACCTTTTCAGAGTCTGATAAAAGTCTCCTTCCCCTTTCCCGCTCCAAAAATACGTATGTTTATATAAAAACTTTTAAAAATAAAAGAATCTCAGGGCCTCCCACTCACGGAACTCCCCAGGTTGAGACAAGGTCTCCCTTTGCATACTTAGAACAGTATCTTTCTATAACCTAAACAGAAAAGTCTTTGCATTCGGTAAGGAGGCACTGCTTTACAAACATCTGAGTCAGTGAGGACGAAAAGTTAGGCAGAAAGAAGAAATCGCCGAATCTAGATGTTCTTAGTGAGAACAACAAAGAGAACCTTGGCTTTCCCTACCCGCTGAGGCCGGGTTCTCCTTAGTCTTAACTCACTCTGCTAACGTCTTCTCTTTCTAAACAAACCAAACTGAGCCGTTTGAGCAGGCCGGTAGCTCGCCGAGCCTCTGTGAGCGTCTCCTTGACCCACACAGCCCACGGGCCACTCTACCTGTGGCTCGGCGGGTCTCTGCAGGGCAGGGTGCACAGACTCGGAGTTGCCACTCGAAAAAGACTCTGATCTGGAAGGCACTGGAGGTTCCAATACTCGGCCCGTCTGCTTAGACTGGGCTTCGGGGGAGCTGTGGTTAGTTTTCCTAAATCTATCTTCCACCTGCGTCAGAGAATCAGGAGACAGAACTCAGGGTTAGTAGGAGAAAGAAAAAAAAAAAAAGCAGAGACGCTGGAGACAGCCTGAAAGTGGAAAGGCCCTAAGGAGAAGCCTTCTGTTTTCTCCAACCACAAGAAAAGAGACAGAGGCAGACAGCACAGGACAGCGATCTGAGGCGGACTCAAGAAATCTTTACAAAGATCAAAATTGAGAGAGGCAGCCTTTAAGACCTCCCCCCACCAGCTGGATGCTAGGAGTGCATGTGAAGATAAGCCAAGAAAGGAAATTAATCTCTTGCAACCAACTAAACCCACTGAATATCACCAGGAATCTAGCATGTTTCATTCCAGCGAAAATCAAGGCATTGCCGAACAAGCAGGACATCTGCTCCTAGAAGGTGCTACATGAGGGCCTGGTTGGAGGATGCCCCCCACGGGCCAGCATCCATACCCTACGGGCCGCCCAGTCCATCCTGCCCATATCCTAGCAACCGTCTTGCTTTGTCACATCCCTGCCAGAGGCCCTGGGAGCCCACATGCCCCAATTCAGAAAATAAACCCTTATCACCGAAAATCCAGTGAGTCAGGCCCAGGGATGCTTCATTCACTCAGCAGCTCTGGGAAAACAGCTGAGCAGGCCACCGTCCCCCCGTGTACAGGGACAGAAGGATGCTGCCACACAACCTCCTGTCTTCCCGTCTAGGTCTGGGAACCGTCAAAGAGGCGCTTGGGTCCTCTCGAGACAAGACCAAGCAGAGAAGGGGCCCCTCCCAGCCCCTGACCACCCACCACCCCCTGGGGAGGGCACAGGACGAGGGGCGCCCACCGTACCTCGCGGGCCCGGTCAGCGGGCTCGTGCGGGGCCTTGGGCTCATGCAGGCCAGCCTTGCTCCTGTCTGGCGGCGGGGGTGGCCTCCGGGGGTCGTGCTGTAGAGACAGGAGATAGGCTTGTTCTTGCTGCAGCTGCCTCTGGAGCCGCTCTGCCTGCCGGTGCTCCTCCAGCTCCCGCCAGCGGCACTCCTTGGGGGGAGAGGGGACACTCAGTCCAGGGCCCTGGGGCGGCCGCCTCACCCTGGTTCCACTTCTCCCCAGGACAGCGTGCGCTGACGCTGGCTTCATGACAAAGCAAATCAGCCAGGATGCAGAATGGCGGATTACCTGCAGGAAAATCTGACCACGTGCCACTACGCATAAGGTCACTGGACAGGTAGAGAGAAACCCCTCCCCCGGAGATGCTGGCTTCGGTGGCTTCAAAAGACACTTGCAAGAGTCTAGGTAAAAGTCCCTAAGGCATGAGCCTTGAACCTTCCACTCTCAGCATCCTAGCTTGTTCACCAAATGCCAGGTGTGCTGTGCAAAACCTTGTCTATCTACTGAATGAGAACAGGGAACTCAGCAACGGGAAAGAAGGGATGAAAAGCCACCTCTAGGTGTGCCCAACAGCAGTGGGAGCCCAGAGGACGTGTCAGTGAGAGCTGGCCAGCCCTGTGGCACTGGCCACAGGGGCCCAGAGGGTCGGCAGGGCCCTGCCCAGCTCGGGATGCCCTAGCTGCGGGGTGGGGCCGCGCGGGGCGTTACCAGTAGCATGGCCTGCTCCTGGAGCAGCTGCTGCTGAAGCAGTTCCAGGTGACGCTGTTCCTCTTCCAGCTGCCGTCGGATATACTCCTGTCACACAGAGAGCACCCACAATCAGCGGATCCCCGAGGGAAGCGTCAAGACTCCCTGCGTGCGGGGCCCACAGCTGTCTGCCCCCACCGTCTGGGGGTGACTCATTTAGTCACAAATGGCTGAAAAATCCCGCTGCTAAGGCTATCCCCCCCAGGAACTTTGAATTGGCCTCCGAGACCTAGAGAGTCTCATAAATAACGACATGCACGCCAATGACAACCACAAAGGCATGGCTGAGTTTTTCTGTTTGCACGCGGCTGCTGTACACAAACGGAAGCTCTGAAAGGCCCAGGCTGTTCCTCTTCAGAAGGTAAGCCCTGAGCACCCGAGAGTCTAATGAGGAGACCAGAGTGTTCATGTTAATATATGTCTGATAACTATTATTTATAACAAGCATGAATTGCTAATTTTTAAAACCCCAAACCAAAAACTGTTTAATATTAAACGACCATGCTTTGTTCTTTTCTCTAACACACAAAGACAACGAGTACATTCTGAAAGTCCTGGCATGGGAACACCAGACACAGGAGGCTTCTCCCAGATGAACAGTGATGGGTGTGTGTGTCTATGGGGTAAGCTGACGTGTGTGTGTGTGTGTGTGTGTGTGCCTATGGGGTAAGCTGACTTGTGTACGTGTGTGTCTATGGGGTAAGCTGACTTGTGTGTGTCTGTGTGTGTCTATGGGAAGGGGTGACTTCTTTTCAATGGGAAGAGAATGATAAACCTCTATAACAACACAAACAAAAATAACCAGGTAAACACATCCAAAATACATGATGTAAAGAGGAAAATCCCAACTGTGGAGCTGGCTGCGTACTTGAAGGGATGGGAAATCAGGAGACCTTGACCTACCAACAATCAGACGAGTCTCCAACAAGGCCTCAATCACCCACTTTCTCAGTCTTCTCTTTAGGGAAATGAGCACCAAGAATATTCTCTCCCAACTCTCAGGACTTTTTATGAGGTTCATATATGAAACAGACATGAAATTACTTCAAAAAGCACAAAGATTTTACAAATAAAATGCTCCCTTTCAACAGGGGAAAAGCTCACTACTCTAATAAAGGAGTAGACTGAGGGGTCTGGGAGGAGAGACTTTATTTTGAAATTCAGATTATTCAGATTATTTCTTTACAGTGTCTACCACGGATTGTATGCCTTAAAAGCAGCCATATAGCTAGGCTGAACAGGTGGAGAGAACACTAGAGAGCAGAAATCATGGCATCATTTCCTCAGAAAGTTTTTCTTTACAAACCAAAACTCAATCTGGGTAAAGTGTATCCACAGGCCAGTGGGCAAAGGCCCCTGGATTCTAATCCAGGCTCCAGTCCTGGACACGGAAGCTCCCCTGCACCACACCCTCAGGATGGCCAAGACCTGCCCTGGGGCGTGTGCCCACCACTGCACCCCCCGCCCCTCATGACTGAGAGGACCCTGACTCCCGGCTCCCCACTTCTTCAAACCAAACAGAACTGAATCACAGCCTCAAGCTCCAGTCAGGACATCGCTGTTTTTTTGCCTTCACGTCACAGGGACAATTGGACAAGGACACATGTATACAAACACCGACGTTCACACAGAAATGATGCGTTTCTACAGCAAGCTGACACGGGGAATATTTTGGAAGAAAACTGACCTTTCATGCTATTTTTATAAAAGAGGAGGTGATGAACATGTGCTATACATGAAAGTCAGTGACTCTATTAGAACAATGAAGGTGAGTACTGGAGTCACACCCTCCTCTCCCAATCAAGTTTCAACAATTATCCCTCGGTGACTTAATTTTTTCAAGCGTCTATTTTCTCTTCTTTGTAGTCCCCAAGTAGAAGTCAGAATAGGAAACCTAAACACACCACAGTCAGCTGGCCAACAAAGTCAGTAAAGAAAGAGATAAAATAACTTGAATTCCAACAGCAACAAAAAAATGTTACGTAGATCCAACACTAGGAAAACCCAAGACAAAGGATGAGTCTCAAGGACAGTAGCTGAATAATCAAATTTGGATGATAATACCATTGTTTATAAGCATTTTAAGCATGAATTTCAGGTATCATTTAAATTGGTCTCCATTCATATCCTTTTTCCTTTATTCAAAGCTTGTAACAAAGACTGATGGACTCAATGGCACGCAAGCCAGGGAGGCAATGACAGGATTCACACAGACAACACAGGCAACAGAACGCAGAGTTTCTGTTGGCAGAGGTGGTTCAGGAATCAGATTCCCAAAGACAACTGAATCAGACATTAACATGCTATAAATATCACTAAAACACGATGGCATTTGTTTGGCTAATGTTCTAATGTTACATATGTACACACTGAATTATTAATAAGTGCAAATATATCGTAAAATAATCAGTTAGTCATTGGATCCTTCAAACATTTCTCATAGGAAATGTCTCATGGTTGGTTTTGAATTTCACTTTTTATTATCCAGATATTTGAGGTTCAAAGCATTTAAGCCAAACCTGAGAGGACACATTTAGCAATCTTTCAGTCATCATACTAGTGGAGACCACCCTGCTGGTTTTGAGGGATGTGTCTAAAGTGCAATGATTTATGTACCTGTTGGTAAAGACAAGAGATTCAATTTACTAAAGTGAATGGTTCCAACTGTTTGTGCATTCTCAAACCTCTAAAGTCCTAAACTTCTGTGTGTGTGCATGTGTGCGTGTGTGCATGTACGCGTGTGCATTATGCATGCTTTCTGCCCCCAATCCCCCAACTCTGCCAAGCGACAAGTCCCGAAGTCCCAGCCAGAACACCCCCGAGGACTGACCTGCTCCCTCTCCACTCTCCTCTTCTCCTCCTCCGCCCGCCTCCGCTCCTCCTCCTCCTTCCGTCGTCTCTCCAGCTCCTCCAGCCGCCTCTTCTCCTCCTGTTCCCGCCTCCGCTGCTCACGTTCCTGCTGCCTTCTGGCTTCCCGCTCTCTCCTCTGTTGCTGCAAAAGTCAAGATGGCGCGTCGTCAGCAGACTGCCTGGTCATGGTGCCCAGGACAGCGTGCTGTCTGCTTACAGGGAGATGCGAGAGCGGGAGCTGGGGGACTCGCATCGTCAGCAGACTGCCGGGCCACAGTGCCCAGGACGGCGTGCTGTCTGCTTACAGCGAGATGCAAGAGTGGGAGCTAGGGCACCCCGCCTCCACCAGCCAACTATTTCCACGCCGTCCCGTGCCCACACACACCAGCATCCTCATAACCACAGGTTAGAGCTGGGTTTCATTTTGATATCAGTTATTCCTTGTTCTTCACTGAACCACAGCAATGCGGGAATGACAAATTCTGTACCCCTGAGTATCACTGACAAGGTTACCCAAGGCTCTTAAGTCAGAAGGAAAAGTAGAGAAATGAATACAGGAGAACAGAAATAGGGCAAAAAAAAAAAAAAAAGGAGAGAAATACTTAAAAGAGGGAAAAAAGAAGCATACATTGGAGAAAGAGGAAGTGACATCAACAAAATTAAGAGATGTCATGATTATTATCGTGAATATAAAAGCCACCGTAGCTCAAGCTCACTCTGTTCTGCACGGTGCTGAGTATCTGACAATCTTCCTTCCATGTCCCCTTACCTACTACAATTCTCAGGACAAACCCAGGAAGCCCTTCACTCCTACTCCACAGAGGAAACAGGTCCAGAAAACATAAGTCACACGTCCAATGCTGACAGGGTGGCAGGCTCCAGGTCGAGGACCACATTTGACTCCCACCGTTAACCAGACAGCACCCTACCTGCTATTACAGGTGCTACTGAGGCAGCAGACTTGCTCTCACAGCCTTTCCTAACACAGACCATTCGGCCAACCTCTGAGTACCAGTGTGACCCTTGGTGCACATCTGGCCACTTCTCATCCGGCCCAAGACATGCATCTGTCAGTAAAGCAGGGCCAGCACGTGGAGTACAGATCAACTCCTCCTACAAACGTGCAGAACGCTGGCCTGCAGCGCCCCTGGGATGGGGAGGTACCCTATCTCAGCACAGCGGCCACTGGCCCCAGGCTGCTACCCAGCACCTAAATTGGGAGGAACTGAGCTTTCCCTTTTATTTCACTAAAGCTAATTTAATCACTCTCCAGCACTGGCAGTGCTGCAGTCTATGGGGTCCCCAAGAGCCAGATGCAACTTAGTGACAGAAAGTCTCTAGCATAGCTCAAGAACCACAACAGAGGAAGGCTTGTGGATATGTAACAATTCCCCTCCAAGTCAGTCAGACAGGCTGCAGCAGCAGCAGGGCTGGGCGCTTGCACACCCTGCCCACCACACAGCCTCTGAGTCCAGACAAGGTCAAGGGTCCACCTCACACCAGCCTCAGGGTTCAAATTCCTGTCTCCAGAGAAGACAAGGGAAAGTTTCAGAGAAAAAGTAACACATCCTTCACAGCTAAGGATGTTCTGCCAGGTCCTTTAAGGTGGCTAGAGGGCTTCCCTGGTGGCTCAACAATAAGGAATCTGCCTGCCAATGCAGGAGTTGCAGGTTGGATCCCTGGGTTGGGAAGATCCCCTGCAGAAGGAAATGGCAACCGGCTCTAGTCCTCTTGCCTGGAGAATTCTATGGATAGAGGAGCCTGGCGGGCTACAGTCCACGGGGTTGCAAAGAGCTGCACACAGCTGAGCATCTAAACAACAACAAAGGTGGCTCTGGAACTCAACTCAAGAGATCTCAAGCCTGAAAGTTCAATGAAGAACGGGTGCGAGTTTCCAGAACACTTACACCCGAACTACCAATGCTGACTCCTCCATTTGAGAAATACTCACGAAGCATCGTGGGAACACAAAATGAATCAGACACAGCCCCTCTCATCCAAGTCTTATAGGTAAGATAAGCCACACACTTCTTAGAAATCCACAGGATAATGTGGCACATGGTACATTTCCCTGACTAACTCACTAAACAAGTCCTGGCCGGGAGGCTGATGGCCGCGGCAAAGAACAGTGCAGTCACCAATTCCTCTTCCACATCATGTGCTAGTACTTGAAGCTGTAAACTGGATAGAGAGCCAACATTTAAACTCCAACCGTACAAACCACTACAGTCAGAACAGGCCCTTAATTGGGGGGCGTGTGTGCGGGGGTGGGGGGGTAATCAAAGGTTAAAGAAGGCCCTTAGTAAACAAATACCTTAAGAGATCACTAAGGTGAAAAGCTAGACTCTTACAATAGAACTTTAAAAGAAAATGGCCAAAATTAAACATACACACCATCAGACACCACCTCAGCAACGTCAGTCCACCCTGGATTAACCTTATGCCTGTGATTTCAAACAACAGAACCAAGAGAGTCTAAGAAGCATGCCTGCTCAGGTTACTCCATTAAGGATGATAAACATAATGAAAACCCTTTGAAGTATTTTCAAACTGATGTCACTCTTATTTTCTTAAATCACTCTTCCTTTAAAAACAAAATCTAACAAATTGAAAACCTGCATGCAAAGTGATTTCCAAAGCTCTCAAATTATGAAGACATTTCCTTCTTAAATTTTTCCAAGCATGCCTGAGTAAATATGTACTTTTCCAACTATGCTTTAATTATGCTGAAGTTCTCTTTCCAGATCGACACTTAAGAGCAATGCTTTCATCTCAAAAGTCTAACTTTTCTAACTAGATCGGTGCTGATAATAGTGGGGTCCATTCACAGATACTCCACTGGCTTAGTGACTTTAACAGAAGCCGTGTGCATGCAGGCTCGGTCGCTGAGTCACGTCCAACTCGTTTGCGACCCCGTGGACTGTAGCCCGCCAGGCTCCTCTGTCCATGGGATTTCCCAGGCAAGAATACTGGAGCGGACTGCCATCTCCTCCTCCAGGGGATCTTCCCAACCCAGGGGACCAAAGCCACGTCTCTTACGTCTCCTGCACTGGCAGGTGGATTCTTCACTACTGAGCTACCAGATAACACACAGAACAAAGCAGAGATTTTCTCCACCAAATGCACCCCCTTAAGTAACCTGGGAAAAGGCATGTGTGGTGGGACTTCCCTGGCGATCCAGTGGTTAAGACTTTGCCTTCCAATGCAGGGGTTTAAGTTCGATCTTCGGTCAGGGTACAAAGATCCCACATGCCTCTTGGCCAAAAAAAAGAGAATGTAACAGAAGCAATACCATAACAAATTCAATAAAAAAATTTTTTTAATGATCCACACACACAAAAAAAAAAACTTTGGGGGAAAAAAAAACCCACCATGTACTGTTATTAAACTCCACTGTACAGTATCAACTGGCTGACTGTCCTTTGGGGTTCTTTTTCTGGTATCAAGGATAAAGGTGAAACAATAAGATCAAGTAAATGGAAATAAACTACTGTAAGTGAGAAATCTGAAGCTGTGAAGCATACAGTAAATGGCAGTCAGGGAAACAAATTAAAAATTAAATTAAAATTAGATTAAAAAAGAAAAAGGGTCTTTTGAGCCTCAAGTGAAATATAGGGAACAGTGTCTCTGAGAAGTACAAAGGAAGAAGGCCTAGTAATCACATTACCAGTGCTGACAGTCTCAGTGAGTTAAAGGAGCCGGTGGTACAAAAAGTGTCCCCCACAAGGACTAACCCCACACAACCGCCAGATGACAAAACAGCATTTGTTTTTTTCTTTATCCTTCCCCCTTAAATGTATGTCAAGTGAAGGCATTTGTAGAAAACAAATGTTTTCCCGGTGGAAAGGTCTAAAAGTTCTAGGGAAATATTTATGACACACCAACTTGGACCCCGGGGCCCAGAGTGAAAGTGAAACGAGGTCAAGGCTGAGCCAGGCGACTCTGACCGCAGTGGACACGGCCTCCGCTGACCCAGGGTGATGCCACCCACGACCTGCACAGAGAGGATGAGTAACGGGGCGGGGCAGGTCCCTAAAAACCATACAAGGGAGAAAAACATTCCTGGGGCCTCTGGGCGTGTACAGTCCTGCCGGAGGGAATCAGTGCGCCCGGAGTGGCCAAGCCTAGGTGAGAACCATGGAGAACGGCCCTCAGAACTCCGGGATGCCCCTGGGACTAGACAGCGGGACCCGGCTGGAACACTGTCCTCTTCTACCTCTTCCAGCCGCCGCCTCTGCTCCTTCTGCTGCTCGATCCGCTTCTGCCTCTCCGCCAGCAGCTGCCGTTTATACTCCTCCTGCTCGCGGAGCTGCTGCTCCTGCAGGAGCTGCTGCCTCCTCAGGGCCTCAGAGCGCTCCTTGTTCTCCTGCTGGAGCCGCAGGAAGTCCCGGCGCAGCGTCGACTCCCCCGGCACGTTGACGATGGAGCTGCGGGAGGAAGCAGGTGAGGGGCTTTCAGGGGCGCGAGCCAGTCCACGTCCACATCTACATCCGCCCCGAGACCCGGCAGACAAACCCACGGGGATAAGTAAAGCCTACAGTTAAATAGCATCACCTCTTCTTTCATCTGCATCATCAATACCTTAAAACTCAGTCCTGAGTTTTAAGAGAGATAGGACATCTCTAGGTAGGCTCTGGAGAAGGGAATGGCCACCCACTCCAGTATCCTTGCCTGGAAAATCGCACGGACAGAGGAGGCTGGCAGGCCTCCATGGGTTCACAAAGAGTCGGACACGACTGAAGTGACTTAGCACGCACAGTTCAATAGCATCACCTTTCATCTTTCTTTCATATGGTCATAAATACCATAAAACTCTGTCCTGGGTATCTGATTTGACAGGAGGTATCTAGGTAAGATTCTCACGTCCACTCAAACTGTGCAGTGGAAAGCTGAAGCCACCATCTTCCACCCGTTGTTAGACCCTCTGTGACCACCTGACTTCCCACCAGGAACAGCATCATCACATTTCGGGCCAGACAGGTAGTCACAACAGAGTTACCGTCAGCACGTACAGGTCCTCACCTTCTCATCTGGTCCCCTGCTCCCTGCCATGTAACCCTCTTGCTCTCTCTACGCCCCCTCGCTCTCTCTACTTCCCAGCCCAAGGGGTCCCAAGGATGCACCACTGCACAGGGAAATTGAACCACATCCCTCCCAGCTGGTCTCCCGGGGGAGAGTCACTTCTCCACTCTCAAACCCCCAGAATCACATGGCAAAGAAATCTTCCTCAACTGCTTCTTCCATTATATCACGTCCCTAACTCCAAACAATTATACTGCTTGTGCAATCAGTTCACAATGCTCTAAAACTTTGCCTCAAATGGATTAAAATCTTTCATGTAATTACAAAAAGATATGATGGAGTTTTTCCCAAATTCTCTTCTGTCTTGATATGCTCTCTTCAAACGTCCATTCTCTGCATACGTGGTCTCTCAACCACACTCCCGGCCCTCCTTGTGTCCAGCTAGTCGGCTACATTGGACATCAGGCAGACAAGACCATTATTAAAGCTTTTAAATCCTCTCTTCCTTGATTAACGAGTCACTATGAGGTTCCTGCTACCAAATCTTCCACCTTCTGCTTCCCTGTGTCTTGGGGAGCCAGAGAGGGCCCAAACAGACTACAGAATGGATCAGCCCAGAAAGCATCCTCATAAAGGCAGTGAATGCTGGTGACCACACAGGTGGGAAGAGGAAAACCAACCAACTAACCAACAGACATGCATTGGGGAAGACTGTAGCGTTTTCAGTGGAGGCCCTAAGTGGCCCGTGAGCGGGACAATTCAGTTTGGGCAGGACTGAGTCACAAGCTACAAGACGTTTTCCACCCACACCTCCTGGAGTGAGAACGGCCGTGGGCAAGCTGCCCTGCCCCAGTCTACCCAAACACAGCTGCCCACTTCCAAACCATGAGGAGAGGAAGCAGCACAGTCCCAGCAAAGAATCAGCAGGGAGTTCCAGAGCGGGGACAGTGTTTTACAAGAGTCTTTGAAAGAACGGAAGGAGGGAAGATATTAAGGCATTTTCAGAGAAACCGATGACTCCTTCACACGACCAGGGTGTCTCCGGCAGCCCTAACCCCAGCAGGGACACAGCGCGCTGTCCTTACCTGGGCTCCCCCTCCTGCTCAGGCGCCTCCTCCTCCTCTTCCTCACTCCCACTGTACTCATACTCTGTTTCATCTGTAAAGAAAAGGACAGGATGAGCGGGTCATTCACAAAGGGCGACGCTGCATGTAGGGCAAGCACCTCCGAAGGCATCACTACTGAGTATAAACCACATATTCTTGGAGAAAACAGTGACGTGTGTGGGGAACTCGCGGAGAGGAGGACCTTGACGGTGAGTCCCACTGTGATGGGTGCTCAGGCCCTGGGCCAGCAGAAGAGCTGATTCCCTTATACTCGTGACAGTCCCTTGTGGGATGCTTGGTTCAGGGGGCGCAGGGCTGGGAGAGGGGCTACAGAAGCTGAGACATGAAAGAAAAACGGACCATGAACATCAACAAATTCACAAAGTCCATTCTGATGTCAAAACAAAAAAGAGAGAGAGATTTAATTGCCTAAACTAAGGCAATAAAAGAATATATTCAGTAATTTTTAGCATTTAGGGATCATCTTAGACAAGAGCAGACAAAAGTCTGCTGGATGGAGAAAAAGTAGGTACTCAGAGCAAAAAACCAAAATCACATGTTCCCTAAAATTATAAAGGTGAAGTAAATCAGGCAGAGCAAGACAAATACCATATGATATCACATATTTGTGAAATCTAAAAAAATGATACAAATCAACTGATTTACATGCAGAAGAGAAACAGAATCACACACACAGAAAACAAACTGATGGTTACCAAGGGGGAAAGAGAGGGACAGGATAAATTAAGAGTTTGGGATTAGCAGGTACCACTACACAGCGGGTGCTAAGTCGCTTCAGCTGTGTCTGACTGTTTGCAACCGTATGGACCGTAGCCCACCAGCCTCCTCTGTCCATGGGCTTCTCCCGGCAAGAATACTGGAGTGGGTTGCCATGCCCTCCTCCTCCAGGGGATCTTCCCAACCCAGGGATTGAATCTGAGTCTCTCACATCTACCTGCATTGGCTGGCAGCTTCTCTACCACCAGCACCACCTGAGAAGCCGCCAGATACACACTACTATACGTAAAGTAAACAGCAAGGGCCTACTAAACGGCACAGGGCACTATAGTCAATATCCTGCAGCAAACCATAATGGAAAAGTATATGCAAAAGGATATATATATATATATATATATATATATATATATGACTGAATCACTTTACATCAGAAACGAACGCAACACTGTAAATCAACTATACTTCAACTAAAATAAAGAAGCTAATAAGTATAAAGGTGGGACCAGGGAAAAACTGATGAAATAGAACAGCAAAAGGAGACAAAAGCACAGGCTTGTCACAGCCCCCACAGCAGCATAAGGCTCTGGAAACCCCTGAGCAGGAGAGAAGTGTGAAACAGACCAATGGGGACACCTGCCGCCCACATGCCGAGCTCTGCATGGCCCACACAGAGCGCAAGACCCCCCGGCGCAGTAAGAAGCACCGCCGTCCAGATGTGACCTGAGGTGGCAGCATCACGTACTGACCGGCCGCAGGGCCCCGCTAGCCGGGGTAACCACTGCCGGAGCCAGGGTGGCCCCTAGACCAACCTGGTCTAGACACTCAAGCCCCGGCCAGATGAGCCCAAACTCGAGCAGGAAAGGAATAACCTACTCTGACTGGCAAAAAAACTAAAAGAATATTTAAGATGAGAATAAAACCAGACTTCATACCTTTCTCTCCTCTCTTCTTCCTGGTCCGGTCTATATGGTCCTTAAGCTGGATTCTAACCTGCCTTTCGTTCGGCTGATCCCTAATGAAAGGATGCTTCAGAAGCTGCTCGGTGGAGGGCCGCTGCATGTAATTCTTCACCAGGCATCCTTCTATAAAACTAAAAAACTTCTTGGACCTAAAAGAGAAAGTAAAAAAAAGATCATCAGATTTCTACTATGAAGAGAAAAGCTCCAAAGTATCAGTAACTTACAAGCTGGTACATGAGGCGGGGCTTCAGGATTCACTATGAGCAATGCTGCAATGCACAAGGATAAAACAGGAACGAAGCAGGGACCCTGGGGGCCAGAGCATCCCATAAACACAGTTTAGGAGTCACGCTGCACACGGGGAGCCGCAGGGGCAGTGGAGTTAATGGTGCTTGTTGATCGCGGAATCAGGGGAAGAGGAAAGCGAGTGCAGGAAGGTCTTCGCTAACTTGAAGGTGACAGAAGAGAGATGGTGGATCCTTACAGACAAGGACAGACACAGAGTGAGAGACGGACCCAAGTAAGTGATTTGAGGCTCTGGATCTTGTTAGGGTAACATGTCCATCAGTTTTAGGCTGAGTTATGCATCAGCTCTCTACCCTTAATGTCACTGTTTAGCAATTAAGTCATGTCCGGTTCTTGCAACCCCATGGACTGTAGCCCACGAGGCTCCTCTGGCCACGGGATTTCCCAGGCAAGAATACTGGAGTGGGCTGCCATTCCCTCCTCCAGGGGATCTTCCCAACCCAGGAATCAAACCGTGTCTCGTGCATTGGCAGGCAGATTCTTTACCACTGAGCCACCAGGGAAGTCCTACACTTAATGGACAAAGGCAGAAGTAACAGTGCTGAGAAGGGCAGTGACCCTGTTGCCAACATCTACCCTACCAGACACTTTATTTTTGCTCATTTCTCCATTTCTGTCTTATGGTGACCCCTCCGCGGCCTCAGCGGAGACACTCTCAGCCACCCTGTTATTGGAGACTCGGCTCAGACAGCTTCCTGTCCATAAACCTTTCCTGGCAACACTGCACCACACACGCCCTAAGCTAGGAGCCCTTCATTTAGGGCTCTCTGCATGTCACACACTGCACACTTCACATTTATGTCTCTGTCTCTCCTGGTTTATAACCGTACAGGTCAGGACTGGTTCCCGCTTTCCCATTTCTCAGCAAGGCCCAGCTCTGAGCATGTCAACTACAATAGGTATGCAATAAATTTTTGTTGAATGAATTGAGTTATTCAGTCTTTAAAAATGTGATTGAGAGAATGAGTTCAGTCCTTTCCAGTTACTTCATGCCTTAAGAGTTCTTTCTGTCTACCTGAAACTATCACAACATTAACTGGCTACACTCCAATATAAAATAAAACGTTTTAAAAAATAAATGAATAAAACAGATAACGACAAGAACCTACTGTATACCACAGGGAAACTTTGTGTAACACTCTGTAATAACCTAAATGGGAAACGTATTTGAAAAGGCAAGTATCAGTTCAGTTCGGTTCAGTCGCACAGTCGTGTCCGACTCTGCGACCACATGAATCGCAGCATGCCAGGCCTCCCTGTCCATCACCATCTTCCGGAGTTTACTCAAACTCACGTCCATCGAGTCAGTGATGCCATCCAGCCATCTCATCCTCTGTTGTCCCCTTCTCCTCCTGCCCCCAAGCCCTCCCAGCATCAGAGTCTTTTCCAATGAGTCAACTCTTTGCATGAGGTGGCCAAAGGACTGGAGTTTCAGCTTTAGCATCATTCCTTCCAAAGAACATCCAGGACTGATCTCCTTTAGGATAGACTGGTTGGATCTCCTTGCAGGCCAAGGGATTCTCAAGAGTCTTCTCTAACACCACAGTTCAAAAGCATCAATTCTTCGGCGCTCAGCTTTCTTCACAGTCCAACTCTCACATCCATACATGACCACTGGAAAAATCAAAGCCTTGACTAGACGGACCTTTGTTGGCAAAGTAATGTCTCTGCTTTTCAATATGCTATCTAGGTATATGTATATGAATAACTGAATCACTTTGTTGTACACTTGAAACTAACATGATAATTGTAAATCAACCGTACTCCAATATAAAATTAAATATTAAAAAAAAAACTGGAAAAGAGAGAATCAGTTCTACTGTCTTCTATTTGTACTCAGAACTTATTATTCTTGTTCAATCCAACAAATATTTATGTGTCAACAATTTACATTTGTTTATGCTGGGCTCTGTAAGACATACATATAGGAAACAGTGTATGTATATTCAATAGCGGATGTATAATCAAATTGTGAGGAAGAAAAAAGAACTGAGACAGTGGAGTGGGTCCAATATCAAGAAAAAGGAGGATATTTAACCTTCCCAAGAAAAGCCACCATTCCAGAGTGACAAGGCAGCAGAGTCCAAGTGGGACAGTGAATTGCTTTCTGATGCTGCAATGAAAAGTGGAAAAAGAGTTAAACGAACTAGGTCAGGGTCAAGGCAAAGAAGGGCCCTCAGTCACTTGAAGAAGCTGTGGCCTTGCTCTGTGGTTAAGGAGGAGCACACGGGATTCTACACAGCGGTAGAGGAACGCTACGGCACATGGATTCCCAAACCCCGGGGCCCAGGAGGATCATTTGGGGAGTTTATTAAAAATACAAATGCCTGGGTCACTCCTCAGACCTTCACACTGGAGAGTTTGAGGATGGAGCCCTAAGGTAAAGAATTCCAAAGGGCTTCTCACGGGCCATGTACAGATTAACATCAGAGAAACGATCAGCTACGATATAGTCTTTAAACACAACTGTCAGCTTCTGCTGAGAATTCGCTGATCATTTTCCAAAGGCCACTTCTGCCAAAGTGGTCGTGGAAATTCACAACCTGTGGACAGGAAGACTGCATCCATAAAGGAAAAAGGCCTTCACGTTTGTGACCCTCTCGACCCTTCGGAACGCCCAGGGAAGCTGAGGCAGTGATGTGAACTGCTGAGAATGCGTCTGATCCAGCTTAGCTTGAGGCAGTCTGGTGAAAGAGCACGGGGGACTCCACTGGTACCTACACATGTCTCTCTATTCCACCATGCTGTACACACAGCGGTTGATCCACGCCTGCAAGTCATGGACAGAATAACCAACTGACTTACAAACTGTGAAAATACTCTGAAGATGGCGCATGAACTCCCTTCAGTAAAATCTGAGAAAAGGCAAAGAGAAAATGAGTGTTGTTCAGTTTAGCGTGAGCCGGATAAAGTGTCACCCAGCCCCACAGCTGACTCCCTAGTGACACCTACTGTTCACACGTGGTTTTCCAGGGCTGGCCACCCATGGGCGCATATGCTTGTCATGTTTTAATACAGGAGACCAACTGGGGCTCAGTCGTTGCCTTAAAGAACCTCTCCAAGAACTGGTAAGTGGAACCAGACCACCTCGGTTCCCTGGAGCTGAATGTGGTGAAAGAAAGGATGAAGGGAAAAGGAAATCTCGCCAGCAGATGAAAAGGGGAAGACGGGAAGACAGAGGGGAACAGAGGAGCAACGAGGGTGAAAATACATGTGTGTGTCTACACCAGTGGACTAGAGGGACTCTGGAACAGGGCACCCCAACCCCCAGACCCATACCAGTCCACAGCCCATTAGGAACCAGCCACACAGCAAGAGGTGAGCGGCGCGCGGGGGATGAAGCCTCCCCTGCCGCTCCTCATCACTCTACCACCCGAGCTCCGCCTCCCAGCAGATCAGCCACAGCGTGAGATTCTCAGAGGAGCTCGCATCCTGAGTAATCACCCCAAAACCTTCCCCCCAACCCCAGTCAGTGGAAAAACTGTCTTCCATGAAGCCAATCCCTGGTGCCCAAAAGGTTGGGGACCGATGCTCCAGGACACCAGAGGACACGCCCCCGAGAAGAGCAGACCTAACAGCTGCTGAAGTCCAAGTGTTGGCCACTCAGCCATGTCCAGCTCCTTGCGACCCCATGCACTACAGCCCGCTCCTCCGTCCAGGGAATTCTCCAGACGAGAATAGTGGAGTGGGTTGCCATTCCCCTCTCCAGGGGATCTTCCTGACCCAGGGATGGAACCCGGGTCTCCTACACTGCAGGCAGATTCTTTACTGTCTGAGCCACCAGGGAAGCCCATTACACTGAGAGGTATATTTAAATATTAAAACTGAACCTTTTTTAAAATATTGTGTTGGTGTTTCATAGAGTCACTTGGTGCTATTTTTACCATTCACGGACAATGGATCAAGAGGAAAAAAAAAACATTAAAAACTAAAGCAATGCACTTTGTAACACTGACTCCTGTGTTCTTTGGCAGTCAGAATGGCCAGGATTCTGTCCTGAAGTCAAACTAAAAAGGAACACTTTTTTTTTAAAGCAACAGAATGACAACAACAAAGCACATGCATCTTACCATTTTTTGGACTTCAGCCGGGGAGGAGGATTCCGGGGGATGAGAAACAGGGCTCTCATGGGATGCATGTCGCAGAGAGCTGGGGAGAGGAGAGGCGTGTCAGTTACACACTCAGTCACTCGGTCTCCGTTTCTGGGACCCATTCAGGGCATCACACACTCTGCCTGCTGTATGACTGACTTGCTTCATGTCAAGCAGCCTGCACATCTAGTTATGCAGCTGAGAACATACCCCGAACCCCTCACTGAAGCACAGCAAAACACGAGGAGGACCGGAGCAACGAGAATAGACCATTTCGAACAGACACTGGAAGGCGCTCATAAATCAAAGGTAAATACTGATTCAAAGTCCTAAAGGAGTTAACAGCTTAAGTCAGCTATTGGACGACAACAAAAATATTTTTATTTTCATAGGACTGTCATGAGGATTAAATGAGATGCATCTGTAAAGGCCTTCACACAATGCCTGAACTCAGGAGCACTAGCAGGCATGTTCACTGCTTACGAGTGAGTGTTCCTGAAATCGGGGAGTGATGGGATTGTTTAATTTCGTTCGATGACTGTTTACCCTCTGATCACTGGCCCAGTGAAGGCGTGAGAGGTGCACTTGGACACACAAGTATGTCACAATAGGTATTTCTGTGTGTTTATTTACCTTCACAAGCACCTTACAAGACAGCTGGGAGATAGGGCCAAAGAAAGGAGGGTGCTGTTCCCGCTGCAAAAGGGAACCGGACAAAGCATGGGGCAGTCCTGCCCCATCTCAGCCCCTCAGGGGACACGGTGGAGCACAGGGTGATCAGCAGAGACGGCCACTTCTGCAGCGCACCCAATCCCTAGCTGGGGGCAACCTGGGATCATTCATTCAACAAGTATTTAGTCAGCAGCTATGTACCAAATGTTATATATTCAAGGGGGACCAGCAGAAAAGAATGGGTTTCTTTTTTTCCTTTGCTCTCTGCAATTCTACTCTGCTGCTAAGTCACTTCAGTCGTGTCTGACTCTGTGCAACCCCACAGACAGCAGCCCACCAGGCTCCCCCATCCCTGGGATTCTCCAGGCAAGAACACTGGAGTGGGTTGCCATTTCCTTCTCCAATGCATGACAGTGAAAAGTGAAAGTGAAGTCGCTCAGTCGTGTCTGAGTCTTCGCAACCCCAGACTGCAGCCTACCAGGCTCCTCCGTCCATGGGATTTTCCAGGCAAGAGTATTGGAGTGGGGTGCCATCGCCTTCTTCGATTCTACTCTATTCCTCATTAAAAATCAATTTCACGAAGTTGTCACTGATTTAATCCAAAGCAGAAGCAAAATTTCACAGGTAATACCAATAAAAATAAGTAAATTCCATGGGTGAAAGGTTGTGCCTCTATTTTTAAAGTTAAAACATAAGTAAAATGGAAATTTCCTGTGTTAGGACCAGTTTCACTGAATACTAAGTTCAAACTGTAAAAAGAAAAATTATCACCTATTACTGTGTCTGTGTGCATGCTTAGTCCTGTCCAACTTTTGCAACCCCATGGACTGAGTCCACCAGGCTCCTCTGTCCATGGGATTCTCCAGGCAAAAATACTGGAGTGGGCTGTCATTATCTGATGTCAGAACAAATCCAGGTCATACATCTAATTACAACTTAAAAGGTAATGCGGCCCATGAACCTCAGGGAGACCTTCAGAAGGACTGATGTGTGCCAAGAACTCCTTTCACATCTAAAACTCCACTGTATTTATGATTCCTTCATCTGAATGCCCCACCAGGAACAACTCCATTCATGAAGCCACTGTTTCTGAAGCCACGAGACCAGGTTTACGTTGCATAGAACTGGGCTAACAAGGAAGGCAGGCTACTTACGGGGAGCGCCTTCAGCCATCTCAATGGCAGTGATGCCACAGGACCAGAGGTCACTCTGCAGAACAAAGCAGACGTTAGGGCACCATCCTCACTGTGAGGCCTGGTACTCGCCACCACTGGGCACTCACACAAACCACATAAATGCATTCTTGGGGGTACGAACCAAAAGGAAGTTTGCCAAGAAATTACGAGCACAAACACATCTGGAAGAACACCTTCCAAGTAAATAAATGATCAGCTCATAAAGTTCAGTCAACTCATGAAGAGGGTGATGGAAAAGCTATACAATCTGCCTTGTATTGTACAGCTTTGTAAAAAGTTATGCAATAATGATAATAATGATCATTAATTAGAACCACTTGCTGTACCTATGATCCAACTCTCAGCCAGAGTCTGATGATCAAACAAGACTTTTCATCAGGACCAAGAACTGCATTATTGATACACGTCTCTAGATGTCACTCTCAGAGTTTAAACACATTTGTGACCAAAGCAAAGGTGCACAGCTCTTTAGCAAGACTGAAATTTCACAAGGTGCTTGCTATGTAATCTGACAGTATTTCTGAAATAATAAATACCTGATACTCTTCAAATTAAAAAGAACAGTAAACACAGCAGAAGCACTGAACTGACTTGGGACAAAAAAATTTCTGAGCCTGAGAGTGACCCCTCCCACCTTGAAAGCAGCACCTGACTTAGAACAGAGCTGATGCAGAAATGGACCACACACACACACAAAGCCTCAAAATACTGTCCTGGCAGATGTGCCCTACAGCAGGAGTCCATGCAGTCCTCACTGGAGCAGGGAGGGGGACGTGGGGGCAGAACCCGTGCCCAGGACCGGCAGAGCCCACAAGGCAGGGCTGGCGACACCTTACCCTGTAATCGTAGGTGGCGTCGGGGTTCTCGTCACAGGCAATGACCTCAGGGGCCATCCAGTACGGGGTGCCTATGAACGTGTTCCTCCTCCCCACGGTCCTGTCCAGCTGGGCGCTCACCCCGAAGTCCACTGCGGCCAGAGGAAGGAAGGAAAGGGGACCACAGTGAGCAAACCAGTACACAACAGGACGCAGACACGGAGCGGAACAGGGTCTTCAGAGTAAACCACACACCAGCACGGCGTGGATGCGTGACCCTCCAGCAACACGGGTAAGGAGCGCCCCTCCAGAGCCAAGTCACCATAGGGCCAAGACGCCCGACCAGCCTGGGGGTTTCCCCAGGGGCCTGTACCCACAGGTCCCGAGTTTACCACAGGGACCACCAGAGGGACTGCTGGGGGAGTCTGGGGCATGGATGAAGTGGGCCTGGAGCCACGCTAAGAGGCAAGCCTGGGGGAGTCTGGGGCATGGATGAAGTGGGCCTGGAGCCACGCTAAGAGGCAAGCCTGGCTCCCACTTCTCCAACAGGACGGAAGGGGAAACGGGAGTGATGCCAACAGATCTGATGCACCCCGGCGGGCATCAGATCACACTTACCCAGCTTCACCAGATCTGATGCACCCCGGCGGGCATCAGATCACACTTACCCAGCTTCACCTCTGCGTTCTCGGTCAGCAGCACATTCTGGCCCTTGATGTCGCGGTGGATCACGTGATGGATGTGGAGATGGGCCAGGCCCTACAGGCAAGACACAGAGAGATTTACTTGTCTGATGCTGCCAGTGAACAGTCCAGAATGCACCCCTTATAATATTCCATGGTTTGGGGGTTAAGAATTCAGCTTCCAATGTAGGAGACATGGAATGGATCCCTGGTCAGGGGACCAATATCCCACATATCACTTAGTGTGGCCAAAAGATTAAAGGAAAGAAAGAAAGAAAAAAAAAAAACCATTCTCTGGTTCTTCCCTGGTGGTCCAGTGGTTAAGAACCCACCTTCCAATGCAGGGGACGCAGGTTCTATCCCTGGTTGGGGAGCTAACATGCCCACACACTGCGGGGTAACTAAGTCCACGTGCCACACCTAAGACCCGGAGCAGGCAAACAATCAAATACTGAAAAGTAAAGTGTGCACAGAATTCAACTTCAGCGCGTGTCCAGCAAGGTATCACCAGTGACACCATACAGAGACGCACCCCCAGTCCCGAGGGGCCAGGGCCAGGCTGAGGGTAGCACTACCAGTCTCTAGCTTTTCCCGAAGGCGCGTGTTCAGGGACCATCTGCAGCGTCTCTCCTGCAGTGTGTGCTATTTGTGTACGGGACGGTTGTTTTCCCACGCCGCACGCCCACTGTGCAGCGGGTGGGCCTGGGGGGGGATGTGAACCGCGTGCACTCCAGGGGAAAGGCAAGGGTGAGAGTGGGCTTCAAGGTCTGGCCCTTGAACCCAGCCTGGTTTTCCCACCAAAGAGCCACAAGCTGTGAACTACTGACTGACCCCACCTCTATCCCACGGGTACAACCGTTGTGCCATCCACAGAGCTTCATGTGCCAATCAAGCATCTTTCTTTTTCTCCCAAGGAAGTAAGCCCTAATGGGCACACAGCACTTTTTGATGACCTCGTATCTGGAATGAAGCCCAGAGCATGCCTCTGATGAGAGGTGGTGGGAGAACAAAAATGCAGTTTGCATCCAAATATGGTCAGAAAGACAAAAAGGCAGCATTCTCACAACTCTACTTGTCCCGACTTCTGCCAGAGAACCTAATGTGCAGCTGCCTCCCAAGGCACAACTGACCTATCCAGTCTAAGATACGGCAATATGAGAATGCAGTTTACTTGATTTTTCGTGTTTAACATTTTAGTGGGGTTTTATTGTTATCATGGGGCTTCACAGATGGCTCAGTGGTAAAGAATCCACCTGCCAAAGCAGGAGAGGCGGATTTGATCTCTGGGTTAGGAAGATCCCCTGGAGAAGGAAATGGTAACCCACTCCAATATACTTGCCTGGAGAATCCCATGGACAGAGGAGCCTGTCGGGCTACAATCCATGGAGTCACAAAGAGTCAGACCCAACCGAGTGACTAAGCAACAACAACTGTGCTCTCAGGACACTGCAGGGGCCCACTCACTGAAGGCCCCCACAGCGGCGGGAGGCGGGGGGCGTAGTCTCACACGTTAAGGTTCCTTTAGTAACCACAGAAGAGTTCTCACGCTTTTATAGTGAAACGTGAATGTGATGATACAAAGACAGGTCTCCCACCTCTCCCTATCCAACTAGTTGTCTTAAGAGAATTATCTATTTTCAAGAGCTCTGTAAACAAAATAAAAAGAAATTCAAACTGTCGCCATGAATTCTAGACAGCATTTTTAAAAACCTGC
The DNA here is from genome assembly GCF_032452875.1 of Bos javanicus. NCBI lineage: Eukaryota > Metazoa > Chordata > Mammalia > Artiodactyla > Bovidae > Bos > Bos javanicus. The sequence goes on along the minus strand of NC_083878.1, from coordinate 6,775,898 downwards.
AGTCCTCTGTGAAGCTTAAACATAAATTTACCTATACATAAAAAATAAAGTAACAGGGTTTTTTTACAATTAGATTCCAATTCAATTCCATAGTCTTTACTTTCCAAAATGTGGTGTGCAAATGAAATCCAACCAAGTCATTTAAGTGTGTGATTTATTTACAGGTAAAGTAGAGAGAAAACTGTGACAGTTGACCAAAGAGAAGAAGCCTGGGGGCAACTCACAAGCAGTTTTCAAATACATTATTTTCAGACACACTGCGCTGTCACAATGGCTCCACTACTGAAAAGAATCACTCAGAAGCTGCTAAAATCATTTGGTAGCTCCATAAACCAGCTTTCCAACTGGCTGTAAATAACATTAAACACAAGAACTTTCCCTCGTAAATACTGCAGCAGATTCTGTTAATGCCAAAGCCTAGAAGATGACTCTGAAAGCCAGCATTTAGCACCATTAATACTGATTTACAAGCTCAGACACAGAATTTCCATAAACAACACGAGCTAAGAGATTATTTCTCCTCCTCTGCACTCTGATTTTCTTTTGAATAACTGCAGGATGAATTCAGGGAAATAAATTACATTTAAAAAAAAACACACACACAACTATTTAAAAGTCTGGTTTCTTTAGATACAGGCCAGAGTCAACATCGTGATGTGGCTTCAACTGTCGAAGCCAACTGGCTACACAGAATCCTTGGTTGTTGTGCAAAGAATAATCTGTGCAGTGGCAACTGATGCCGGGAGGATTGGGGGCAGCAGGAGAAGGGGGATGACAGAGGGTGAGGTGGTCGGATGGCATCGCCGACCCGATGAACATGAGCTTGAACAAGCTCTGGGAGCTGGTGAAGGACAGGGAAGCCTGGCGTGCTACGGTCCATGGGGTCGCCAAGAGTCGGACACGACTGAGCGACTGAACGGACACGACTGAGCGCAAGCAGCAAATGCAGAGAAAGCGGAGCGGGGGCGGCTTACCCGCAGGATCTCCCTGGAGATGTAGGCTATCCAGTCTTCCTTTAGCGTGTTGCCCTTGGTGTTCTTCACCAGGTCCGTGATGGATCCGGCCCCACAGAACTCCATAACGAGCTGGAGGGAGACAAGACACAGACGCGTCCCGCCGGTGGTCAGAGCGTCGCAGGCGTCAGCACCCTCCCCGGGCAGGCCGGGGGTGGTCTAACTCCCGCCCTTTTCCTAAAGGTCTGGGCGAGTGATCACTGTGGAGGCACCAAACTCCTGAGAGCGTATTCCACCACCCCATCTCCTGGGCACGGACACGGGTCCAGGACACTGGGGTCCTCACCCCACAGCACAGCCCGGGCAGAGGCCCTGCAGCCCGTCTCCGGAGCACAGGCACAGGTGGGCCGTCTGTCCATAACCAACGCCCAGTGGTCAGAAACCTGACCCAGATACTCCCCAACAGGCGTTCTCACTTGCCAGCATCAGAAATGTTCTATTTTCCACAACATTGTGATTCTCCAACTATTTTATGTTAACTGGGGTGGAAGACTAATTTTAAGCAGCACAGAACTTTTCACAAGACACTCTTTACAATACTTAGATGTTTGAACAATATGAACAAAGCATATTTTTAAAGTACTTAGAAAATGAACTGAACTATTCTAAAATTTTAACTATGTTTAGATATGGGTAATAGAAATAAAGGTATTTTTTCCCTTTTATTTTCCTAACTTTGCAAATATTCTACAACGACTTAAAAAAAAAAAATCAGAAGAGTAGTCATCTATCTTCCCACTCTGTAAATCCAGTACTTTTGGCAGAACTAACGTGATCACTACAGAGCCAGCACTACCTCAGTGTCACATCTTGAAACATGTTCAATAAGAGGTGAGATTGAACATGTGTTAAGTTCCACGAATTTACCCGAAATCCACCGCTCTTAGTAAATTACAGAACTAAGCTTGTTGTCTTGCAGCTTGTCTCTCACTCCCACGGAAGTAAAGAAAATGCATGTTGCTGAGATACTACACTAATTCCATAAAGTTTTTATCATACTGCTTTTGATTTCAAGCTCCTAACTTCCTTGCTATTTTGCGTGTTTCCCTTGTTTCTCACTGTGCCACCTTATTCCCAAAACACAAACTCTTTTCCCTGCAACGTGAAATCAACACCAAAATAAACATTCAGGATGCCTTCCACTGAGAAGTCCAGGGAAGATACCAGACTTTACCCCTCTGCTTTTCTCTCCCCTTCCTCTGGAAGGTTCTTAATGCCCTTCTAGTACAACCAAAAAGGAAACCCCACAAAACACGCAGGAGACGCTTGCTTACCCAAAGCTGGTCATCGTGTCCTGGGGGGCTCTTTTTAATGAAAGCACCGTAATACGTTGCAATATTTCTATGATGAGAATATTTCTTCAGCATATTTATCTCCAGTTTGATTTCCTCCTCTTCATCCTTAAGAAAAAAATAAAACATGCAGTGTCTGAATGACAGGCATGACTGGACTTCCTCCACACGCAGGCCATCAGAGGGTCCCAGCCCCTCCAGCAAGGGAGACAGTTGCTGTGACCTTTGCCAAGAACTGGGGGCTCACCCTCTGCAATGTGATCACAAGCTCAGCAAACAAGACAACAAGAACACAAGGTAAAGATTAACAGGCAGCAGAGGGCATGTGCAGACCAGGCTCCTTCGCTGACCATGTGCCCCCAGGCAGCTCATTCCACTTCTCTGAGCCTCAAGTTGCTCACCTGTAAAAATGGGAGGAAAGGGGGTAACAACTGGCCAATATTATTTCGACCAATTACCAGGAAGGGCTGTTTCTTTTCTAGAGAACACTTGTGAGTAAAAACTGTCCAGAGCATTTAAGGCGGAGGAGGTTTACCTCTGAGAGCCTGTCACAGGAGCATCCCCGGGGTCGGGGCCACAGGCAGGGGCTGAGCGCAGGAGCCCTCCAGTCCTGAGCTGGGGGCTCCCCAAGGAGATGAGGCCAGGCAGGGGGCCTGGAGACAAGCGCCACTGGGTGCTGGCAGGTTGTCCTGGACTAGGCTCACTCCCGGGCCTCTCACTACACTGAGATGAGATGAGCAGAGCAAGGAAGGAAGAGCCTGTGAGGGACAATCAGAGCGGGTGCGAAGTTGACAGGTGGTAACACAGGTCCGGAAAAATAAAGACAAGTCACTCCTGTGAGTGTACCAAGGTCCCCGCTTCCTCGAGGCGTCCTGTCCCCTGCTGAGCCTGGACACAGACAGGGTGACGCCAAACACCTTCAGGGAGTCATCTGAGGGAAGACTACAGACAACCAACAGAACGGGAGGAGAGCAAAACGGAAGAGAGAAAATAAGAGAGGAAGAGAGGAAGCGAGCCTTGGTTAGGAAAGAGACATTTGAGGGAAGGTGAAGAGCTCTGAGAGAAGCTTCATATAGCCAGACCTCTAGAATTCCCTCTGCTTCATGTATTTTCAACAAGAAGTGATGAGCGGTTCTCTAAGACCTCCTGACTTGTCTACACTGACAGGCTCCTTCCACTTTAGTGCTGCCCTTCCCTCTCCACAGAAGACTTCGAGCCGTGGAGGTGCGTGTGTGTTCATATGCACACACACACACACACACACACACACACGAAACCTACTGGTGCAGCCAAGCATCTCCAGGAACCTTCCATACAGCCTCACAGAACAAACCTAAGTTTGATTCACTAACACTGTTCTTTAAGATAAAAGACACCAAGATCATTAGAACTCCTCACTGCGACCCGTCCGTCTTGGGAGGCCCTGCAGAGCATAGCTCAACGCTTTACTGAATTATGCCAGCCTCCTCCCCATGATAAGGCTGTGATCCATGAAAGGGGAACAATTAAGATATTGTCCAGGAGACCAAATGAAAAAGAAAGTGTCTTTTTAAAAAGAGAACTTGCCATTGTTCATTACTGCTTATAAACCAAATACACACCAGAACACACAATCATCCACCACCAGCGATTCTCACAGTGGTGGCTTGCAGCGGCTTGCAGCCACCGAGTGGTGGCTCAGTCCGGAGATGTAACCATGAGGACACTACAGCACGCTGCTGATGGGCACAGCAGTCACGTGACTTTGACAGATGACAGCCATGAATATGGAGCAGAGCCAGACGGCCAAGTGCAGTCCAGACACTGGGCTGTGTGGTAATTCTCGTTGAAACCTCACGCATGTACAAATCATACCAAATGCATGATTTAAACATGTCATGGACTAAGCGAGGCTTCCCTGGTGGCTCATTTGCCTGCAATGCAGGAGACCCAAGTTCAATCCCTGTGTTGGGAAGATCCCCTGGAGAAGGGAATGGCAACCGACTCCAGTACTCTTGCCTGCAACAGAGGAGCCTGGTGGGCTACAGTCACAGAGAGTCAGACTGACTGAGCGACTAAACAACGTAATGTGACTGGTTTTTACATATTTCTTTCTAGCGATTGCACAAAGCAGTGTCTTCTAACTCGTTCACCTCTCTCTATAAGAACAACCAAGACCCTCCAACGGCACCTGATGTTTGCCGAGACCACCAAGTTAAAACCCTGACACATCTTACATGCTTAGAAATCCTTACAGACGTGAGTTGAATGCTGTCTGTGGGTGTGAACAGCACTCAGTATACAGACAGGTCACACTGCTGGTGGACCCTCACACACAATGCAGCTCCCTGAACCTAAGATGCAGCGAGGCAGCCGCTCCATCACATTTCATAATGAAACTATGATTCACGACCAACTGTAAGACATACAGTCACAGGTCTGAAATGGGGCTGCAAGTTAGAAATGATGACATATGACCTAAGAACAGCTTCAGCACAGTTTGGGAACGGCTTTTCTAATATGACTGAAACATCCAAATGTTTTCTGACATATAGTAATCAGATCAATGTCACTTGCCAGAGTATTTCTGAGTCTTCAGTAGTCAAATCATGAAAGCCAGATGAAACGGGTGTTCAGAGGAAGGCATACTGTCCTCTCAAATCACCATTTTAGGATAAGGATTGTATATTCTTTGAATCATCCCTTCTCTGGCTTCTCTGGTTTTAAAATAGAAGGTTATTGCACAGTTTATAAAATAAAAAGGCATTCAGCACCACTAATTGTCAGGCCCTGTCTAAGCATCAGAAAGGTAGTGTCTCTCAACAGCTTTCACCCAGGTACACCTGGGACCCTCATCACAACACATGCATGTGTGTGTGTGTATGTGCACACGTGTGCTCAGTCAAGGCCGACTCTTTACGGTCCCCATGGACTGTAGCCCACCAGACTCCTCTGCCCATGGGATTTTCAGCAAGAATACTGGAGTGGGTTGCCATTTCCTCCTCCAGGGGATCTTCCCAATGTGAAGTACTGAACCCACATCTCTTGTGTCTCCTGCATTTGCAGGTAGATTCTTTACCACTGCACCATCTGGGAAGCCAATGCTTTTAGTAGTGTTTTTAAGTGTATGAGTCTTTAGGATAATAATGAACCAACATGCGAGTTCAGATCTCCCATCGGTCATTAGTAAAATACAGGTTTGGTGGTCTCGCCCCAGTATATGTTTACATATATCACCACCGCAAACACACACCTCACTTTGCCAGAGAAGATACACAGAAAACAAACTCCGAGCAGGCTAACAATTTCTAAACCACTAACAAACCTCACATTTGCAAAGAAAGGGGAACCGGCAAGTAACCCGGTTGAGTCCTAGCTCGTCTCTAGGGGGCCACAGTAATGTACAGATGAAGAAGAAAAAAAAATGAAGTGTCACTTGAGAGAGGAAAGGGGACATGCAGAGAAGAAAGGGAAGGCCCGCTCCTGGTCTCCTCCGGGGACCAAGCAGCTGCCAGACCCGCCCCGCTTCCCCTGTGATCTCAGGCAGCTAGTGCCAAGTAGAGTTTTGGACTCTCCCACTGGGAGCAAGCTCCCACAGAAAAGGCCTTTGTCTCGGCTGGGCTAAGGCTGGGGAGGAGTTTCCCACTGCCTTCCTTGGCTTCTGAGGACATCTGAGCATGGTGGTCATCTTTAAAAGCAGCCAGGAGTTTGGGAGTCACCTGACGAGTCCTGTCCGCTCCACACTCTGAGCGTGGAGCAGGGCAGAGGACTAGCGGGGTTTTTTAATGACTCCTTAAAATGCTCGGACTCCGAGCACACATGCACCAAAATGCTGTTTAAACTCTTGTAACTTGAATTCTGTCTCCTTCCACTGATGGCAGTAACGTGAAGAGACAGAAGTGGACCTCAGCTGACTGGGAGGATCCAAGAGGACTGGGAATGTTCTCCCAGCACACCCCTTATACAAAGAAGCCTATGCAGTAACAGCTGAACAACAAAAAACAGGAAGGACAATTCATTATTTACTCTCTTTACTAGATGCAGAGAATCATAATAAAATGACATATGCAAATACCTCTAGCAGATTTCACCACTGAAGTGTATAAACACACATATACTCAAAAGGAAAATATCCATTAAAAAAAAACAGCTTACAAGTTTGTTTTAGTTAACAACCAGCAAACCCTTCTTCATGATACTGTTAACTGGTAAAGAAATGAGGAAAGATCACCTTTGACTTGAAAATCCCAGTGACATCTGAGAATATTACTCAGTACCACAGCAAAGTGAATGAACCAAAGTTAACTTTTCTGACTCAGATACATGAAAAGTCCTACAAAAATTCACTAGTAATTCAACCAGACAGAGGCAAACACAACTCTGCAGGGAAGATTCTCAGGCAGAAGGAAGGTATGGAATCTAGTCAGAGGAAGGAAGGACACGTTCTTTAAAATGAATCAGCGTCCATCTCACAAGATCCAAGATAAAAGCCCCAACAGAAAAAGGCCAAGTGATGTGCTATGTGCTAAGCTGTTTCAGTTGTGTCCAACTCTGTGATCCCATGGACTGTAGCCCACCAGGTTCTCCTGTCCATGGAATTCTCCAGACAAGAATACCAGAGGGAAAATACATTTCCTCCTCCAGAGGACCTTCCTGACCCAGGGATCAAACCAGAATTTCTTGTATCTCCTGCACCAGCAGGTGGATTCTTTACCACATCACCAGGGAAGCTGAATTCACATATACACCTTCTACAATTATATAAAGGAAAAAACCCAGTGATCCTCAGACATCTTCCCTAAGCATTCACCCCACAAATGCACAGGAGCTGCTAAGAAATGCATCTCAGACACAGCAAACCTTCAGAGACTGCAACCAAACGAAATTCACTCTGACTGGCCACCGTCTGCACTGCTGCTTCACCACCCATTTTACCAAAATGTCCATTTCTTAAACTTAGAACAAGGAAAAGCTCAGCAAGTCTCCATCAGCACTGGACTAAGTGATTTATAGGCAAAAACTAGGTAAGACGATGGTAGTCTGATTTCACCAGAATCTTCAAGTCTGCACAGAAAACCATCCTGGGCTCTTAAATCACTCGTGTCTTCTACATCAAGTAAGTACCAATAATACCCTTGGCATTAGTCCATCGTACGCAGAATAATTTTCACAGCATCGCAGGAGAAGGTAACTGCATGCTCAGACCAGATGTGCCTGTGTGGGTGCTGCCAAGCACACATGGAAACCCCACAGCTGTGTCCATCGATCAGACATGATGTCACAGCTCCACTCGGAGACTGCCTGGCAGCCAGCATCTCCCTCCCACGCAAGAGAAGCAACAGATGCTGGAAACGGTACAGTAACAGACACTGGGACTGAGCCACGGCGACAATGCGATGGATGGGAGATTTAAGTCAAGTGGCAACAGAGATAGAGAGTCAACCAGCGGCTTCAAACAGTACATATGTTTCAGTCAGGCTTTTTAAAGTCTTACGCTGCTTCCTTTCCCTAACTCCACTGTTCCATAAGGAACACTGTTCCACTGTTCTGTTAAATAACTCAGATGAGTTATGATAATAAATATGATGGCAAATGCCTTGTTATTTAAGGAGCATCTGTCAAGGAAAATATATTAAGTCATCAGAATGCACAGTGGTGATTAGTGCCCACTTTTCAAGATCTTATTAAAAACAAAAGGAGGAAGTGCTTCTCGTCACATGGTATCATGAAGTCACTTGAAGTGGCCTGTTCTGTAGTAGCTCACAATCTAAAGGATACACTGTCCATACACAATACATGGACAGGAGTGACCACTTTGTTGCTCAGTCGCTGAGCTGTGTCCCAGCTCTTCTGTGACCCCACGGACTGTAGCCCGCCAGGCTCCTCTGACCATGGGATTTCCCAGGCAAGCATACTGGAGTGGGCTGCCATTTCTTCCTGACCCAGGGATTGAACCTGAGTCTCATGCACTGGCAGGTGGGCTCTTTACCACTGTTCACTTAAATTCAGCCAATCTCAACTGATCCAACTTTATGAGATCCAATTGTGATCGTTTTCATTACAGGAAGTGGGGCCCTTGATAGTGTAGACTACTTTATTTTATCTTGTTTTTGAGGGTCATTACATCAGATTCATCACTGATTATGATCATGAAAAATACAGAAGGAATAAAGAAAATGCTAAAAGCTAATGAGTGTTCTGATTACATTACATAACTATAAAGTGTAAACACACACTAGGAACAAGCTTACAGGTAGGCTTTGGTGGTGTGTGTTATTTTAAAACAGCCCTATTATCAATCAGAAAGGACGAGGAGGGCTGAGAGGGTCTCCCCCCAAGGTGTCTTGGGGACCATGGGGGAGGGGAGGGCAGTGAAGCAGCAGGCAAGAACCCAGGCTGGCCTGGAACCCAAGCTCACAGAGTCAGCAGAAAAGTGACCAGTGGCTCTAAAAGAATGAACAGTCAACAGCGGTGTGACATTGAGACACCCCAGGAGCACTGGGTAAGAAGTCCCTGGTGAAGAGCAGTGGCTGCAGGGACATTCAACGCCAAGGAAGATGGGATTTTTGAGAGAAGTTCCTACAGAACACTGGGTCTCTAGTCAAAGGAAGTGAGCAATATTCCTGATTTTTCTCTCGACTCTTGCAGTGAAATGGATAAGATTAAATCAGAAAAGAAATACTTAATCATGTCCCAAACATAAGAAATTAAAAAGCCAAGGTCTGTTTTCCCTAGGACAGGCACCTGAGCATCTCTTCTCGGTTCAAGAAGTTCTTCCACAGGTGGATTTCCTTCTGTGTCTGCAGCAATTTCAGTTCAGCACCTGCTACATGCATGCCAGACTCCTGGAGGCTGCACGGCCAGCTTGACACCCATGGATGAGACTGCTCTCTCAGAAGCCAGTGGGACATCAAAGAAAAGGAGAGTAGGGAGAGTAAATTACCACTACGTGCAGAGGCGCGAATGGCTCCCACAAACGTAAGGGGATGTCAAAGAAGCAGACACAATGCGAGCCTATGACTTTTTACATCGACCACAAACACAAACAAAAATAATCAATCGTGTTAGAAGTCGGGCGAATGGCTCCTCCCAGGGGAAGCGGCTGGTCACTGGAGGGGCTGCCAGGCACGTTCCTGGGCTGCTACCAATGCTGTTTTTTCACTTAGCTGCCGACTCGTAGGTGGGGTGAGTTCAGTTTCTGGAAATGTCTGGGGTTTATCATTTGTGCACTTTTCTGTACGCATGTCACACTACACACACAGAGGCAACTGGACACAGCTGTCCTTGAGAAGTGGCCGCTACCAAGCCTCTCCACTTTGTGGCCACAGCACAGCACATTAAAGAGAAAAAAAAACCAGGCCCGAGAAGGTCTGGATGTAAGAGAAACAAAAGCAGCGAAGAAACAGCACAGGGCTCCCGGGCCGGGAGAGATCGCCCAGCCTCCAGAGGCCCCAGACATCACAGTGACCACGAGAGTGTGGACACAGGGGCAGCTACCCTGCAGAGGCCTGTGAGCCCAGCAGCCCTGAGCCAGCACCTGGGGCCTGAACTAGGGAGGGTACCCAGCACCCCTCAGATGGAGACGAGCAGCTGCCTGTTCCTTGGCTGTCTGAACAAACAGTGGGGTTTATGCTGAACACCTACCTCCCAGCGGGGAGAGTGAAAGTTGGGGGACATGCCAGGCAGACAGTGCTTATGGTGACCATCTCCAAATAAAACCCCAGGCACTGGGTGTCCAAGGAGCTTCCCTGGTGGACAGCGCTGCCCGCATGGTAGGACTTCTTGCTGCTGGAGGAGTTAAGCTTGTCTTTTATGATGACTTCAGGGGGCCCGGACTCCTGGAAGTCTGTGCCTGGATTCCTTCGGACTTCACCCCACACGCCTCTGCACTCTGCTGACTCTGCTTCACGTCCTTCCCTGGTTGTAAATCGCAGCTGAGGCCAGTTATAGGCTGACTCCTGAATCCTCCTAGAAAGCCATTAAGCCTGAGGATGGTCTTGAAGCCCTCGCCAATGCACATATGTATTTTTTTTATGTAACTTTTTATTTTGTATCACAGTATAACCAATTATTTTGGCCGATATTTTAGCCACGTGATGCAAACAGGATTAGACTGATGCTGGGAAAGATTGAAGGCAAAAGGAGAAGAGGGCGGCAGAGGATGAAATGGTTGGATGGCATCACGGACTCAATGGACATGAATTTATCTGAGCAAATTTCAGGAGATGGTGAAGGATAGGGAAGCCTGGTGTGCTGCAGTCCATGGGGTTGTAGAGAGTCAGACAGGACTTAGCGACTGAACAACAACAGGGCTGATTAACAGTGCTGTGATAGTTTCAGGTGGACATCAACAGGACTCCGCCATATGTATATTAACACAATTATTTCCCCATTCTTTCCCCAAACTCCCCTCCCATCCAGGCTACCACCTAATGATGAGCAGAGTTCCATGCCGATGAACATCTTTTTAAGTAAGTTCGCTAAGAATGGAGGCAAGAAGGGAAGTGTAGAGATAAGAAGTAGAATTTTGCATTTATAGCCCTCCAGTAAATTTAAAAAAGAAAAGCTGGTGGGGAGGGAGGACAGGATTTTTACAGAACAGTGCCCACGTTTAAAAAATAGCAATTTATGTGATTGAAAAATTGGTGGGTGTTTTTTTCTTTCAATTGAACTATTTATTTTCCTTAGATAAATGCTTTCGATTCACGAAGTGACAAGGTAGCCGTATCCGCCTGGAGATGGTTCATCAACAATTACAAAGGGCTCCCTTTCACAGCAAGTTTTATTTTACCAGGAGCTCAAGAATAGCTCCTTCTGGAGCATAATTAATCTTTCTATTCCACCCTACCTCTGAGAAGAGCCTGCATTAAAAGACTAAGTGTTCAGTAATTGTTTAAATGAATGAATTAGTGCAAGTTCATGAACAGCATTTAAAGGCACAAGAACAAAAGCCCAGAAGCCATGGCTGACACACTCCCTTTCCAGTCCCACTGCACCCGACCAAAATTAAGAGCACTTTTTCTTACTTCCATTAAGAACGGATGATAATAGTTTCCTTTTCCGATTTTTTTTTTCTAACCCATGCAGCGACAGAAATAATACGTATGAAAATAAGCGCTGTTTCCATTGTTATAAAAGGGAATATATATATTTGCCAACACTCAAAAAATGCTTTTGGAAATTCTCTTTTAAAGTTGGCAGGACATTGCAGCAAAATAGAAGGTGAGCACCACCCATGTGAAGGACTCTGTGCTAGGCCTGGACAGGCGAGGAGAACCCTTTAACAGTCAGCTTCCCACAGCATTTACAGCTCAGGACGGAATAACATTAAGCATGGAACGAACATGAAGAAACTGCTTCCTAGGTAGCCATCAAAACAGTACGAGGAGAGAACTCACAGGCGGGACTGAAGTGGTCGCCAAGGTCCAGACCGTGTGACTATACCGGGGCACAGACGCCTCCTGAGGCAGGAGGCAGATGGCACAGGACGCCTGCAGAGCCCAGAGAGCAGCTGCTCGGGCGGGCAGGCGGCTGTGTCGGAAGGCTTTCAGCAGAAGCAACGAGTGATGTTATTTTATTAACTTTAACGAGGAGAAGGGAACAAAGAAGCCACCATTTACACGCAGAACCTGCATGCTGGCCACTGTGCATCTATTATGTTATTTTCATTCTGACGAGAGCCTGTGAAGTAGGAATTATTATTCCATTTTACAGATGAGGAAACTGGAGCTTTATTAAATTTAACTCTAGGCTCTAGCCTGCCAAAGGACATTAACACTGTCTTAGAGTAAAAGCCAAGATATGACTATTAAATAAACACGGCTGACTTTCGATGAGGTTCATAAAGTATAAATTCACTTTGAAAAATATTTATAGGCCTCACATTTCTGTTCACAGGAAAAAGGCGAAAAGTAAATAAATCAATTTTATTAGTTCAGTGACCATTCTAAAAACAAAAGCCAGAAACATACTCACTCTTTCTAACCACTAATAATTTTAAGAGACTCCTTTCTTTTCTTTCCTAGAGGGATGAAATTCAAGTGTGAAGGGCAGGTCTTACTATTATTTATGATTAATGTACAATACCTATGGTTGCTTTTAACATTTTTTATTACAAAAATATGAGAACTGTAAAAAGTGGCCATACCCCCAAGAGTATTTTACTACAACAAAATAGTACTAGAATTTTCTTGGACAATGAAATCAATTGTTGTTGCTGTTCAGTCGCTTTGTCATGTCCAACTCTTTGCGACCCCATGGACTGCAGCACATCAAGCTTCCCTGTCTTTCACTATCTCCCAGAGTTTGCTCAAACCCATGTCCACTGAGTCAGTGAAGTTATCCAACCATCTCATCCTCTGCCGCTCCCTTCTCCTCTTGCCCTCAATCTTTCCCAGCATCATAGTCTTTTCCAATGAGTCGGCTCTTCACATCAGGTGGCCAAAGTATTAGACATTTACCATCAGTCCTTCCAATGAATATTCAGGGTTGATTTCCTTTCCAGTGAGTTGGCTCTTTGCATCAGGTGGCCAGAGTATTGGAGCTTCAGCTTTAGCATCAATTCTTCCACTGAATATTCAGGGTTGATTTCCTTTAGGATGGACTGGTTGGATCTCCTTGCAGTCCAAGGGACTCTCAAGACTCTTCTCCAGCACCACAGTTCAAAAGCATCAATTCTTCGGTGCTCAGAACCAATACTGTGTGAGTCGGTGATGCCATCCAACCGTCTCATCCTCTGTTGTCTCCTTCTCCTCCTGCCCGCAATCTTTCCCAGCATCAGGGCCTTTTCCAGTAAGTCAACACTTTGCATGAGGTAGCCAAAGTATTGGAGTTTCAGCTTCAAAATCAGTCCTACCAATGAACACCCAGGACTGATCTCCTTTAGAATGGACTGGTTAGATTTCCTTGCAGTCCAAAGGAGACTCTCAAGACTCTTCTCCAGCACCACAGTTCAAAAGCATCAATTCTTTGGGGCTCAAAAACCAATACTATGTATCTATTACGTGTTTCTCCAAGTGCCCACTAAAACCAGAACATTCCATTCAACTCAAAGATCTGAATGCCTACAAAACTTACTGGGTATCGCCTCTGATTATCTGGCGCTAGGCAGACCCCAAGTACAGGATGCAGAGCTATACTCTCAGAGTGAACTAGGGGATACCAGAGCACAATGTAAAGATCAGGGTGCTATTCTGGTAAGGAGCTATGAACTCCAGGCAAGTCAATCTCCGTTCTAATCGTCAAGTGCTGTCGTCCGTATATAAAGGCACCGTGACAAACCTAACAGATCTGAGGTGTACAGTTCATCCAGTCTTAATCTTCCTCTACTCACTCACTTACGAAATAGACAAGAACAGTACACGAGAATTTTCGTATTTTGTAAATCCTTAGTTACATTCTTAGAGTAAATCAATCAAAGATGAAAACAAATTCTATCCCCGCCAAAAACACAAGCAACTAAACCTTTACAAAAATCTCACTGTTATTTACATCCTCACCAGCAGTGGTAGCAGCAGTAGTAAAGTGGCTCAGTCGGGTCTGGCTCTGTTACTTTTAAAACACATTTGCTATTTTTTGTTGTTTTTTAGTTGCTCAGTCGTGTCCAACTCTTTTGCAACCCCATGGACTGTAGACCCCCAGTCTCCCCTGTCCATGGGATTCTCCAGCAAGAATACTGGAGTGGGTTGTCATTTCCTTCTTCAGGGAATCTTCCTGACCCAGGGACTGAATCTGCATCTTCTGCAATGGCAGGCAGGTTCTTTAATCCTGTGCCACCTGGGAAGTCCTTAAAACACATCCTCGGGGGCTTATTTGTTGAGCAGTTTGGCCTTAACCCCAAGTTAACTTCATATTTATTTTCAGGGAAAGGAGGATAGTGGCATTCAGAAGGAAGAAGGATAAGTCTAGGGGAGGGAGGGAGAAGGCGATGGCACCCCACTCCAGTACTCTTGCCTGGAAAATCCCATGGACGGAGGAGCCTGGTGGGCTGCAGTCCATGGGGTTGCTAAGAGTCGGACCCGACTGAGTGACTTTCCTTTCACTTTTCACTTTCATGCATTGGAGAAGGCAATGGCACCCCACTCCAGTGTTCTTGCCTGGAGAATCCCAGGGACGGGGGAGCCTGGTGGGCTGCCATCTATGGGATCACACAGAGTCGGACACGACTGAAGCGACATAGCAGCAGCAGCAGCAGCAGGGGAGGGATGGGACTAGAAGGTTGGGATTAGCAGATGCCAACTATTAATGTATAGGATGAATATATATATATATGTATAAACTAAGTCACTTGGCTATAAACCAGAAATTAACACAATTCACTACAAATCAACTACACTTACTCACAGTCAGTCTATTCTTGTGGTCCCAGCCTTTGTTCCTCCATTAGATGCAGGGGAGGAGGGCATCCACGTTCCAGCTGAGCCTGGCACACCCAGTGCCTGGTACAAGTCCTTAACAAATATCAATTCACTTCATCTACTCTATACTTTATCACCAAAGATGAATTCTAGTATCTTTTTAATTCTAGTAGAACTTCTTAAAAAATAAAAGTATCATAAATAGTACAAAGCACCCTCTGGTTCTTTTGTAATAGGTCCATGTTTATTTACTCTACACCAGGTGTCCACAATGGGGGTGACATCACCCTCCAAGGCTCCCCAGGTGGCCTAGTAGTAAAGAAGCCGCTGGCCAATGCAGGAGCCACAAGAGATGTGGGTTTGATCCCTGGGTTGGGAAGATTCCTTGGAGAAGGAAATGGCAGCCCACTCCAGTATTTCTGCCTGGAGAATCCCAGACATAGGAGCCTTCAGTCCGTGGGGTCGCAAAGAGTCAGACACGACTGAGCATCTGAGCATTCCAATCACCCTCCCAGGGGATGAGAAGTGGTTCCAAGAGGTGGGGGAAGAAACCTACCACTTTTATGTATAAAGCACAAGATACACACATGCAGACTATCGTTTCCATTAGTATGATTAGAAAGAAAATCTTATGAGTCTTCTTAGGGAGGTGATTGTGAAAATGAGGGCATGATCTGTTGGGAACATAGTGGAACTCAGTTCAGGTCAGTTCAGTCACTCAGTCGTGTCCAAACCCATGTCTATCAAGTTGGTGATGCCATCCAACCATCTCATTCTCGGTTGTCCCCTTCTCCTCCTGCCCTCAATCTTTCCCAGCATCAGGGTCTTTTCCAATGAGTCAGCTCTTCGCATCAGCTGGCCAAAGTATTGGAGTTTCAGCTTCAACATCAGTCCTTCCAATGAACACCCAAGACTGATCTCCTTTAGGATGGAATGGTTGGATCTCCTTGCAGTCCAAGGGACTCTCAAGAGTCTTCTCCAACACCACAGTGGGACTAGTGGTTCTCAAAGTTACTGTCATATTTTTAAATTAAAATTAGCCAAAGCTTAATCAATTTCTAATTAACTTTCAGGGCTTTTCTTCAAGGACTTGCCTTACACCATTATTAAAATAATAACATCAATGAAGAGGTACAGCGTGTGACCTTCACCTACAGAAGGCTAAGGAAGGAAGACAATCCAAATTAGGAAGCTGAAATCTAATATCAAAATCTTTTAAATTAAGTTAGAAGTTACCAAGGATAAGAAAATGCCAGATAAGGAAATTCAGCATCCCACAAACTTGGCACATCAGTTTCTCTCTCAGGAGCTATGACAAACCTAGACAGGGTATTAAAAAACAGAGATATCACTTTGCCTACAAAGGTCTGTACAGTCAAAGCTATCATTTTTCCAGTAGTCATGTATAGATGTGAGAGCTGGACCATAAAGAAGGCTCAGTGCTGAAGGATGATGCTTTCAAACCCGTGGTGTTGGAGAACACTCTGGAGAGTCCCCTGGACTGCCAGGAGATCAAACCAGTCAATCCTAAAGGAAATCAACTCTGAATATTCACTGGGAGGACTGATGCTGAAGCTACAATACTTTGGCCACCTGATGCAAAGAGATGACTTACTGAAAAAGACCCTGAAGCTGGGAAAGACTGAGGGCAAGAGGAGAAGAGGGCAACAGAGGACGAGATGGTTGGATGGCATCATCAACTCAATGGACATGAGTCTGAGAAAACGCCAAGAGATGGTGAAAGCCAGGGAAGCCTGGCGTGCTGCAGCCCATAAGGTCCCAAAGACTCAGACACGACTCAGCGAATGAACAACAAGCTGAGAGAAAGAAAGTGGTTTGTTAAGGCAAGTAAAAAACAGAAGTTAAGGGAAAAAAAGAATATTTGGAGGAGCATGCACACAGCTGTGTGAAGCTGACAGCTGACTCTGATGCACTGACCGCTTCCCTGAGGACGGGGACGGCCTGTGGGAGTCGCAGGTGGTGGGAAGAAGGAACCAGGAGCAGGCTGTAAGGCTGCAGTATTGAAGTGTCTTCCTAACAGTAGCAGAATGGAGTAAGTCCCGGTCCGCAGCACTCTCTCCCCACCTCCCTCCTGTTCTCACACATCCATCACGCTGTGCTCACCTCCAGCTGGAAACTGGTAAAGCTGGGAGGCCTCACAGGGCCTTGCTTGGTCTCTGGAACGAGCGTGTGTGCTCCCTCCTGCCAGAGTGTGACCGCCCCAGGAGCAAGAATTTGTTGTCTGCTCCGTGGAGCTGGCTCAAGACGAGGCTCATAGTCCTGTTCCCCAGATTCGACCTACATGGCTGACCATCAGGCCACTTCTTCTGGGGCACCTGGGTTAGTGGCTAGGCTTTACACAGCTTTAACTCTCTCATGCTCTCACTGTAGGAGCATGGTGCCAAAAGTAGGGAGGGCACCCACCAAATCCTGCCAACCGGCACCCTGCACCCCAGCGCACATTGGGCCCAGTATCCTCCCAACCTCCAAGGAATTTGTCTCATCACCAACACTCAGGTCATCAGGACTGAAAAAAAGTCTGCTCTGGCTGAATCTACACTCTCTATCCACCCATCCTTTAAGGTCAGGATCATATCAGCTCTCCCAACAGCCTACTGAGAAGCCAGCGTCTGAAACTGTTAATACTTTCAAAGGTTCTGTAAGTTGAGAGTCAAGAGATCTGGGCTCTAGTCCCTGCCCCCTAACTAGACATGTGCTCCTGAGCATGAAGGTCAGTGTCTCCGAGCTGGAATCCTTCACTTGCAGGCCTGAGGGGATGTCTTCTCTCCTAAGGGTTTTTGAACTTGAGGGTGCCACGAATCCCCTGGAGGGCTTGTTAAAACCCTGACTGCTGGACCCCAATCCAGCACTTCCGATGCAACAGTCTGGGGTAGAGCCTGAGACACTGCATTTCTAACAGATTTCCAGGTGTGCTGCTGTGAGAGAACCCACCACTTTAACCCCATCTGACGCCACGGACCATGGGACCACTCTGACCAGAAGACTGGACTGGGTGGGTGATGAGTGGCAGGGAGACACCCCCAACCCAGACAGAGCACCATTCCTTCTCTCTCCGACTTAAAGCACTATATACTGTTTATCTCTGTTTTCTCCGCATCATCACAAGACGATAGACCTCCTTTGCCCAAAACAATTATTACACACACATAAGGGCCCTGAACTGCACAGCAGTATTTGGGTTTAATGTGGTTCACCATCCAGACAGGCTGGCCTAAGCTTTCTAAAACTGCTTTTGAAATATACGCCTTTTTATATAGTTTTGAATTGCAAACCATGTAAATGATTCACACATTCGAAAATTAAATGAGGAGAAAAAGGAAACCCTATGAATGAATTAAAATAGAAACTGAAGCTAGCAGCTACACGCCCGATTGATAAACCCCACAAGGAGATGAGTATTCCTAGTAACGTCTGAATATAGCACTCTGCAAATCCTTGACAGATAAAAGTCTAAGGACAAAAACAGCTTCAGACAAATAAAACTCTACCCTGTGTTCACTGCTAAGCGGTAACATCGGTGTTGTAATTCTGAAATGATTTTATGTTTGCTGAAAGTGAAAGTCGCTCAGTCAAGCCCTACTCTTTGTGACCCCATAGACAGGACACCAGGCTCCTCTGTCCGTGGAATTCTCTAGGCAAGAATACTGAAGTAGGCTGCCATTCTCTTCTCCAGCAGATCTATGTTTATTGGAGGATAAATTAAATAAGTAAATGTAATGTTCTATTAGGAACTAAGAGTTTTCAGTCTAGGCAAAGAGAAAACTATAAAATACACAAGATTTTACAAATTAAGGGAAAAAATGATTCTGAAAAATATATTTCCAAGCTCTGTCTACTGAGAGGGTCTAGAAGCAAAAAGGGCTTTCCTGGTGGCTCAGACAGTAAGGAATCTGCCTACAATGCAGGAGAACCATGTTAGATCCCTGGGTTGAGAAAATCCCTTGGAGAAGGGAATGGCTATCCCCTGGAGAAGGAAATGGCAACCCACTCCAGTACCCTTGCCTGGAGAATTCCACGGACAGAGGAGCCGGGCAGGCTACAGTCCATGAGGTTTCAAGGAGTCGGACACGATTAGTGAAGACACAATGTGACCCACACAGGAAAGCAGAAAACCTCTGCAGCAATGAGCTCACTGAGCGTCCAGATGCTGGTTTCTGAGTGCACTTCCCACTGAAAGGAACTAAGGCTCCTCAGAGGAAGGGACTTGCATTCTGGAAGATGAGCCTCAAATAGCTACTTGTCCCAAAAGACAAGGAAATATTCAAAAACTACTGGGCCGTGTCAGGGGGCTGCAGAAGGCAGTCTTTAAAGAGCTCCCCTGGCTAGATGTGGCATGCTTTCATTAGATAATAATAATGGCAGCTGCAACTGATGGATACACATTGAAGAAATATTAATAAAACTGCCTATGTCCATAGCAATATCTAGAAGAAAGAAGACAAGAAAGGGTGGGGTAGGTAAGAAAAGAAACTCTTCTTTACTGACTGATGCACGCTAAGAAGCCTGAAAGATAGAATCTGAAAATCAACACCTGGCAGTCATAATTATTAACATAGTATCTACATGTAGATTACTTCCATGGACTGTAGCCAACAGCACGGGGGAACTCTGCCTCTTCCATCAAATGGCTTCACTAACACTGGGACAATCAGGATGGACGTGCCCCCTGAGGTCACGCAACAGGAAGATCCAACACCACCACGGTGTTCTTGCCAAAAACACTTATTCTGCATCTAATTAAGCCTCGATCTAATTTCTAGTTTACAGGAAATATAGGAGGAGGGACAAGTTAAAGCACAACATGAGGAAACTATCAGACAAATCCAGAATGGGGGCTACTTCACCAAACAATTGGCTGGGCTCTTCCAAAAGTCAATTTCTCTATTAAAAAAAAAAAAAAAAGTAGGAGGGACTGACCTAGATTAAAAGTGACTTAAGAGATAAGCTAACCAGTGTGTGTGTGTGTGTGTGTGTGTGTGTACACACCATATCTTCTTTATCCATTCATCTATCAATGGATATACATACCCACACACATATACACACAATGGAATATTACTTGACCATAAAAAAGAATGAAATCATGCCATTTCCAGCAACCTAGAATCTCTAGGTCCTAGATGGACCTAGAGATTATCATACTAAGTGAAGTAAGTCAGACAGAGAAAGACAAGTATCATATGATATGACTCATAGGTGAAATCTTTTTTAAAAAATGATACAAATGAACTTATTTACAAAACAGACTCATGCACATAGAAAATAAACTTATAGTTACCAAAGACGATTGAGGGGGATGATAAATTAGATGGTGGGGAGTGACTTAAACATACTACAATACATAAAACAGCTAAACAACAAAGCCTTACTGTATAGCACAGGGAACTATACTCAGTATTCTATAATAACCTATAACGGAAAAGAATCTGAAAAAGAACATATATGTATGTATGTATGTATAACTTGGGCTTCCCTTGTGGTTCAGATGGTATAGCGAGAGACCCAGGTTTGATCCCTGGGTCGAGAAGCTCCCCTGGAGAAAGAAATGGCACCCCACTCCAGTATTCTTGCCTGGAAAATCCCATGGACAGAGGAGCCCGGTAGGCTACAGTCCATGGGGTCGCAAAGAGTCGGACACAAGTGAGCAACTTCACTTCACTTCATGTACAATTGAACCACTTTACTGTACACCTGAAATTAATACAACATTGTGAGTTAACTATACTTTGTTTTTTTTTTTAAGATATTTAAAAAAGAGAGATAAGATAACCAAATATAACGCACAAACCTCCATCGGACCATGCTTGGAAAAAAATGGTTATAAAAACGTCCTTGGCATAACTGAGTACATTTGAAATAGACCATATTAGGTGACAATCTGAAATGATTCATCCTCTCAAGCAGTATTTTAATTATGGCTTTATTTTAAGAGAAGTGTGCTCAAGTATTTACAAGTGTTGCGTCTTGGTATCACAATACAGACATACCACACACACAAATGAAATGCTGAAGTTCCTGAGTTCAGCAAAGAGTAGAGTGTGTTCATTTTCTGAAAAGTGCTGTAATTATGAACATTTTCATAAGAGTTGGTTGCATAGTATTTAAATAAAAACATAAATTTCACTTCTTAGAAACAAATCCTAAAGAATTTACGGACCCCAAGTTGAGAATTACTGATTTAGATAATTCTTTTGTTTGTTTACCTTCCAGAGTGTTAAATAAAAACAAGAGGTACCTCAACTGCAAGGGACAAACTATCAGGCTCTTGTGTGTAACAGGAATAATGCAAGTGTGACATGAAGACACAGGACTGCGGCCGGGTGGTGACTGGAGGGTGCAGGGTGGGCGACGGAGGCTGCAGTGAGCCTCCCGAGGCTCAGACTTTCCTTGCTGCCGCCTTTAGGATTGTTACCGGAGAGCTGATGTATTTTAAAATATGAAAGAAGACAACTAAAATTGCGAATACTTTGTAAACATAATCATTTGTGCTTAAATAGCAGGGTTTTTACGGGGGGGCTTCCCAGGTGGCGCTAGTGGTAAAGAACTCTCCTGCCAATACAGGAGATGCAGGTTCAATCCCTGGGTCAGGATGATTCCCTGGAGGGCATGGCAACCCACTCCAGTATTCTTGCCTGGAGAATCCCATGGACACAGCAGCCTGGCGGGCTACAGTCCATGGGGTCGCAAAGAGTCGGACACGCCTGAGTGACTAAGCACAGCACAGGGAGCTAACACCCCACAGGTGACTTAGCATGGCACGTGGGGTTTTAAAGGGCAATGATTTCCCACTAAACAAAAGATATAAAAAATTGACACACACACACATATACATATAGACACAAGGATTGAAATGAAGGGGCTATCAAGAATTCAAACAGCCAATTCAACCACTTCAAGTAACCCTCAAAACGTATCACACCACACAAACACACACCTGTCACAATGGGGAATTCCGAATAAGCTATATGGACTGGATCAGTGCCGAGCCCCACGGCTCACCTTAGATCTAAGCCATGCCGGCAGACACTGGAGTCCAGGTCAGTTCTGTGCAGGACTTCAGTTGTGACACTGTACTACAGTTATGCAAGATGTTACCCTTGTGGAAAACTGGGTGCAAGATATGTGGGACCTCCTTGAACATTTTTCTCCAAATTCTTGTGAATCTGTAATTATCACGAAAGTTATGCACTGTAGATCTCACGGCCTGGTGAGATCTTGTCCCGTTTGAACACACCCTTCAAAACCTCTCCACCAGCAATCAGATACATGACACGCTTTCATTAGAAAGAACTCTTTCAAATCCTAAAGAAAAGGAATTCTTAAAAAAAGAGAGAGAGCTCAAACTCGAGAAGAAACATAAAGACATGTGTACACCTCCAGCAAACAAAGGGCTCCCTCCCAGACCCCTCGGTCTCCCAGAAAGCACGAGGGCAAAGTGGGGATTCTCGATCTGCTTTGGTTTCCAGGGTCACACAATCGAGTGCAGCAGGTGAAGCGGACTCGGGCAGCCAGCCTGGAGGGGTTCATTCAGAGCTGAGGACAGCTGACAGCTGGGGACGGCACCACCCCCGCCAACCCGCTCCCCACAGCTGCTGCTCCTCTGGCCTTTACAGAGCCTGAGCAACAACCAGGAGCCTAACAACTGCCTCTCAGTGTCACTCAAGGAACAGGCTCGACAGGCGGGACCAGTCTGGGATTCTTCCTAAGGATCAGCACCCACACCTTTTTGCTCCCAAGTGCACTCAGAAGTCACGCAGGACCCTGCTCTCAACCCGAGCCCTCTCCCACAGCCCCTCCTAGAAACGCCCGCGGCCAATTCTCCCTCTTGCTCCCAATGCTCGGCAAGAAGGGCAGGGAGGTGGGCCCCTGGAAGGGAAGGTTTGGGGGGCACGCTCCCCGGGGTGGCGACCGCACCAGCTCTCCACCCACCATCACATTTGCTCGCAGGTCAGAGGGCCCTCTGGAGAGAGGTCACTGCATTGACACAGCACACGAGAAACGTTACTGAGAGGCAACACAGCAAATGGTTGGTTGGGTTTTTATCTGCTCTGAAGACTCACCATCTGGTTTTCATTTCACCTGAACACATGGGTTTTGCATAATTATTATTAAAGGAGTCTTGAAAATGCATTTGTCCAATGCTGCCTGATTTCTTCAGGCAAGGAAATACCGTTTGTATGTGCTGTGCTGTGCTGTGCTAAGTGGCTTCAGTCGGGTCTGACTCTCTGCAACCCTATGGACTGTAGCCCACCAGTCTCCTCTGTCCATGGGATTTCCCAGACAAGAATACTGGAGTGGGATGCCATGCCCTCCTCCAGGGGATCTCCCTGACCCAGGGACTGAACCCATGTCTCTTGCATCTCCTGCATTGGCAGGCGGGTTCCTTACCACTAGCACCACCTGGGAAGGCCCTACCTTTTGCACGCAACTCACTGCAAGTGTCTGGTACCCACACGGGTCCGTGTTTTACAGCCGTGCTCAGAGAGGTGCTGGTGAGGAGATGCACAAGGGCACCAACGATGGCGACTGCTGCACGGGGGAAGGAGGGGGACTTACTGTGCCCTTTACTTTCCTGTATTTTACACTTTAAAACAAACAAACCAACAAGCAACAACTGCTCCTTGCACAGAAACAACATGCAGTGTGCACTGCAGGGGTGAACAGGATGTCCACGGCGCAGACAGGCTCACGACAGCTCCCGGAGACGGCAGCCAGGGCAGCATGGGCTGAAGCCAGTGAAGAGCCTCAGCTCTCAGGGGGGCGGCAGATGCCTCACAGAATTTCCAGAGATGATGTCTACAACGGTACCCAGAGTCTGCCCACAACCAAGTCAGGAGGGCCACTGGTAAATGTCAGAGGCTGGAGATGCACCGGGCAGCGAGAACGGCCTGGCGGGAAGGGGCCCACTGGTCCGTCTAGGGGGCACCTCATCAGTAACCCGCTGTGCCATTTCAATCACAGGAAGCCGGCATCTGCAGCTCCCTCACCACTCTGTGATCTTAAACATTTAACTGGAAAAGAATCCAATGGGATCACTAGAACACAATAGAAATCACCCAGGAGGTTACGAGAATCCTCTAGCCAGACAAACAATGGTACTTTTTATTATAAAAAAAAGATGACAGTGGGATTTCCCCGGCTGTTCAGAGGTTAACACTCTGCACTTCCAATGCAGGGGTCATGGGTTTGATCCCTGGTTGGGGAACTAAGATCTCAAGTGCTGCAAGATGCAGCCAAAAAGATTAAAAAGAGAGAGAGAAGAGAGCAGTCACTGCATCAAATACCACATCTTCACATACTTCTATAAAGTTCTCCCAGCTGCCTGGTGGTTGGTCCAGAGATGACATTTTCTAATTCTCACTTAAGCAACCCACATGCTGGCAATGAGCGTTACTAGAGACGGAGGGGAGAAGGCAGAGGAGGGGACCTTCCAAGTGGTGATCAACTGCACACCCGGGAACAGTTCAGCCATCTTCTCCCTCAACGGGTCCCACACTTGGGGAGATTACAGCTTGATTTAGACACCCCAAATCCCCATGGTTTCTGGTTAGCTCACTCTAGAATCTGTGATCTATGATGTAAATCTCACTCATAATTCTCTCTCTGAACGTCGCTCAGTCGTGTTTGACTCTTTTGAGACCCCAGGGACTGCAGACCACCAGGCTTCTCTGTCTGTGGAATTCTCCAGGCAAGAATACTGGAGTGGGTTGCCATTCCCTTCTCCTTTCCAACCTAGGGAACGAACCCGGGTCTCCTGCATCTGCATTGCAGGCAGCATCTTTACCATCTGAGCCACCAGAGAAGCCCCTATTCATAATTAAGCAAGTTAAAAGCAATCACGAGAGGATAAAGTTTCACATGAAAATTTAAAAGAAGATGGATTTGGTTCATCATACCCCGTGGTTACTTTTATAAACTGAATGTGGACTCATGCCTGTGTGCACATGATCACACATGGGCACATACATACTTACCTTTCATTGGAGTTCACTTCTCCTCATTCCCATCCAAAGCTACACAGTAAAATCCTCATGTGGCCATTCTGAAAACTATTTTTTGCTACTAAATTTTGCCAACAATCTGCTCAGCATTCTAGCAGATGTTTCTGTTTGCAAACCTCTGGGAACTTGGCTGGATCTGTTTTCTTTCCCCCATGTCAAAAATAAAAGAAATGGCCCAAATGTGGCCCAATACCCTAGAGAACCTCTTCCCCACCCGCCCCCTCAACCTCCCTACTCATATGACCTCCATGATGACTTCTCAAATCTTTTCCATTAGAGAAGATGTTTCCAATTATGGTCCATTATGCTGCCAAGGATGACATCATTCCGATGTGCTTTTTTTTTTTTTTTCCTTAAGAAAACGCTACTGATTCTTAGTTACTTGGGACCCATCTGCAACAACTTAAACCAGCTTGTCTGCTGAGCCTTCTGAACCCACAGTGTCACATGAGGGTAATTTGCTCAAGATCGATTCTCCAAACAGAACAACTCCTCTTCAATAGGGGGAGGCTGAAGGGGGACGGGGGGGATCCTTGTTTTTTTATCTAAGGATTTCTTTGAAAACATCTGTGACCCAACCTTACCTCGGTAACATCCATAACTTTGATGGCTGCCAGCTGACCTGTTTTAACATGTCGACCCTGAAAAACAGAAAAAAAGGAAAGATAATTGGCACAAACGCTCTGCACCATGATGAGAACAGAATGGCTGAAGTTTCGACAAATCACCTCTTTTTCCCCAAAAGTGATGATGACCGAGTCCCAGGCTCTCCCAAGAGAACCATATGGTTCTATTGCTTTGTAAGACTTCGTGAACCGCACTGAATGAACCAAACAAGCAGCATAACAAACAAGTTTTGATTAAAAAAAATCAATTCCCTCCTTTCCTGGGTTTCATTTACATATCATTACCTTTCAATCAAAACATCTTAAACCTTTGCCTCCACACCTCAGGTTGATCAGTCTTTTCTTCTCAACATTCCACATGAAGGAAATAACCAAAAAAAAAAAAGGTCTAGATATCATACTGCCATCTGGGAAGCCCAGATATTATATTATTTACCATTAAAAATGTCATCTTCTGCTGATGCACCCCCCAATAGCACTTGATTTTCCAAGAGTTTATGGAGAATCTTCCCGGACACTTTCCTGTGGTCCCCATGCAGGGAGGCTCCAGCACAGTTACTCAGAACAAGGTTGGGGGGCGGGGGTGCATGCGGAGAGAGCACTGCCTTACAGCTGTGTCACAATTCCCGGCCCAGGACATAAGCATTTGTTACTCATGTATCACGAGCATCTCAGACAAGCTGGACGCTGCTCTCCTATGCCCTGCCTTGACGAGGAGCTTCCTCGCCATTGGTTCTCCTCCCATCCCTCTTGGCTCTGCTATGCCGGCATCTCCCCAGCCAGCAACAATGTGCTGCCTTGCACCGTGAGCGCCCTCTCCTTAAGGGCTTTGCAGAAACGGTCCTTCTGCCGCAAATGTGAAACAGAAGGCACGTCCCCGGAGTTTCCAAGAGGCTGCCTCACTGTGGCCTCGTGATGGAAAGAGTTATGAACTTTAGAACTTGAAACCTGAGAGGGGAAGCTCTCCATTTATTCTGGAAAGCTTGGGCAGGGACTCAAATTCCAGCTCGGACAAAACAACTCCATGAAAATGACACTGAATTACCAGAGTCTCAGCTCTCTGCGGTCTCGGCAGGATGGGCTCCAGGAGTCCCTCTCTGAGCAGGGCTGGGGACAGCCTGGATGCAGGGAAGCCAGACATAAAGAGCCCACAGGCCCGGAGCCTCCTTCCAACCTCCCCCACCTGCAGACCCGCCACCTCACCCCTACCTGAGCCACTGTCAAATGTCCGTAGAAGCCCCACCTCTGCAGTGGCACGGGGCGGGGAGGGAAGAGCACTTCTCGTGGGCCAGCCCCAGGAGCCCTGCTTCCAGACTTGTCACCCAACCCCACTGCCAGTCCCCAAGTGCCCTCTGAGTCACCAGCCTCATGCTCCCATCACATCCTCCTGCATTCAGCACAGCACAAGGCCAGGCTGCCACAGCTGTTTGTGTTTAGTCACTCAGTCATGTCCGACTCTTTGTGACCCCATGGACTGTAGCCCGCCAGGCTCCTCTGTCCATGGGATTTCCCAGGCAAGAATACTTGAGTGGGTCGCCATTCCCTTCCTTCTCCAGGGATCTTCCTGTCTCAGGGATCAAACCCGGGTCTCCTGCGCTGTAGGTCAACTCTGCACCCTCTGAGCCATCGGGGAACACCTTCCTGCAGTGGAGTTGCTTCCACATAACTGGCAATGCAGAAGCCAAAAATAAAAGCTGGCTGTCAATCCCTGGCCTCCTCTCTCCCATGAGAAATCAGGAAAAGTCGATGAAAGAACACCCCAGAAGAATCCTCTCTGGAATGTGAAGGCGAGTGTGAGCAAAGTTCAAGCCCCTCACCCACAGATTTGGGAAACTAAAATGTGTTTTTCTTGGTTCCTTCTTTTATCTCACAAATTTTCTTTCAATAAATATTGGAGATCAGAATGCTTTTGCTTTCTGTTGAGTTTAATTTGAGACAACTTTACAGATTAACTGCCTGAAACTGACCTTCTATTTGGGTAAGAGCAAAGCCCATCATCAGGCTCCCCTGATAGCTCGAACAGTAAAGAATCTGCCTGCAATGCAGGAGACCTGGGTTCAATCCCTGGGTTGGGAAGGTCCCCTGGAGGAGGAAGTGGCAACTCACTCCAGTATTCTTGTCAGGAGAATTCCACAGACAGAAGAGCCTGGCGGGCTACAGGCTGACAAAAGAGTCGGACACAACTGAGCGATAGAGCACAAAAAGCCCATCAACACCAGCCTGGGCAAGCAGAGGGCGGCCTGCTCTTAACCAGAGGCCAGGATGTGAGCTGCAGGCTGAGGGGACAGCCACCACCCCTATGCAGGGAGCTGGGGGGGTGTGCTGAGAGGGCTGCAGAAGGGCCCACAAGAAGGAGCGTTACATAGTGACAGAGAGACACTGCAGTCTGTAGCAGAAACACTTAGCCAATGGGACAGGGTGACGCGGAGTGCTCCGGGTCACCCTGGGTGACACGAAGGACCTTTAAAGGTGGAGTCAGATGGGACACACCATGTCGCCAGTGCTGGAGAGCCCGAGGACCGCCTGGTAAGCCTGAAGATTTCAGGGGGCAGGAAGGGTCCCCTTGAGATATGAGCTGCAGACCATCCTCACCAAATCCCAGAAAGGAACACACAGGCAAGCGTCACCAGGGGAGAGGAGAGAACCCAAAGATCAGACCAAACACAAGGACTCTCTAAGAGAGGTGCAGGAGTCCATGACTAGCGATTCTCACGCATTCTGAATTTTGAAAATCACTTCTCCACGCTTGCATGAAAAAGCCCAAATTCAAGTTCTCATATCCTCTCTGGTATTTATTACCATGAAGATACACACTCGTCTTAGCTGAGGTCTTGATATGGAAAGGTCAGACTTATAACAAATGAGCTCTAACAAATGTTGATTATGTTTATCACAGAAACAGAACTATGTTCTGAAAGGTTCAGAAGCTCAAAGGACAGGCAAGCCTAGTTCATCAAAACGGTCGATGAACAGATGAGAAAGTCAACCCACAATGCAAACAGGAGATGATCCAGGGGCTCAGCCTGCTGTGTCAGTTCTCTCCCCAGACGTCTCACTCCTAAGAATTCCAGCTGCGCATGGGAGACGAACCCGGCAGAGCACAGAGAATTTCTAGGGCAGCGAAAACCCTCTGCATGATACTCTAATGACAGACTCATGTCACCACATATCTATCCAAACTCACAGGTTGTGCAATGCCGGGAGTGACCCGCAGTGTAAAGCGAGTGACTGTGATGTGTCAACGCAGGCTCCTCAGTCTTAACAGCTGCGGCGGGAGGGGAGCGCCAATAATGGGGAAGGGATATGTATGTGTGAAAACAGGTATACCTGTACCTTCCTCTCAATTTTGCTGTGAACCTAAAACTGCTCTAAAAAAAAAAAAAAAGTGTTTAAAAAAATGTTTTAATTCTAAGGATAATTCCCCCTCACATGCCCTTACTTTAACGGGCAAACATGAAACCTAGCTGACCATGTGATGGGCTGCAAGAGCTCAGCACCCAGCGATGCACTGACCACTTTCTAAGGCTCCATGGTCATCCACCCCTAAGCCAAAACCAGCCTGGTTCTGCACTGAAAACCCCCAAACCACACCCCACTTATGAGTGCTCTTTTCCAGGAAGAATCTGCAAAAAAAAAAACAAAAAATGCAACAGAGGAAGAGGGCATATTACCCAAACAGCATCCCCAAGCCACCTGAGGTAAGGCACCAGGTAGTTAACTTGGGAGAGAGACAGCTCAGGGCCCTTCAGGAAGAAGCTCAGACGCCTGAACATCTCCTGACACCAGAGCAGGTAAGGGCACACACTTTCTCATCACAGTCCTCCAGACCCACAGTGAGGTAGGCGCTGCGACCTTGTAACTACCATCTTGTAATCGAGACCTGTCCATCTGCCTCTCCCTCTGTTCCACGCTCAGGGCTGTGGGTGAGCAGGAGAAAAACATAGGAAAATGTGAGTGGCATGCGGTCAAGAAGCGTGATTTAATAAGAAAACCGAGCTTCTATTCCTTGAAAATTAAAAGATCTCCATAGAGAATTCTAAATTCTATAGGAATCCTAAAGGAAATCAACCCTGAATATTCACTGGAAGGACTGAGACTGAAGCTGAAGCTCCAATACTCTGGCCACCTGATGCAAATAGCTGACTCACTGGAAAAAAACCCTGATGCTGGGAAAGGTTGAGGGCAGGAGGAGAAGGGGACGACAGAGGATGAGACAGTAAGATAGCAGCACCAACTCAAAGGATATGAACCTGAGCAAGCAAGGGAGAGAGTGGAGGACAGAGGAGCCTGGCGTGCTGCAGTTCACGGGGTTGCAAAGAGTCAGACTTGACTTAGTGACTAAACAACAACAGAATTCTGCTTGACTTAGGTTGGAGGTGCCGCAAGGAGAACAATGCTCTCTTTAAAGAAATTTATGCCTCAATAGCAGAGAATGTGCTGGAGAAGGAAATGGCAACCCACTCCAGTGTTCTTGCCTGGAGAATCCCAGGGATGAGGGAGCCTGGTGGGCTGCTGTCTATGGGGTCGCACAGAGTCAGACACGACTGAAGTGACTTAGCAGCAGCAGCAGCAGAGAATGTGCAGGCTTCTGACTTCTACAAAAACTGAAACAGCCAAAACCGACAGCACAGTGAGACCCAGTGCCCACCCGTAATGAATGAGAGGGCAACGAAGGAGAGGCTCACTGCACAACTGAGCTGGCAGGTAGTGAAATAATTTATGCACCACATCTTTTTTTAAGAGACTGATCTGGATGGAAATCTTCCTAAAGCCTGAAATCTTGAGTACATTAAAGATGCTTTTCTTAATGGCTCAGGGAAATCATTATGAACATCAATTACTATCCTGTCCTTGCAATTAAGTGAGAGCCACAGGGAATATTACGTCAGGCAGGAATACTTCAGCAAAGAAAAGGCCCAGTCATCTGGGCTCTGCAGGCCTGTTCGGTCACTTTTAGCTGTGTTCTAGAACAGACATGGGGTGGGGGCTGGCCAGACAGCAAGCTAAGTTCCAGTTATGTGAGCTCTCACTGGAGCAAACACCTTCTTCGGTTGCCAAGTGGAGACAGCCTGGGTGTGCATGGAGTTAAAGGGCCGGAGGGAGGAGACAAGTGTCCTGGGAGGTGAGGAGGGGTGTGTGTGTGTGCACACACGTGTATATGTGTGTGTGTGCATGTGTGTCTGTGTGTGTGTGTGCGCGCACGCGTGCATGTGTGTGTGAGTCTGTGCGTGTGTGCCTTCGTGTCTCTGTCCAGGCAGTGGGTCAGGTGGGAAGAGAGGGCAGCTGCTCTATAAAAAATGCCTGGTGTCTGGCACCTCCTTGGTGGTGCAGTGGCTAAGACTCCATGCTCCCAATACAGAGGGCTGGGCTCTGACCCTGCTTAGGGAACAAGATCCCACACGCCAGGGCACAACTAAGAGTTCACATGTCGAGCTGCTCAGTCGTGTCCAACTCTGCGACCCCATGGACTGCAGGAGGCCAGGCTCCTCTGCCCATGGGATTCTCCGGCAAGAATCCTGGAGTGGGTTTCGCCATTCCTTCTCCAGGAGATCTTCCCGACCCAGGGATCAAAGGCTGCATCGGAAGGCAGATTCTTTACCACTGAGCCACCTGGGAAGTCTCAACATTTACTACACACTTGGGCTGAGTTGCCTTTTCCTCAGCTCACCAGAAATACCCAACTGACTTGAGACTGAACAACTTTAAAATAACAAAGGATTTAACAGCACAGGATAAACACACACACAGAACTCCAAACCCTTTACTGGGGGCCAATCTCTGTATGAAGTTACCTTCTATCTCAGTCACTAACAGTCACCCTATTCCACAGGTGAGCAGATCAGTCAAAACTCTGGAAACGCTACACCTAACATCCATCACAGGACTCGGACAAGATAAATTCAAATACCGTTCTCCTGAAGGTGACATGATTCTGCAGTGGATAAAAGAAAAGACACCAAAGGAGACACCCACGACCCATAAAACACATACTCCCTTACTGACAGGCTCTCGCAGGAAGAGCTGCATATAAAATATATTATTTTCCTATTTGCTGATTGTCTGAAGCTACTAAAAATAATAAGTTCCTCTTTCTCTACTTTTCTATGCTATCAATATTTTTATGATTAAAATGTCTGTTAATTTTTTAAAGAAAAAACTATTTTTTCACTAGTTGTTTTATTTCACATATGGAAGATGTTTGTTGTTCAGCTGTTAAGTCGTCTGACTCTTTGTGACCCCATGGACTGCAGCATGCCAGGCTTCCCTGTTCTTCACTATCTCCCAGAGTTTGCTCAAACTCATGTCGTCCATTGATTCAGTGATGCCATCCAAGCATCTTATCCTCTGTTGTCCCCTTCTCCTCTTTCCCTCAGTCTTTTCCAGCATCAGGGTCTCTTCCAATGAGTCAGCTCTTCGCATCAGGTGGCCAAAGTACTGGAGCTTCAGCATCAGTCCTCCCAGTGAATATTCAGGGTTCATTTCCTTTAGGATTGACTGATTTGATCTCCCTGCAGTCCAGGGGACTCTCCAGAGTCCTTCAGCACTAAGCTTTCTTCATGGTCCAACTCTCACATCCGTAACCTGACTCCTGGAAAAACCGTAACTTTGACTAGATGGACCTTTGTCAGCAAAATGATGTCAAATGAATAGCACTTGATATATATGCATACCATATACATATATCTAATCATATATTGATATATTTTTCTTACTTCAAGTCAAGTTCTTTTACTTCAATTGCTGAAAGAGTAATGATTCATGTTTATCTATAATTCTTTGTGTGAACACCTCTCTCTTCAACCTTCCCTTGGCCAAAATGTAGGGTAATCCATAGTCCCCTATTTCAAATTAGGGCATATTGTCTCTTTTCTTGGTAAAGAACCCACCTGCCAATGCAGGAGATGTTAAGAGACGAGGGTTCAATCTCTGGGTCAGGAAGATCCCCTGGAGGAGGAAATGGCAACCCACTCCAGTATTCTTGCCTGAAGAATTCCATGG